>NC_140504.1:40762373-41119873 GCF_964339955.1 Pipistrellus hanaki
AACTTTCCAGAAAGAGACACTGCGAGGCATGGCATGGGGATCAGGCAGGTCTAAAAAAGGACAACCCTGGGAATGTACCAGGCATTGTATTGGCAGAGGTGTGATATATGATGTATGCTTGTGTGTGAATGTGTTTTAACAATAACCACACCAAATAGACTGTTCACGTTTAGAATAGTGTGTGAAACCATGTTCAGGTTGGTAAGTTCCTGAGGACCAGAAGGAACTTGTGGTGAGCGGGCCCATGAGCATTCTCCACTTCATTCTCCCACCCCTCCCTCCTCTGACATTCTCCGATCTCCCATTCTCTACTTTCCTTTCGCTTTCCTTCTTCCACTGCCTGCTGTCCACAAGAGCATAAACAATAGTCACGACATATTGAGAATCTGCTACCTGTTCTTCATTAATATAATCCTCAAAATAATCTTTCAAGGTAGGTATAATTATCCCAACATATTTAGGATCAAACTCTTTGCAGGCAGCATCAAACATCTCTGCTTGAATGCAAAGCCCATACTCCCTCTAGTGTCTCTGCTGGTTTTCAGTTCCAGGAAGGATTGTTCATTTTAGGAGCCCAGGATTTAGTTTGTGGAAGGCCCTGAGCAGTCCTGTTTCTCTTCCTCCACCAACTCCACAGAATTAACAATGTCCTACTGAGTAATCATGCAATAATGATTCAGCACCATGGACAACAGCATACACAGGCACTTACACCTCATTCTGATCCCAGGCAATGTATTCCTGGATAGTCCTCTCCACTTCAGAGGTATCTAGGGCCAAGCTTGAAAAAAACACCTCATTAATAATAGCTAACCTGTATGACATGCCAGACTACCTTAAGCAATTTGCATGAATATGAAGTAGATACAAATATTATACCCATTTTAAAGATGAGGAAACTGAAGCACAGAGGATTAAGTAACTTGTCCTAGGTTGTGTGGCTATTAATTGATGGATTCAGAATTCAAATCCAGATCATCTGACTCTGGGGGTGTGCCTCATCATTATGCCTTGTGAAACATGCTATCAGGGGCACTGAAATCACAGGTAGTACTTATCATAAGACAGTCATCAAGAAAATCCTATCTAACAAAAGAACATGCAAATTGACCATACCTCTGCTATGCCCACCAGCCAATCAGAGAAAGTATGCAAATTAACCCAACAAAGATGGTGGTGGCTACAGAGCTAGAGCAAGCAGGAGGCTTGGGTTACCCTCAGCAATGGAGAAAGCCAAGCTTCCCACCCTCCCTGTCTGGCCCTCGCCTTTGCTCAAGGCTACAAAGTTTCAATTATAGAAGAGAAATAAATCCCAGAAACCTGCTTCCAGCCGGCCCTGGCCTCCACTCAAGGAGGTGCTGAAAAAAAAAAGAGAAAATAAAAAAGGAGGGGCTGGGAGCTTGGGTCACCAGGCACTGCGGCCAGCCTGCAAACAGCCATTATCCCTGCACCCAGGCTTGCCACGCCCCCCCAACAGGGACCCTCACCCCATGGGCGTGTGACTGGCCTGCAAACCACCACAGTTCCCTCACCCAGGCAGCCCCATGCCCCAAGGGAACCACCACCCTGATCTGGGACATCCTTCAGGGCAAACCAGCTGGCCCCCACCCATGCACCAAGCCTCTATCTGTGCTAATATAAGGGTAATATGCTAATTAGACTGAGAGACCTTACAGGAGACTTTCTGATGTTCTTCTGGACAAAGCCATGGTGGCAGGGCAGAGGTAGAGGCGGTTAGAGGCCAAGAGGGGTGGGCAGTTGTGGGTGATCAGGCCAGGATGGGACAGCAGTTGTGGGTGATCAGGCTAGTGGGGGGAGGGGCCTTTGGGGATAAGTAGACCATCAGGGGGGCCAGTTGGGGGTGAGCAGGCCATCAGTGGGGGTCAGTTGGAGGTTATCAAGACAGCGAGGAGGGGCAGTTTGGAGGGAGCAGTCCAGCAGAGGTGCAGTTGGGGGTGAGCAGGCTGGCAGGGGAGGCAGTTGGAGGTGAGCACACTGGCACAGGGGGGCAGTTGGAGGTCATCAAGCTGGCCTGGATCAGTTGAGGGCAAGTAAACCAGCAGGCAGAGTAGTTAGGAGCAATCAGGCAGGCAGGCAGGCAGGCAGGCAGGCAGGCAGGCAGGTGAGTGGTTAGGAGCCAATAGTCCCAGATTGTGAGAGGGATGTCTGACTGCTGGTTTAGGCCTGATTCCTGTAAACCGGCAGTAGGACATCCTTCAAGGGGTTCCAGATTGGATAGGATGCTGCCGGGCTGAGTGACACCTCCCTCCCCCCCAGGCATGAATTTTGTGCACCAGGACACTAGTATAAATATATTTATCATAATTAAAAAAGAATCTGATTTGAATAAAGCATTATTTCATATGGGGCTTATCAATTCAGGTTCTGAAACACCACAACTTGATGCGGTTCTGGAAATTGGTAAGAAAGTAAGTTCATTTCCCAAGCTAATAGGAATGATATGGCCAGGAGGTATTTATAGTTAGTAGGTAAGTGACTTTGAACAAGTCACTTTCACTCTCTAGACCTCAAGTTTCTTATTCGATAATTGCAGAGAGTGGAATAAACAATATTTAAAGCTTCTTCTAACAGAAATCATATTTCCTTCCAGAAATATTAGACATCAACTCTTTGCTCTTGCCATATATGACCTGGTGCCATTATTTTAGGCTGGGAAATGCCATTTTTATTTTAATTTAAAAGGTACATCATTGGATAAAACAATAGTAAAATATTATGGCTATTTTATTGAATTGTTAACAAATTAGATAATATCATTATTGATTAGAAAGCACAAAAATAGAAATGTTCCAACATTGCTGGTGTGGAAGTAAATTAGCCAGAACAACACTACATATCAATAGCCTTAAAATGTATATTTTCAATTTTAATTCTATAAGTTTATCTTAAGAAAGTAACTATGGGTAATAATAGCACTACCTCTGTGACTATTATTACTACTTCTACAAGATTTCAACTCCAAGGATATTTATACCAGCATTGTTAACAATTGCAAAAAAAATTCAAAGCAAATTAAATGTCTCACAATATGGGATTGTTAAATCCATTTTGGTATGTGTATCTAATTAAATACTCTGAAGTCATGGAAACTCAGTAAAAAAAAAAAAAAAAAGGATTTGAATCCATGGAAGAAATATCTTATACAGACTAAAAATCAACAACCAAAAGTTAGTTAAAATGTTAAACTATAAGTATTTGTAGTAGATGTTGAATTGTGCTAACCAGACCCTTCTAGAAAGGATTATTCCCACAGCTGCTGGGGAGTGTTGCTGGCAGACGGCTCTCTGTTGTCAATCCATTTTAGGCATTGCCTTAGCTGTAAAGAGCATGCCCAAGGTCATGTCCCCTTTCTGGATTCAATTACTGAATTACACAGAAAAGAGGAGTATAAAAGCCTGGTCCCCTCATCCTAACTGGGAACAACCAGCCCAACCTCTCCTTTTGCCAAACCCTGCTTTGTCCCTTCCCTTCCACAAGTGGTGATCCCAAGAGTACTCCTTTAAAGCTAATAACAGTCCTGCTTTGCAATTTCCATCTCAGAATCTGTTTACCAGCAAATCTGATCTGCAACAATATGAAAATTTTAAAACTCCCACATATTCTTCATTAACTTCTTGTTTAAAAAGAAAATAAAAGTATTGTATATCATGCTAGTAAATGTGTAATTTGGTTATAGCAATGCTTCAAGGACACTTTGAGCCTTAAACAAATTTATCAGAAAACAAGGTAGATGGAGGAAAAAATTAGTTAAGCCTCCAAATCAAGAAGTGAGAAAAAAGAAGAAAATAAACCTAAATAAAGCTGAGGAAGGCAATACTAAAGACAAAGGCAGAAAGTAATGAGCTAGCACCCCAAACAAAATAACTGAACAGTTTGTGAATAAAACCAAAAGCTCTCCATATTGTTGTTGAAAAATAATAAAATAGACAACTCTTTGAGGTTGGAGAGATAGAGAGATAGAGATAGAAATAGAGATAGAGATAGAGATAGAGATAGAGATAGAGATAGAGATAGAGATAGAGATAGAGATAGAGATAGATGAAGAAGGAAAAGGAGGGGGAGGAGGAGGAAGAACAAAAGAAGAATATGAGTAGGAAGAAGAGGATGGAAAGAACCATAAATATTAGAAATAAAAAGGGGGCATAACTATAAATGCAAGATATTTTACTAAATTATGAGAGAATAATTAGAAAGCCTAAATAAAATGCAACTTTTTTTGGAAAACATAAATGATCAAAAGTGATTATATAGCTCAGTAATTTCACTTCTGGATATTTATCCAAAGAATATGAAACCACCAATTCCAAAAGATAAATGCATCCTTATATGCCTTGCAGCATTAATAGTAATATCCAAATGTCCATCAATAGATGAATGGATAAAGAAGATGTGGTGTATGTATACAGTGAAATATTACTTGGTAATAAAAGGAACATAATCTTGCCATTTGCAATAACATGGCGGATTTAGAGGGTATTATCTTAAGTTAAATCAGTCATACAGAGAAAGATAAATACTATGATCAACTTACATGTGGAATCTTAAAGAAAAATAACACAGAAACAGACTTGTAGATACAGAGAACAAACTGATGATTGCCATAGGGGAGGGGGAGCAGGTGAATTAAAAAGGTGAAGGGAAATAAGAAATGCAAAGTCCCAGTTATAAAATAAATAGATCACACATATGTAATATACAGTATAGGGAATTAGCCAAAGAAAATGATATTATAATAACTTTGTGTGGTAACATATGATTAGTACCTTATTATAATCACATTCAAAGGTATATAAATGTTGAGTCACTGTTGTACCTGAAACTAACATAAAATTGTATATCATTACACTTTTATTTTTTAAAAAGTGATTCAAAACATAGAAAAGCCTGGTTAGTCCAATAATAACAGATGAAATTGAATCAATATTCAAAAGTCTCCTTGCTCAACCTTCCTGATTCAGACAGTATTATGGGCAACTTATAAGAATCATTAAGGAACAGATAATTCTTCTCTTATATAAGTTGTTCCAGAGCACAGAAAAAGATGTTAAGTTACAATTTATTTTATAAGGTCAGTATAACCCGGTTACAAAAGCTGAATAAGGAGAGCACAGATAAAAACAAATTATAGACCAACCTCCTTACTAAATTAAGCAACCCTGCTCCATAAAACAGCCAAATCCAGTAAAGTATTAAAAGAACAACACATAGAGTTTATTACAGGAAAGCAAGGATAGATCAATATTACAAAATCTATCAGTATAATATACTTTTTAACAGAATAAAAGAGAAATTTGAATGACAATCTCAATATAGTCAGGGGAAAAATTTATAAAATTTCTCATAAAAATATCATAGAAAAACAAACATACCTCTAAGTATGTTAGAAGGTAAATGGAACATCCTTTTACTTCATAAAAGCTATGTACTTACACCCCACAGCAAACTTCATATTAAGTGGCAAAATATTACTAGGGATGTAATGTATAACCTGATGACTACAGTTAACACTGCTGTATGAGCTGTAGGAAAGTTGTTAAGAACATACATCCTAAGAGTTCTCATCACAAGGAAATAACATTTTTCCTTTTCCTTTTTGTATCTATGTGAGATGATGGATGTTAACTAACCTTATTGTGGTAATCATCTCACAATGTATGCAAGTGAAACCATTATGCTGTACACCTTAAGCTTATACTGTGCTGAATGTCAATTATATCTCTGGAAAAAACAAAACTAAGCAAAATATATAAAAAAGACAGTAAGACATTCTGGGAAATAATCAATGTATACTTATTTAGATATTAGAAGCATTAGTATTAAAATTCAGGACAAAATAAGAATGTGCTTTCAGACATCTACTATTTAACAACCTACTAGAAGTCCTAGACAATTAAATTAAATGAGGAGAAGAAATAAGAGAAATATATATCCTATAATATATAATAAAGAGGTAATATGCAAATTCACCATCATTCCAACACACAAGATGGCTGCCACAAGACGGCCAGCAGGGAGGGCAGTGTGGGCAATCAGGCCAGTAGGGGAGAGCAGTTGGGGGTAACCAGGCCAGCAGGGGAGAGCAGTTAGAGGCAACCAGGCCTACAGGGGAGGAAAGTTAGGGGCCACCAGGCCAACAGGCCTAAAGGGGAGGACAGTTGGGCAACCAGGCTGGCAGGGGAGCAGTTAGACATCAATCAGGCTGGCATGGGAGTGGTTAGGGGGTGATCAGGCTGGCAGGCAGAAGCAGTTAGGGTCAATCAGGCAGGCAGGCAGGTGAGCAGTTGGAAGCCAGCAGTCCTGGATTGTGAGAGTGATGTCCGACTGCCCATTTAGGCCCTATCCCACTGGGCCTAACCTGATGTGATCAGGCCTGAATGGGAGGGAGAAACTGTGGAAATCAAAGACTCCTACATTAGGTCTAATTTAAAAGAGTTTCTTCATGCTATTAGATTATTTCTTGTATTTTCAATTTTAATAAAAATTATAGCTAATGAATTCCTCAGGTCAAACTAACTAGATATGTGCTATTTCATTTCCCCCAAATTTTCCAAACTCATGGACCCTGTTGGGTGGAGAGTGGGTGACTTGTTTAGAAGGCCTATGAGGTGGAAAGAGGTTCTCTTCTATTATTCCTTTGTAATGCTGGTTTCTGATGAGAACAAATTGCCAACACTATCCTACATCTGGAAATCTAGACATGTCCAAAATCAGAAGAGGATAGCCCTGGAGTTCAACACACTGGGTCTACATCTCATCCATGCCATTTCCTAGATTTGTGGTCTTAAGCACAGTATTTATTCTTACTTAATCTGTCTGAGCCTATGTTTCCTCAGGTGTGAAATCAGAACAGTGATATCATGTTAAAGAGAAAGGTTAGACATAATGAATATAGATTTCCTAGCACGATGCCTGGCACACAGGGCTCAGTAACTGTTAATTGCCTGTCTTCCTTCCTTCCTTCCTTCCTTCCTTCCTTCCTTCCTTCCTTCCTTCCTTCCTTCCTTCCTTCCCTCCCTCCCTCCCTCCCTCCCTCCCTCCCTCCCTCCCTCCCTCCCTCCCTCCCTCCCTCCCTCCTTTCTTTCTTTCTTTCTTTCTTTCTTTCTTTCTTTCTTTCTTTCTTTCTTTCTTTCTTTCTTTCTTTCTTTCTTTCTTTCTCTTTTTAAATCAAATACAGGTAAATGTACCAAGATGCCCTGATATCTTTAGTGCTTCCTACTGGAGAAAGGGGTTTAAGGTGAAAGACTGTATGAAGCTAGAGATGAAAATCTTAGACTTCATTTTAGGGAAGAGGATGGGAGGGAAGAATGATTCTTTTCATAACCAGCTGTAAAGGATTAAATGGGGTGAATTTTCACTTTCATCGCTAAGAAGCAATTAATGAATAAAGCAGAAAACTATGACATGGAAACTTTGTGGCAGCTTCTGCTTGCAGGTGTTAGGAGTGGCTGGATGCAAATGAGCACAGTCAGTCATGTGGATGAATGTGTTTAATAAATTATAGTTCAACTGGAGAGATTGACCTTCCTGAGTGAATTACATTGAAGTAGACAAACACAGACAATGGAAAATGGTCCCCATTAAAGAAGAAAATAAAACATTTTATTTGATTGACTGACATTGTTTTGATCAAGGCGTGAAATTACATGCTGAGTTTAGGTAGGTCAGAAAGACATCCTATTGTTGATGGAATTACATGTGTTTATACAGTCTTCCAATCATTCACTAGGTGCAACTTTTAACTACATAAATAGATGTGCTCTCAAACTTATCTTTCTTTCACCTCCATCCACCTCCAAAATGAAATAACATAGATTTTTCTCATATTTTCAATGGAAATATCATTCTTCAGATTCAGTATGCTTGATAATTGGTATGCTCCACCTCTTTCTTCCTCCAAAATTTGAATACCAAATCAGAGACCAACCTACCAAGTTTTGTTTTATATTATCTGTGAGCTCCGTCCATTTCTCTTAATTCAATTCCTTACAGTTACTTTCATGTCTAGTAATGAAAGGCTTGTAACTCATGAGATGGGGTGGTGGGAGTATTTACTTACTGGAGGCTGATGGGGAAGAGGTAAAAGAGCTGGAATAATACCATGAATCTATCCAAAGTGATAAAAAGACAAACATGAGAGGGGAGGCACCTAGTAACGCATACAAATACACATATTATATAAGATTACAAAGAGTACTATAAGCTGTATTTATGGGCTATGTCTATATGGCAACATGACTTTGGACCAAAAATTGGCTTATGATGGGACTTTATGACCCTTAAGAAAGAGCACCTTATGAATGAGCAGTAAAGGGCAAGGAACATATGTAATAGCACCGTGAGCATTGTCCATAGGCCACTTGACCACAAGGAGAAGATGCAGGTGCATTCCCAGCCTCTACTATTCTGGCACAAGGGAAGTTGAAGCAGTGAAAGGAAACTTGTCTTAGCTAAACATTTGCAGAAAGTCTCATTGGGCTAAAAATAGAGCATCATACAAATGTTTTTATTTAACTCTTGTCATGAAGTCATGAAGCTTAACTGGATTAACTCCTGTGGGCCTTGTTCTGGCCAACAGAAAGACCCTGCCTGTTGAAGCATGCAGAAACTTTTTATTTATTTATTTATTTGTTTGTTTATTTATTTATTTATTTATTTATTTATTTATTTATTTTTAGAAAGAAGCCATTCCAACTCAGAGGTCAGAGTTATCAAGAAGGAGAAGCCTGGCTGTAATAAATAGCCAGAAACTATAGATTATGGCTAAGACAAGACCCAAAAAGAATGGTCCTTAAAAAAAAAGTGCCTGCATGTCCATAGGTTCATATCTGAAAAAACAACATTTAGAAATAAGGTATATATAGGAAGAGGGTACAAATATATATGAATGACATAATGAATAAAATAGCTCGAAATTATCTGAAAATAGTAAGAGACATAAACAAATAGAAGCTATTGGCAAAAAAAAAAAAAAAAAATAGGGGTAGTTTGGGAAGTGGACTGGTTCATTTCAGAGCAAGAAGAGCAAAGCACGGCTTAGCCTACTGCCTGGGAACAAGGATGACCAGGAGAACTTCTAGTGGAGGTTATTGAGCAGTTTCCTTAATCTTTGAAAAATTTTGGAGAACAGCAAAAAGTCAATAGATTAGCAGCAAGCAAATTTAATCTTATCTTTATTATGTAAAAAGGAAGATTATATATTCTACAAAGTATAAACAGTGTGAGCATAATACTAATCTTAGCCAAGAATCCCTATCATATTTAAAATAACTCTAAAATAAAAATCACATATAATTTTACCACTAACCATAGCCACAATTAACATTTTGCTGTGAATCCTTTATGAAATTCTATCATGTACAGATACATGCATTGAATTTTTTAACTTTTTAAAAAATGTTTTCACTTAACAATATATGGTGACCATTATTTGGTGTTATTAAATATTCATCTACATAAACTATTGTGTTTCATGGCTACAGAGTATATTATTGTATAAATGGGCCATAATTTATTACTTGTCCCCCCATGTTGCTATTTATTTTTTGTTATTCATTTCTAATGGTTAAGACTATCACCTTTACTATTATTGCTTTAAAGGTACTTGTATTTGTAACCTAATACAGAATTAATTTTTGTAAATGTTCCATAAGCCCTGGAAAAGAAATTTTATTCTTTGCATGTTAGGTATTATGCAACATGTATTTTCTAAAATTGTATTTCACAATTCCTCTATTTATATTATTTCTGTTTGATTACTTGATATATGAAAGCCCTAGAGTGGCATTTTGAAATCTTTCACTATTACTGTGTTTTGTATGCAACATGACCTTTTCATCTATCAACATTTATTGATGCATATATTTCCATGATGACAAATCTTCACTGTAAGCTGAATTCTTCATTATAAAACAACCTTCATTGTCCTATTTAATGATATTTATCTTGAATTTTTCTTTTAATTTTTGCACATCACTTTATTTTAGGAATGACTATGGTAAACAACAAATGGTTGGATTTTAGTTTTGGACCTAATATACAGACCTTTATTAATAGTAGGTTATTTCATTTGTTTTTGTTAATTGTTATAATGGAGGTATTTGATCTCATCATTTATGCTGCCTCTAATTTTTTTTAATCCTTGTCCTTTATTTTCTGTCTTTTGCCATATAGAGTATGTTTTCTTATAAGATAAATTCATGAAAAGGGGGATTATGTAACTATTATTTTCTAAATTTAAATGTCAAAAATGAGATGATGCTCTCAGAGTTGAACCAAGGCACTCAGAGAATTTTCTTTTCAGTTTCCCATCCTTTCCTGAAGATTCCGGACAAACACCAGTTTTCCATAGGCTTTTAAAAATATAATCTGGGGTTTCAAATTCACGTTTGTTGTTTTATAATTTTTGTAACAATGCATATCTTCTCTTTGAATTTTACTTTTGCATACTATTTTAAAACTGGATTTACAATAATTAGCTAGACATCTTTTTTTTTAAATTGGCTTTAGTACTAATTAACTATCCTTCATGACATCGCTTCCTCCACATACTTAATTTGATTTTCTATAGATTAAACTCTGCTCATTAGTTCCACCTAATAGAGTTTAATTCTGTTACTGTGTCCTAGTTTCCTTGCAATCCTTTCATATCTCATTCACATCGCTGCATACCATATTTCATTTTCATCTCAGCATATTATGGTTCTCTTCTGACTTGTAGAGGCCGTGGCTCTTTGCCCTCTTAAGAGGATTTCAGTCTCCTAAAATGTCCTTTGAGGTCTAACTGGAGGAGTTCATTTATTTTTATTTTGTGTGCTATTCTTTCTCCCTTATCTTGCATTTTCCTTAGCACCTGTTTTACTATTTACTCATTTTTAAAGAAGAAAATATGCTGTAGACTTGATGCTTGTTAAATAGCAGGTCTTGAGTTATGTTCTTCCTGAATGCTGAAATAAGAGTGGCAGGTGGGTGTGCATCCAGGCTACATCAAGTTTCTAGAGTGAATTATCCTAGAGTAACTCTACTTCAGTTCTATTTTTTCTAACTGCTGGGAAATTTTCTACTTTTTTGAATGCATCACAATTTTCTTTAAATGTGATAAAAAAAATTCTCAATATTTAATAAGCATTTTAAAAATTTAAATTCTTTATTGTTTAAAGTTTTACACATGTCTCCTTTCCCCCATTGACCTCTCCCCAGAAACTTCCAGCCCACAGCACATCATAAGCATTTTAATAAATATATATTCATTCATGCTTGACTGTGAAGTCAAATATATACTAAGTATGCAATGCATCAGGTTCCTTATATCCTTAAAATTCTTGATATACTCATTTGTGTGATATACTCAATCTTGATCACTCAATATGATGAAGATTGATAAAAATACATTGTTTCCCTTCATGATTGTTAATTTTTTTTTCTACATTTTGAAATCTATGTTAATCAGAATAATAATATTTAAGGATATATGTCTCCTAATGGATTCTTTTAGTCACTTTTAAAGCATCACTAAAGTTTCCTGCATTAAATTCTGCTTTTCAAATATTAATATTGATCTCCCATTTCTTTGTTTTGCATTTTCCTGATATATCTATGCCCTTTCCTTTCCCCCTATTTTGTTTCTTTCTGTCCTGTTTTGTTTAAAACAGCATATATTTAAAGTTAGTTTTTACTGAATATGTCTCTTTGTCTTTTCATAGAAACTATTTAACTATTCACACTTAATGTGATACGTTTGACCTCACTTCTAGCATCTTATTTTATACTTTCCTTTTTTATGTTCCCTTGCTACTTTCTTTATTAGATTTTAATCTTGGCTATAATAAAAATCACTCTTAATTTTGAAGTTAAATGTGACATTTCTAGTTTTATGTTCATTTGTTCTCTTTCTCATTTAAAATATATTTAAACATATTTATCTATATCAAAAATGAAATAATATTCAATGTCTCCCATAGTACAAGATGAGAGATGAGCACTTGAGTTCTTTTCTGGAGTAATTTGAATTTTCAGCCTGAAATTATTATCATTAAATTTTTCACTAAGAATGATTTTTTCAGTTGCATTTAAACAGTCCACATTTGACAGGTTTCATTATTCACCTAATATATTTTATACTGCATCTGTTACATTCTCAAATTTTAATGTTCATTAATTTCCTTTTTCATCAGAATATATTGAGTAAATGCTTCTTGTCAGTAAAGGATTTCAGTGGTCAATTTTCTGGTATTTTTCTTGCCTAAAGATATCTTTCCTTTTTCCTCACATAGTACTGAGTACAGAATTCTGGATCACAAATTTATTGCCTCGAAATTCTATAGCCATATATCTAATACTTACTGTTGTAGAAAGTCTGACATTATGCTTTTAAAAAACTATTGTTTTTCTGATTGTATACCAATATATTTTTTATTTTATAAATTAATAACTTTTAGCAGAATATACCTCTTATTTTCCCTGGTACACAATGAATTATTTTGAATTGAAATCAGAATGGTTTTTTAATATTTTTTATTATAATTCATCTTGCGTTTCCTCTTCCCCTGAAAATTGTTTTGTTTTTTTAAATACTTAATTTTGTTGAATTGTAGCTTCCATTTCCTCTCTCGTTATTTCATTTCTTTATGTGTCTATCAGTACTGTATGAATTTACATTCATCTATAGTTTTCTGCATTGTTCTAATTAATGCTCATGCTCCCATTACATGATTTTAATTCAATACCTTATATTTTCACTTTAAAGAAGGCAATGTTTCCTAATCTCAGACTTCTCCCTTTTGAAAATTTCCATTATGTGTTCTTAAATCTCTGTAATATTACTTGGAGATTTATTTTTAAGTTTTTCCTTTTTTTATAGTGTCTATTTCATAGGGAGACATTACTTTCACATTCTTAGATGTATCTTTCCTTAGAACTGCTAAAGACTGTTTTTCATTAACTTCCACCATAGGTTTACTGAAAGTGAGTCTCATAGCCCAGTGTGTGTATGCTAGTCAAGGCAAGTCAGAGAAGGCACTAATGTGATTGAGAAGTGTTTCCCATCACCTATATATATTTACTTGAATGTGAAATCAGCTATATGTTCATTGCATCAGGTTCCTGTTATCCTTAAAATTCTTGATATACTCACTTGTTTATTCACTTAATATGTTGAAGATTGATAAAAATATGTTGTTTCCCTTCATGATTGTATTTTGCCAATTTTCTTATATATTTTGAAATTTGTGTTAACTTTATATTATAAAATTTATCATTTAAAAGTCTATTTTAATGGCATTAAGTACATTTATGTTGTTATGCAAACACCACCACTCCATCCAGCCAAGAAATTTTTTTCATCTTGAGAAACTAAAACTCTGTACTACTAATGATAACAACCCATTCTCCCCTCCCACCAGTCCTTGACAACTACCATTCTATTTTCTGTCTCTATGAATTTGACTATTCTAAATTTGACTATTCCACATCAGTGGAATCATATAGGATTTGTCTTTCTGTGACTGGCTTATTTCATTTAGCATAACATCTTCAAGGTTCATCCATGTAGTAGCATGTGTCAGAATTTCATTCCTTTCTAAGGCTGAATATTATTCAATTATGTACATAAACCACATTTTGTTTATCCATTTATTCATTGTTGGACACTTAGATTTCTTCCACTTTTTGGCTATTGTGAATAATCCCGCTACAAACATGGATGTCAAATATCTCTTCATGCCCTTATTTTCAATTCTTTTGGGTATATATCCAGAAGTAGAATTGCTGGATCATATGGTAGTTCTATTTTTAATTTTAATTTTTTGATGAATCACCATACTGTTTCTAGAGTAGTTGCCCTATTCACAATCCCACCAGCAGTGCTCAATTTCTCCACGTGCTCATCCATATTTTTTAATCATAGCTATCTTAATGGCTGTGAAGCAGCATGTCATTGTGGTTTTGATTTACATTTTCCTAATAATTAGCGATGTTGAGCATCTTCTCATAAGATTACTGACAGGTGGTGTGTCTTCTTTGGAGAAACACCTTTCAAATCTCTTGCCCATTTTGAATCAGATTGCTGTTGTGTTGTAGGAGTTCTCTATATAGTCTCTATATATTCTTAATATAAACCCTCTTTTATATATGTAATTTGCAAATGTTGTCTCCCATTATTTGCAGCCCCTGACATCATAACTTAGTGAAATTCTTTTAGGAGTCTCTTCCTTTTCATCTCTAGGCCAACTTTTCCATCAACTTTGATGACTTATGGATTGGCTGAGCTTTCCCTCAATTCATTCGTGGGTATGCTCTTTATCATGAAATGTCAAAATTTCTAATAAGTAGATTATATGGTATCCTTTCTGGTTGTCAGTACTATAATAAATATACTAAAATATTTTATATATCGAGTTGGTTATTTCAAAAAGCATTAGGGAAGTAGATGTAAGTTAAATGTGTATTCTTCATTTCCCATTTTCAAGGCCATATTTCTCGAAGGTGGTGCACCTGAACCAGAATTACTCTGGGTGCTAGTTTAAAATGCTGGTTGTGGACCCCACTCTACCCTTCAAACCAGAATCTCTGAGGGAAGAGTTTCCAGGCAATTCTAATGTAAATGAAAATCCAAGAACTGCTGGGTTAAGTGCAGCTTTGTGAGCACTTAGAAAAGAAAGCAATAAATCCTTAGGACTAACCAAGGTTCTCTCAGAAGTCATAGCAGCTTTTTAACAGGTCTATAAGTTATGTTACTCAGAGAGCATGCAGTTGTAAGTCAGAATATTTGACAAGATTTCCCATGATTCTTTTTCCAAAGGTTCTCCTTGAAGGCATGAGGGGAGAATATGCATACAGTGCAAAGACAGCAATAATGTGCAGGCAAAACCAGGGCTGCTGTGCAGAGTCCAGAGTAGGTTCTGATATTTTAAAGTGGTTTTTAGAGAAACTGTAATGCACTCATAGGGGATTTGCCAGAGAAGGTAAGGAATAAAAAAAAAACCCTGTAATTTGAGGAAGCAGTGAGGAAATGTCTTGTTCAGTAACGTTTCTTAACTCAGCTGAACATTGTCACTTGGGGACCCTTAAAAAACTACTCAGGCCCAGGCCCCAACCCAGACAAATTAAATCAGTATCTCCCCGAGTGAGATTCATGATTGCTATTTTTGCAAATTTCCCAGGTTATTTTAATGTTTAATCAGAGTTGAGGGCCACTGTTCTATTAAAAAACAAACAATCCATGTTTACAAATTTGTGAAGCTTAAATGTGGAAGAGGAATACAATTGTTTCTGTAACAAGCACCATGCCTGACTGTTCACCTGGCAGATGTGGGCATTGGCCTAGCTGAGCCAGCAAGTGGCTATTGCCACAATTCACCTGCCAAGCCCAGACTCTCAACATTGTGACAAGTTTCCTCTCATTATTAAAGAGACATGGATCTCCTTGACATGGATGTTTCAGATGCTGGCAATACATGTATCAAGATAAATGGAAATTGACTTCCCCATGAGCTCATTGGCTCTAGTGGTTTCACCTATTACTTATGCTGATGACTCCCTAATCTTGGTCTCTAGCCTCCTAGCTCATCTATCAACCACATCTCCATCTGGACCTCTCACTGACACTTCAAATACTACATGCCTTGAACTGAATCATTATCTAACCTCACTCTCACCTCTGCTCATTTGTTCTCATGGTCGATGGGACAACTATTGTCTTAAGTGCACAAGGTAGAAGCCTGGGAGTTACCATTCATTTTTCTGTCTCCCTCATTATCATCACACCTATTTAATAACCATTCTTTCCTGACTCTGTGCCTCCCTCCATCTGAACTACCTTGTTCAGCATTCATATTACTTAAATTCTGACAACAGCCCCCCAGTGGGTTTCTTTCTCCCCTCCAAATGCTGCAGGAGGTCTTGCTCTAATGTTAAAAATCTGACCATGTCAGTTTCCACTTAATTTCTCAGTGACACCCCTCCCCCCACCGCATTGTCTATGAGTAAAGATCCGCACTCTTTAACTTGATAGACAAGACCCTCCTGCCCACATTTCTAGACTCATCTCCCAACATCTCTCAACTCACAGTTTTTGCTCCAGTAACACTAAACTAGAGACCAGGACTGCCTCTGAGCTTTTGTGTACACTGTTCCCTCTACCTAGGATGCATTATGCACACTCACTTCTTCATTTAACTTCTATCCATCCTTTAAATTTCAGCTTAAGCTCATCTACTCATCCAGAGAGTATTACCTGAGCTCCTTGGTCCAATACCTTCTAAGCTGGCAGGTGATCTTCCTCTGACTCTCATCTAGAGATAATACTACATGATATCTGTTTCTGACTCTGTTCCACCTAGCTCCTGGAAACCCAGTTGGTCCAATCCCCAGACCTAGTCCTATGCCAGGTACAGAGGGGGTGCTCAATATAGTGGGTAGGCAAAAGTAGGTTTACAGTTGTTCATATGGAAAATAATACGATAATTAATAAATAATAATAATATAAGAATAAACTCTGTGTTTTGTATACTCACAACTATAAACCTACTTTTGCCCCACTGTGTATTTTTGCTGACCTAGTGTTGGTGAAATGATTGAGTGAATCTCCTTAGGAGTGCATTTGCCATGATTTGCATGACTTAAGAATTAAAAAAATGCCCTGGCCAGTGTTGCTCAGTTGGTTGGGCATCATCTGTGTACCAAAAGGTTGTTAGTTCAATTCTCAGTCAAGGGCACATGCCTGGGTTGCAGGCTTGATCCCCAGTAGGGAGCATAAGGAAGCAGCTAACCGATGTTGCGCTCTCAATGTTTCTCTCTCTCCCTATCCCTTCTTCTCTCTCTAAAAATCAATAAACTATTTAAAAGAATAATTAGCTTAAAAATTAAGAACAGTGGGGACTTCTTTGGGTATAGAAAAATTTGGCTACGGGCTTCTTAATTGTTAGGAAAGATCACTTTGTGATCAGCCAAAGTCTGCTGGAAATCCTGGCAGGAGAAAAGGGAGGAGACTGACTTCTAGCAGTGGGTGTCCTGGGGTCAGGTTCTGGAGATGATGAACATTTTGTTGATGAAACCTTGGATGGAGGATGTGGGGGATTGGATGAGAGCACTCATTTTGTGTGGCACTCAGAGACGCTAGAAGGAACACTCTAGCCTTCTGGGAGATCAAGAGAACTTTATTAGTTCTTTCACTTGAACTGAGAGGCAGGGCACTGAGGCAGCTGGTAAAGTGCTGCAGGCTGCTGTCCCAGAGCAGAGAGGTAAGGAAATGCAACAAGGAATGAAAACATTTTAGCTAAACATTTCAAGCATTTAAGGGTCAAAGTGACCTTGCTGACCTATGGCCACTTGAAATTTTCACACCAGATCAGTCATCAGGAAAGTGAAAACTTAGTTCCTGTTTAGATGAGACTGTTTATGCCTTAAGTGAGGATAAAACAATCTATGCAGACCACACAGAAAGGAATGATGGGCCCAAATGATTAACTGAGCAAGCATGTGGTCACTGAGTTTTATCTTTTACCCTTTTTCTTGCCACAGTAGACACTTCTAGATCATAGCCATTGCTTTTGGTAAAATCACACTAGTGAAATGAGGCTGGTGACATCCATGCTGCTTGCCTCACACCTATGATTGGAATCTGGAGAGATCATGTATCTGAATACATTGTTATCGTCTAAGTGTGGTGCACGTGTAAAAGGTGGTTATTATTATTGTGATTTTAATTATTTAAAAAGTATTTTCTTACTTGAACCTTTTCTCTCAGTACCCCTCTCCTGCCATGAATGAAGCTCCATTTCCCACTTGAAAAGTGAGCTCTGTCCTCCTTTCTCCTTTTAAATCATGATCGGGAAAGAATCTTCAACTTTCACTGAGGTATCAATGACTTCAGAGGTTTACTCCAAGAGAGAAAAAAATGAACACTTCTGCAGATAGCAAAGCCATAAACTTTCAAAACAAAGATGAAAAAAAGTTATGCGAGGAAAGCCCTGGGGAAGAGTGGGAGACCTGAGTTCCTGTCCAGACCATGTCACCCCAGGCAGAGCATTTTCCCTTTGGATGGAGGATTCCAAAATTTGAAGAGGAATGCCTGGGACCAGATACTGTCTCAACTCCTTCCCTGGTCTCATTATTAATGATGCCAGAGACACTTAAGTCCACCTCAAATTAATACAAGTCTTTTGGACTAATTAAATAATGTTACAGGGTGCTAAGACAACATGAAACTGAGATCACTAGACCACTTTCTATAATCTGTTCAGAATATTAGAATAAGGAAACCACCAATACCATTACCACCCCCACCACCACTATCCCATTACCATCATTACAACCGCCATCAACCATCACCATCACCTCCAATAAGTGCCACCACCAACATCCCCCCACCATATCCATTATCACCATTACCATCACCATCACCAACTGCCACAACCACCACTATCATTATTACCACTATCACCATAATTTTCATGGCAAACACAGTTCTATTTTTTTCATGGGAAAATTAAAAATTTCTTAACTTGTAGGGTTGATATTAATTCCAGGAAACATTCTGGAGTAGGATGTGGAGTGAGCCTATAGGACTAAAGTCATGAAAGTAGTTTATGTTAGACTAACAAAATTGCTTATTTGAAAATGATATCAGGCAAGCAGATCAGAAAAATACCAGTGATAAAGGGTAGCTGAGTTTTATTAAGACCTTTGATAAGATTCCTCTGATAATCTTTTGAAAAAGATGGATAAATATGGGCCAAGTGATAGTACAAGAAGTGAAATAAATTTTCTAAAAGAGTGATGTTTATTTATTGAATTAATATCTAACTTTTAGGAGCATAGAGTGCAATGTCCCAGAATCCTGTAAATTCCATCATTTTTATCAATGACTTAGTTGAAGAGGTCACACTTATCAGATTTGGTGATGGCAGGAAGTCAACCAGAGGGTCAGTAACTAATAGAATCAAGGCAAGAAATATCTGGGCAGGCTGGCAAGATAGACTGAATCGAACAAGAAAAAATTAGGAATAAATGCAAGGGTTCTGTATCTGGGTCCCAGGTAGCATCTGTACAAGCATGGAGTGGGGGTGGGCAGGTGACACAGTTCAAGAGCAAGTTTAAAAGAGAGTTGGGTGATGGAGGCTAATTCCAGCAGGTCATAAATGCAAGAAGTTCATCAAAAGATTGATGGAACTTGGGGCTTCAGCAGAGCTGAAAATCTGCATGTTATTACCTGCTGCTGAACAGCTGAGAGCAGTCCCCCCAACCTGATAATCTTTTACTGTTTACCAAACCTTACCTTTGATATGTATATCTGCTTTGCTAAATGGTAAAATGTGTGAATAAAAAGCCCTGGGTCTGGAGACTCGGAGGTGCTTAGTTATTAGAACTAAGTTTCTGTCTGGCACCCCAAAATGCCTTCCAAATTCATATTTTTTCTCTAGCCTCTTCATTCATTTATGCACAGCCCCTTTTCCAGATTCCTGAGTCCTTGTAGATGTGGCAAAGATCCCAGCAGTTGGAATTTTTTTTTCCAGGTGATACTAAACTTAATAGGTATTACTGGTATAGATTCCTACTTCAACCTTACAAAGTTTTAATAGAAATATGAAATGTAAAATGAAAGAAGTAATCATCTTACTCTACTTGGTGCTTATTAGGCCTCCCTTGACATTTTGTGTTTTATTCATTAAGAATGGAGAAAATAGAGAAAACTGGAGCTAGAGTGATAATGATAGTGATAATGACACGGAACCAAGTGGCATATAAGGCAGGATGGAGGCTGGAAAGGGCACTGACTAGGGAATGGGGAGCCAGGTTATGCTATTAACTGGCTGTAAGATTCCGACCAAGCAAGTATTTCTCTCTGGAGGTGATCACAGGCCTTGCTGGGTAGAAACACAGAGGGTAGTGGTTGGCTGGCCTGTTCTCTTAAGAAAGTTTTGTGCCTCTGGTTAGGCTACAGTAAAGGTGGATTCCTTTCTCCCTACCTCACCCATCAAGCAAAATTTTACATTCTTAAAATACCATTGACACTTGCAAATTATACCAATTCTTTCCCTTGGGAAATCATAGGGGCCTGAGTTAAAACTTAGCCTTTCCTGCTAGCTTTGTGACCAAACTTTCTGAGGCTCACTTTCCTTGTTTGTGAAGTAGGGTTAATATCAGGTTCTGTGTGATATGAATATTAAGTGAGATAATGCATATACAAAATATAGCACAATCTGGGTCATGAAATAGGTGCTCAATTAATGGTATAGGTAATGTTACTACATTGACTACCACCATCCCTCCTCTTTCTTCTTCCCCCTCCTCCTCTGCTGGCCAGGCACTGTGCTGGTTGCATGGGGAAAAGATTGACAGTCCTGCCTGAACCAAGCTTACAATCTAACCAGCACTGTCCAGTGGAACTTTCTGCAATAATTGGAATGTTCCACATTTGTATTCTCCAATATGGTAGCCAGCAACCATATGTGGCATTTGAGCATTGGAAATGTGACTGTGGAATGGAATTTTTAATTTCATTTAATTTTGATGAATTAAGGGAAAATTGTAATAGTCCCACGTGAAAATAGACTGCCCAGCTCTAGACACCTTTCAGGTACCTTTCTGAGACTGAGCAGTCTGAGCAGAATGAAGATGCATCAGAAGGGCGATGTTCATAAAGTACCGGTATAGTAGCTGGAAGATTCTCTTATGTGCCCATTCATCACATTTAATTCTCAGGTGCTGGGGGTGCAGGGCCAGCTGTACCTTCCTGGAGATCACAGTTGAGGGGGGGATATGCAGATAACCCATTTTACCATAGGGAGGTAAGTGTATGCCAGGGGCTCCAGGTAGAGCAGAAAGAGGTCTCTAACCCAACTGAGTAGTCAGGAAAGGATTCTCAGAGGGACATTTTAAGACCTGAGCAGTTTTGAATAAGTAGATTTCATAGTGGGGGCTCAATCGACATTTATTTCTTTTACAGCAACAGGTTATATTCCAGGGCCACGAATCCCACTGCTGGTGGCAGAGGTGGCTATGAAGCAAACCAGAGAGAACTCATTGCTAGGGCCAATTTGTTTTTCTTTGAAATTTTCCCCTTTGCGTCTTTTTGTATTGCCTAATTCAGTTTCTCTCCTGTGGCCACATTTTCTTCACCTGAGAACATTTTTTTTAAAAATCATGTGTATAACCTTATCTTTTAGTTTTATTCATAGTCACTAAACATGAGTGCTTTTGGAAGGTGAGCCGTGGTGAACTCTGTTACACCGCAAAGTGATATCCACTCACACTGTGGTTTGGTTGTGGAATTTGGAGACTTAGAGGAAACAGACAGCTCTGTGATTATGGCCAGTCTGTGAAGAAGCTGTTACGGATTGGTTGGCCTGGTTGAATCTGGCTGGTAATGATGCACATTCGTAGGAGTGAGGGCTGTTCTAATTACTTTGGAGGGAAGGGGAAATCTTAAGCTCATATATGAATTTTACACAATAGTTCAAAGTTAATATGTGACCTCTGACCAGAGAATTCTGCAACTGGCACATGTTCACATTGTGTCAGTACAGTTTCATACGTGTGTGTGTGTAAAACAGGATTACTGTGATGCCTTCTCCAATGAGACCAGGGAGATGCTTTTGTGGTCTGGCTTGGTTGTGTGAGGCCCTGGTCTCTGTGAGTCCCTAGAGGTTATCTGCTTTGACTGTGGCAGAGTTGCCTCTGCTGGATGGAAGTGTAAATTTCTGTAGCCTTTCCGACAAGCAGCTTGTCATATATACCAGAGGCCTTAAAACATTCATACCATTTGGCCCAGTGACTCTACTTCTGGGAATTCTATTCAAAGGAAGTATTTGGAAATGTGTGCCATAGACTTTTCCCCAGGAATGTTGTACAGTTATTTGTAGTTGCTAAAGACAGGAAACTACTTAAATGACTAACAACGTAATACTACGCAGTCATGAAGCTGATGTTCATAAAAGACATTTAGCTACAACATTAATTAGGAAAAAAAGGGAGAGAAGCCTTAGCTACAGAGGCTAAGAAACCACCTAGGAGTCAGACAGCCTGGGTTTGAATCTTGGCTTTGCCACATACTAGCTGTGTGACATGGGCAAGTCACTTGAACTCTGTGGGGTTGAAAGGCAGTATTTGCCAAAAATACTGGGGTTGACAATACATAAATGCTTGCCTTAGAAAGACTTCTGAGGATTAAATGACACCGTGAATATAAAATACTTAATACCTGCAAAGTACATGTTAAGCACCCAATAAATGTTGGCTGTCTGTCTATGGACTGTAAGACTTCAAGGAATAAAAATAGATGGAAAGAAAATATGCCAATATATTGACAGGGTGGAATCTGGGTGATCGAATTGTAGGTGTTTTGTTTGGTTCTTTGCACAGTTTTCAGCTTTCTAAATTTCCTGCATTCGGTCGACACAAATTACTTTTATACTGAAAGAGTTTCTCACAATGATGTAATTCAATAATATATATATATTTTAAAGAGTGTTACCCACAACAAAAAGGCACTTCTCTCTTCCCCCTCCCCATCCAAAGGAGAAGCTAGAGATAGCCTTCTCCCCCAGAGATCCTCAGAGGGTAGAGCTGCGTTGTGGCTTCCTCCCCTGACAGATCACACAGTGCACAGCCCAGAACTCTGGGAGTACAGGGTTGGCGGGATCCTCTGACACATGTTGAAGGTGCTCTGAGGAGAGTTTGGGTAGGGGCAAGGAACAGATGTCCTTAGCAGTTTCTCCTGTTTCCTAGAGTCTAGATTCCAAGACATTCTGATGTTTATCATTTCCCCCCACGTCCTGGTTGATCTGAACTAAACACGGACATAAAATGGTAAGGTGGCAAAGATTCATCTACTGACTCGCTACCCCCAAACCCCTCCCATAAAAATACCTCTAATAATGCCTACAGCACTATGCCCAAACTTTAGGCATGATTGGCAAAGAAGATATTTAGATGGGGGTACAATGGGAACAACAGGAAAAATAGCTTAGTTGCAGCTGCTCTATTTAATGAGTATAGTTTATATTTGGACGGAATTTTTGGCAAATACTGCCTTTCTAACACCACAAATGGTTAAGTTCCTCCCCATGGTAGGACGTATCCCTGAAATGAGAAGGTTATAAAGCACAAAGGTGTGTGTGCATGTGCATGTGTGCATGTGTGTGTGGCCAAACAGTGATAACATTTGCCCCCTAAGATCTAATGTCCTTCATTCCTTCATTGACAATTCTGCAGGCTGTGTTTTAGTTAGAGAATCCCAGGCACCGAAATAGGATGACATTCCCAGGACTGGACCAAATAGGAAGTCCCGGCCCTGTGTCCTGACCATTGCCCCTCATCAGTGACACCCCCCCACCCCTTCCCTGGTCCACACCTCCAGAGCCTAGGTGCATTCCCCCAAGCACCCAAAATAAAAGAATAACAAGGCCGTCTCCCGGACAGGGAGGTCATCGTATGCTAATGAAGCCAGAGGAAACAACCGCGTGGCTCCTGCAAGGAGTGCGCCCACGGGCTCGCAGGTCTCCCGTGCATCACTGCGGCACAGCCACCAAACCCCGCGCTGCGGCAGACCCTCCGGCCTCCCTCCCGGGTAGGGGCAGGCGGGGAGGGGTCTTGCCCGCCACTTTGAGTTCGGCAGCCGGTTGGCTGGCATCTGGGTGCTGCCTCTCGTTCTGGTCCCCTGCCTTCCACTGCAATTATGGCGGGGATGGAGGCGGCGCGTCAGAATCACCTGTAGGGCTTTTCCAACTCCACAGGCCCCCTCCCCAAATTCCAGCCCACTCCTCCTGAGGAAGAAAATATCCGAATCTGCAGGTGGACTGGTGGAGTTTTCCAAAGCCCACAGGTGATAGTAGAATGTGCGCCCCTCAAGACACACACAGAAACAAACACACACACACACACACACACACACACCCGCCAACACACACATCTTGTGACCCGGAGTCTAAACAGGTCAGCTTTGCATGCTCCCCGTGACCCTTCTCCCCTTCCCAAGCTCCTGTTGGTCCAGATATCCGTGTTTTCCTCAGCTTCCCTTTGAGCTCCCTGCCCCAGGAGCTTCGCGGGGTGCCCAAGTCCCCAAACCCCATGGGACCCGCACAGCTTGGGCGGTCAAACAGTCAGACGTTAGGAAAGGTGTTCCCCGCCCCTCGCCGCCCCGGTGCGCCTTGGCGCGAGGACCGGACACACCAAAGAGCAGGGTGAGTGCAAAAGGGGAGACATCTGACCAGTTGCTTCAGCAAACTGCCAGGAGCAATGCCGCCTCCCGCCCGCACACCTTGGAGGTTTGGAAGGTGCTCCCAACCCGGGAGGAGGGAGCCGATGCCTTGCCCCGTGCCACTCCGGCGCCCTCACCCTTCCAGCGGGGGATCTCCTGCTGCAGGGACTTTGGAGCAGGTGGCACCCTCAGGGTGGGCGCAATGGCCTTGGCTGCAGGTCCTCCCCCCTGGCCACGAGACCAACTCCCGGCTTTGCCCTCCTTTTTCAAGTTGCTGCGGCCCACGTCCCCTAGCCCCAGCCCCAGCCCCAGCCCGCTGAGCCAGCTACTGTCTTACCTCTCGCCAGGCAACACTTGGTTGCGCGGTTTCCAGGAGCGCTCCTTCCTCGGGGCTTATTCCCTTACTTGGGAGGAAAGAGGAACCAAAAGACAGAAAGGGGGACCGAAACCGGCGTCTGAGCGTCTTCCCGCCCGCGCAGCCTGCTCGAGGAGGGGGTGGCAGCCAGAGAGGGCGCCGCAGAGCTCGGCGGCCCTGCTGGGGTTAGACGATGCCTGGGTCCTCTGCCTGCTGCTCCGTTATCCGATGGCCCCGCAGCGGTCCTCAGCGGCTGCCCGCTAGTACGGCACTGCGGCGCCCTGCCCCTAGCGGCTTGGTAAGTCCTGCTGCCACTCTCAGCGCTGAGCCCTGCCCCCGGGCCCAGAGCCCGCCCCTGCCACACGCCCGCGTGTGCGCGCGCGTGTACACACACACACACACACACACACACACACACACACACACACACACGCCAAACACGCTCGCGCTCATGCAAATATAGGAATGCCCGTGTGCCTTTGGCGCAACATGATTGGGGCACTTCTCCTTGGTAGGGCTTCAGTTTGGGAGGAGGCGTTAGAAGCTTAGGGGATCCGAGAGGATGCAGCAGCCCTGGGGCTCCGCAGGGCGCCAGAGGCCCACTGATTTGGGGAACGGTGGAAAACTGGTTGACAAGTAAAATACCCACTGGGCATTTCCACATCTCAACCAGGTCTAGGCTGTCGTAATACCTCGGCCCAATCAGAGTAAAAAGAAAATCAACAAGTTCTCGCAGCTTCTTAGGAACTAACTGCTGTGTCTCTAGCCCCCAAATGTATGACATCTCTGACCTTGGAGGCAAGGGATGGGTGGCTGACCGATATGAAAAGATTACCCCCTCCTCAGATATCTTGGAGGCCAGAACAAGTCTCAGAGACCGGGGCTTGTTGGTTCCTTCTTTGCTGTTAGATGACCTTGAACTGTTTCCTCGCACAGCAGATAGACCACATCTTATTTTTAAAATGTAGACAGGCACAGAACACGCACTGGGGTGAGGGTTAAGGGATGAGGGCCAGCGTTGGCCAAGGCCCCAGTGACTTGCTGCTTCTTGTCTTTCCAGGACGTGCATGTCCACATGGGGCAGTGGTGGTGGTGGTGACACCAACAGGAAGTCACACCAGTGGGATGACTTCTGTCCATGGCACACCACATTTAGAGTCATCAGGAATTTGGACTCTCATCTGTAAAATATGTAGTTTACCAGTTTCTGCAGCTGAGAATTCTTTTCCACCAGCAGGCCGTGAAGGTCCCCGAGTCAGGATTACAGCCAAGAAAAGCTTTCTGCAGATGCAGAGGCGCCAAGGGGCCTTGGGTGTCTGGGTGTTTGGGGAAGAAGCCTCAAACATAAATGTCAAATGGCCTCAAGGACCCTGATGATGGGTGTCTATATTGAGTCATTTCCAGGCAGACTTAATGGGGTGGAGGAGGAGCTGGGGCTCAGAGATTTCCCCAAGGTTCCAAATGGCAATGGAGGCACAGCCAACACTAGAACCCTGTATTCACACTTCATGCTACCATCCACTATTCACATCTTATTCTGTTACTCTGGGCTGGTGCTCAAAGCTCCCTGTAGCTAGACTGAAATAATCCTGGTGAGGGGGCTCTCAAAGCTCTTCTATCTTTACTTGGTTCCCTTTCACTCACTGACTTCTTCGTTTCACAGCTACCTATTAAGCTCCAACTATGTCTTCACTTTCCCTGACTCTAGTTTTGGGCCTTACTTAGGAAGAAAGAGGAACAGAGAGACAGAAAGGGCTTAGAATAGCCTTTGGTAGAGGAGAAAGCTGGTCACAGCCTTAATTGATATATTTCATTGTGCTGGTTGGGTAGATGTGAAACACACAATCCTTGTTTTCTAAATGTACATTCTCTGTGGAGGAAAACATTCACATGTCATAAAAAAAAAAAAAAATGTTCTTGCCCTGTCTAGCCTTGACTCCTTCTAAAGAAGGAGAAAGGCAGGGAGAGCCTATATTTAGCTGAGCATTTTGGTGCATTTGGAGATGCATGCTTGCAGTAGGGGTTGGGGTAACATTGAATTGTTCTGCCTATTGAAACAGGAGGGAAGTTGAATGGGAGGAATAGAGAAGACACACAGAGATAGTGTGGAGACTTGTCTTGGCTGGGAGCGTATTGAAGAGTAATGAGAGAGAAACTCCCAGAACAGGACTTCCCAAGCAAGGATTTGGAGAACAGGAATACTTGCAGAAAATAGTTTGCTGAGGGGGCAAGGGGAGCTATGAAGTCTCTGTTCTCCAGTCTCCCATGAAAAAAATCATTTGTAAAGGCAATGGGAAGAAGCTCCAGGAAGACCAAGTTATGATGACTGAGACATTAGGGAGGAGGTACATTTGTGATGGGATTTGAAAAGAGGAGTAGGGACCTGACACAAAGATCAGCAAGCAAGGACACTTTAGGCTGAGGGAAAGCAAAATTATGGAAGGAGGACAATTCATGGTGAGTTCTGGGCGGTCAGTGGAAGAAAGGAAGATTGGGACACCCTAATGCTGTTCCTAGTCATAGTCCAATGCCCTGCCAGCAGTGTGGACTTTAGGCTTTAGTATTTAGGAGCTTTTGAAGCTGTGCATTTTGTTTGGTTTTGACAGGGAGGGGCTAGAGAACAAAGATGCCAGCTTTCCCAGGTAAGGCCTTCCTGGTCAGAATGGGGGTTGGAGGACCTTGAGGTGGGAGAGAGTTTGCTGTGCCCTCATGAGGGTCCAGCACCCAGGTGGTACAGGTGGCTCACTACATGGGGTGCCCAGCCGAGGAACTGAAGTCCATCCCATACTCCCTTAGCCCAGTCATGCAGCCAGCCTGGAGGAAAGTGGTCTTTTCTCTAATTTGCAGAGGCTTGGCATGGGCTAACAGAGGTGCTGGCTGGCTGCTGAACTCTATCTTTGAAAAGGCTGAAGCAAGTGAGGGTTTGTTGAGCATTTATTGAGCAAACAAGGTAAATGGGAAAGAGTCTTGAAGGCAGGAGTAGCTGTGAGCCTGAGCACTCCTCTGCTCTTTGGGACACTCCAGGATGCGCCGTAGGGGACAGAGGAAGAAGCTTACTTATCCCCCTCAGAGCATTGGCAATCTGTGTCGGCCAGGAAACACTCAAACCAGGTAAGAAGAAGCAATTAAAGACAGTATAATTCAAGTGCCAAATTGTATAGAGCAGATTCTCAAGATGTAAAAGACCTCCTCTGGGCTTGAACAGTCAAGGAAGGCTTCAGAGAGGGAGTGGTTTGGCTTCTGAGTGATGTGTGTGTTGGCTATGGATTGGAGAAGAGAGTTTTGAACAAAAAGCCAGAGAGAGGGAAGCCAGAGGCTTCTGGGCATGGGTTTTTAGCCCCCCCCCCCCCCCCCGCTCCTGCCTGAGCCCCCCCACCCCCCACCCCGGACACCCTAATGCTATTCCCAGTCATAGTTCAAGCACTCTGATGAGTCATCCTTGTTTCTGAGAGACAGGGCATTTCTAGATGTTTAACTGGCTCAACACTACATTCCCTGAGACGTCAAAGTTGGCAGCTCAAACTCGCCATGTTGCTGTGGGAACATATTATCCAAGACAACAGCTGATGCCCAATCACCATTGCCAAGGCAAAAACCAGAGCTGAGTCAAGTACCTGTGTCTGGAAATTTTATGTTGGACTGTCTCTGACAAGCTGGGTGTATAGTGCACCGCTGAGATCACAGGTGGGGTCATTGACTGGGGACCAGGAGACCTGGGTTCAAGTCCCTAATCAGGAGCTCATTTTGCGTTTCTGGGCCTGTTACCTACAAAACTAAAGGAATACACCAGATTATCTCCAAGCTGCCTTCCACCTAATATTTCATATAGGATCCTTTCATTTTATCAAACAAATCCAGGCTGGGAACTGATACTAGCCAAGTTCTGACCTTAATTCTCTCCTTCACTTTGATTGTGGAAGTCAGCTCTGCTCCTCCTCACAGCTTTGGCATGGACAGTTGTAAATCCAACCTTGGGAATGTAGACAGGTCAGCTCCCTCTGTGGGCCTCAGTCTTCTTATTGATAAATAAGGGGATTAAAAACAGTCTCCACTGCCCTTTCTCACTCTGATACTGTAAATTCTATGAACTGAACAACTTTTAAGTACTTCCCCATAACTCGGTGGGACCCCTCCACAAGGCAAACTGGGAAAAACCCCACAATAAAACTGATAAGCTTGGAAAAAAAGAGAAGTCTTGAGGTTTAGTCATAAAGGAGGGTGGTTAGAGGGCTGGATGAAAGAAGGTGAAGGGATTAAGCAAACACACACACACACACACACACACACACACACACACACAAATCCTACATAATAAAAGCCTAATATGCAAATCAACCAAATGGCGCAATGACAGGTGGAATGACCTGTTGCCAAGACAGGCACTGATCACCAGGGGGAAGATGCTTAATGCAGGAGCTGCCCCCATCTCCCAGGCCCCATGTTGGCCAAGGCAGGTGCCAGTGGAGACCTCCTGATTGCTCCACCATTTGCCCCACAGATCGGCCCTGATCGCTGGCCAGGCCTAGGGGCCCTATCCATGCCCAAATTGCATGTACCAGGCCTCTAGTATATACACTGAGTGGCCAGATTATTATGATCTCTGAACTCATAATAATATGGACAATCAGTATATATATATATTTTAGAGGCCTGGTGCATGAATTCGTGCATGGGTTGGCTCTGGCCAGCCTGGTCAGTGGGAGGGGACATGGGCAGTAGTTGGCTGATCAAACTATTGGTTAAGGGGAAAATTTTCATATTAGCCTTTTGTTATATAGGATATACACTGAGTGGCTAGATTATTATGCCTTTCAGAGATCATAAAAATCTGGCCACTCAGTGTATATAACATAGATACAGACAACAATGTGGTGAAAACCAGAGGAAAAGCAGGTGGGGTTAAGGGAGGTGGGCAAAGGGGGGATAAGTAGGGACAGAAAGAGACTTTGTTTTGGGTGAAGGTACACAATGAAGTATGCAGATGATGTTCTGTTGAGTTGTGCACTTGAAACCTGTATGCTTTTATGAACCAACATCACCCAATAAATACAATTTAAAAGAAAGACTAAAGTGACCAAAAAAAAAAAAAAAAAAAAAAAAGAAAAGATTAACAAACAGACCATTTATATGGAGTTGGAAGAGCTAGATCTGTGTCTAGAAGCCTTCCTTTCCTCTTCTGCAAAATGGGGCTAGTACTAGTAATATCTGTACCACTGGGTGAGTGACAATTAGATGAAGTGTATATGAAAATGCTTTGCATGTTTAGAAGTGCTGTGCAAAAAATTATAGTTATTAAAGCTAGTCTGTTCCCCTAAATTAGGCTATTAAAAATAACAACACCCAATTATATTATTTTCTCATTTGTCTGCTTCCTAGGAAGCAATGATTCAGGTCAGCAACTGTCTCCACACTCCTAAGGATAGTAATATTTTAACATGAAAACTTAATAAAGGAGCTGCTGTATTTCAGGACTAACAGGCTGCAAATCTACCCCCTGCCTAGAATTCTGCAATGTCACTCAAGTTGCTCACATTGGATTTCTCAGGAACTTGGATTGGGTTTACTTGAAAATAAAGGACACAGACACTCATCCAAGATTCTTCTTTGATTACTGCCTGTGAGGAAAGGAATGGTGGAAGAAGACAGGGGAAGTATGAGTAAGTAGGGAGAAAGAGAAAAGCCTTACTGTAATATTTTGGGCAATGGATGCTAAACTTTAAGCTTTAATGAGCTTGTAAAGAGGCTAATTTTGGTTCACTCACATTACTCTGGATCTGTTTTCTGTTCAGCCTGGTCAGGAGACACTGCTGTGGAATTCTCCAGTGCTGTCCCCGCAGGGGGGATGGCATGTGCGCCCTGGGGAGAATCAGAGGGAGGAGGAAGGGTTCTAACTCCATAAATGAACATATGCCTCAAAACCTGCCCAACTCACAAACCTTTTGAGAGGATCAGTCCATGTTTAGAAATAGTGGTCACTTCTTAATCTCTTTTTATCTAATTTTGGGGACAAAATGTCACAAAATGTTAGAAACTAAAGGAGCTCCTAAGTGCTGCACTTCTCTAATCCATTCTTTCCATTTGCTGCTGCCAGAATTACTTTCTAAAAGAAACTCCAGAGTCCTCCCTTTGCATAAAAGTCTTAGACTTTTCATCCATAAAATGGGCATAGTAATACTTATCAGGCATAGGTTTTTGCAGGGGTTAGAAGACATATTTATAAAAACTTTAGCACAGTGTCAATCTCATAGCAAGTTCTCAATAAATAGAATTATTGTTATTATTGGTTTAGGATAAAGTTAATGTTCCCTAAAATTCCCTCCTTGGAACCTTACTCATCCACTTACACTTCCTCTTAGCCCCATAAGGACTCGGAACGCATGCTGACTGACTTCATCTTCCACACACCTGGCACCCACTCCTCTCTGTATGCTACTCATGCTGCTTCCGAGGCCAGGAGAACTGTCTTTTTCTCTCTCTGTTGCTCTTTTTATGGTGCTACCTCTTTTTAAAAAATATTTTTTATTGATTTCAGAAAGGAAGGGAGTAGGAGAGATCAAAACATCAATGTGAATCATTGATTGGCTGCCTTCTGCACACCCCTACTGGGGATCGAGCCCACAACTGTGCCCTTGACCAGAATTGAACTCAGGAGCCTTTAATCCACAGGCCGAAGCTCTATCAACTGAGCCAAACTGGCTAGGGCTATAGTGCTATGTCTTAAAACCTCTTTGAAGTTAATTATCCTCTTTCCTATACTCCCATTGAAATTTGTTTATAATTTATTCTAGTCCTTAACCCCAACTGCCCTACCCTAGCCCTGGACAGCAATTAATATCCCATAGACTATAACTTAATCACCTTCCTATCACCCACCGAGTCTTGTACAAGGTAGTGGATCAATAATATTGAGTTGAATTTAAAGAAGGCCTCTGGATGTCCCTGTTTGGCCTCAATCCTACCATTGAGGGAAGGTTTATTCCCATGTTCAAATCTTCTCCAAGGCTGCCATTCACTGAGAATCTACCATGTGCCAGGCACTGTGTGGAGTAGTGTGTAACACCCCCCAGAGCCATGTGGGGAGGGCATCCTCAGCCTCACATTACCCAGACGTTATTGCTCAAGTTCTCCCAGCCAGTAAGCACGGAGGCTGGTATTAGAAACCAGAAGCCTCTGTGTGCAGTCTCTGCTTCTTCTAAGAGAGCTTCTTCCACATCGAGCTTGCCTGAATTTCCATTCTACAGCATTTGGGAACACAATAGACTTGTATTACATAAAACTGGTTTATTGCTGTCCAGCTGCATTTTTGATGTCTTTGTCGTGATTCTCTAGATAGTTGTAGAGCAATGCAATGATAAAAATAACTATCTATTAAGCATGCATGTCTTTAGCAACACATTAATTCTATAGAAATAAAGGTTACTGATTCCACTCAACAGAGAGTTTAATTGGGGGCAGCTACTGGCAGAGGAGTACTAGGAGTTGGGGATAGTCAGGGCAGAGGCTATTTTCCAAGAGGTATACAGTTTTTGTTGCTTTAATCACCAGCGTACCAGCTGAATCTCAGCTCTCTCCAGGCCTATTGAGTGAATGGTGGAATTTCTTTTATCTCTCTGGCCTGCGCTCTGACCATTAATCCATGATCCATACACATGGTGTGGAGTGACAGGTAGTCACTGCCACCTTCTCCCACCACCAAAAAGACATCAGAGGAGAAAAAGGAGGGGCATGGCACCATGGCCCTATAGCAAACAGATGGAGCGTTTCAGGAGATGAGACTTCAGCCCGTCCAAACCAGCAGGACTAGGTGTTGTTCTCAAACAGCATGAATCAGACTCTTCTGAGTACTTGCTAAGATATATATTTTGAGCATCGACCCAAGAACCAAGAGGTCACTAGTTCGATTCCTTGTCAGGTTATATACTCAGGTTGTGGGCTTGATCCCAGTAGAGGGTGTGCAGGAGGCAGCTGATCAATAATTCTCTCTCATCATTGATGTTTCTATCTCTCTCTCTCTCCCTTTCCATTTTTCTCTGAAATCAATAAAGATTATATATATATATATATATATATATATATATATATATATATATATATATATATGATATATATTCCTAAGCTTTATCCCAGACCCAACTAATCTGCCTCCCTGGGGGCAGAGGCCAGAACTCTGCATTTTAAACAAGTCCTGCAGGTGACTCACAGGTTGCTGAAGTCTAAGCACAACTGCCTGTGCTAAGCTCCTGTCAGGGATCCATTTCAACTGCAACTGCTCCAAATTAAACCTGGCTTTTTCTCAGTATCAGCATCCACAATAAATAAAGAAGCCACTTAAAATTTCATTCTATCACTTCCCACTATTGCTCCTTGTCCAAAGTCTGTTGTGTAGTTTGACATATTTCATATGTCTATTTTATGGTGTTTGAAATAAAAAATTGCCTTCACAGTATATCTTTATTGCTTCCTGTTACAGTGTTTTCCTTTGCAAATGTCTCAAGTTAGAGCTACATTGTCAGTTACTCTTCTTACCATGCTCTATGAGAACGTGTATTTTGAATTTCAAGCAACACTTTCATAGACATCCAGAACACAATATGTTCTTAAGGAAAGAACCACCAAATTTTAAAATATATTTTATTTATTTTTTATAGAGAAGAAGGGAGAGGGATAGAGAGTTAGAAGTATCGATAAGATGGGGATGTGCCAGCAACCAAGGTACATGCCCTTGACCGGAATCGAACCTGGGACCCTTCAGTCCACAGGCTGATGCTTTATCTACTGAGCTAAACCGGTTAGGGCACCACCATATTTTAAAGTGTGTTAGTTTTTTTGTTTGTTTGTTTGATTTTGTCTCTGAGAAAAATATTTTTACAATTGGCCCTAGAAGGGATATAGATTGGGACTATGAGTTTTCCCAAATCATCTTCTCAGAGAATTATGGCTGGTTTTGTAACTGATTTGATCTAAAAATTGTTTCTAGATGTTCTTGGGAGTTTTGCCAGCTGGACATACAAATTAAAAGTGCAGAAAGTGGATTCTAATTTTCTTATTTGTGAATTTGTTCACTTAACAAATGCATCTTGTGCACCTTCAACGTATCAGGTGCTGTGCTAGGCGTTGGGGGTTCTGACAGGAGCTTCCCTCTTTGTCCCCAAGGGAAGGAGTTCATGGTGAGAAGGGTACTGTGGGGTTAAGATCTAAAGGAGAGAGAGTCAAGAAGTTAGTGAAAGAAGCAAGAGAGAAATCCTGAGCATCTACCAGGAGTTCTTACTATTCATTTATACGCTGAGAAGAGATACTCAGGACTTTGAACTCCGTAACCGGAGTGATGCAACCTCTGCTGGGCTATGCATGCACACAGCAGATGTCCCCTCAATCTTTGTGACAATAGCAAAAACTCATTTCACTGTGCTGGGTGTAGGGGAGGGTTGGAGGCAGGGGAAATTGACTAGGGCCATTTTTCTAGTGGGTGAGGGGCAGGGGATGTTAACTGAGAGGTAGAAGACAAAGAGGATCCTGCCATTCTAATGTTTTATAAGGGTTGGGAGCTCAAAGAGATTCCTAAACCCATTTCCTGCCACTTTCTTTTGTTGGTCCTGGTTTTGCCCATTGGTATTCATGAAAACAAAATGCATCCCTTCTTTATGACATCTCTGCAGATGCTTGATGGCAGCTTTTGTGTTTCTCCTCTCCTCCTTAGAACATTCACTCATCATTAATGCTGGTGTCCATCCAATAAGCTCTTATTTACCAAGCATTCTTTATGAGCCTGCTTTGCCCAGGCACTCTGATAGCTGCTGGGGGTACGGAAATGAAGAATGGGCTCTGTGTTTAATGGAAGGATTGGCTTGTGGACAAATGACACCATAACCTCATAAGTGATCTTGGAGAGAGAGGCACAGGGGATCCAGGTGAGGTGGGTGGGTAGAGTGCGGCTGAAAAGAGACTTCTCAGAGGCAAATGGCAATGCCTAAAAATTGTCTTCAAGGCCACGCAAGGCCTTCCATCTGCTCTTCTGTGACATGTGGGGCCTTCGGACAACTACGGGCAGTGGTAATCCCAGGATCCTTCCCAGTGGTATGCTAGAGACAATGGTGTCCATCTCTTCCCAATTCTGCATCAGTGACATTATGTGGGTAGTCTGAAGTCAGCCATCGTGGGAATGTGTACACCCCTGAAATCCACAAATGCTATAAATCAAGCACTCCTGTCCAATTACCACCAAGCTGGTTGTAAAACACTAGCATATCATGGTCCTACAATCCCACCCCATACTTCATGCATGGTAGAAACTAACACAGAGACAATGAAGACATGGAACTTAGCTTCTGGTCCTAACATGTAAATCGTTTACCTACTTTCCTACCCCTACCTTTCTGGCTCCTAGGTAAACTCTCCCTGGAGACTCTCATAGTGATACCTGCTCTTCATTGATTCCCTCAGTAGAATCCCTACTGAGTGTCTAAGGACTGGTGGGTGTGCCACTATGTTGAGAACCAGTTAGCAGGTTTCTGATGATGGATAAGAAGGTAGAGACTGCTGCCCACACAGCTCTTCTCTAATGTTCTTCCTGGAAATATTATTACCATTGAAGTGTAAGCTTGAGTCTTCCTCTTCAGGTCTTGAGGCAAATCTTGAAACACATTACTGCAGGCTTTCAATATCTTTGCTGCCTCATGTCTGATCATTAAAATGTATATAAATTTGGACATCAACTCCATGATCTTTTCATGATTATTTAATATAGAAATAGCCCTAACCGGTTTGGCTCCTTGGATAGAGCATCGGCCTGGGGACTCAAGGGTCTCAGATTCAATTCCGGTCAAGGGCATGTACGATGGTTGCAGGCACATACCCAGTGGGGAGTGTGCAGGAAGCAGCTGATTGATGTTTCTCTCTCATTGATGTTTCTAACTCTCTATTCCTCTCCTTTCCTCTCTGTAAAAAAAAAAATCAATAAAATATATTTTAAAATATATATATAGAGATAAACAGCAAAAAGATGTTGTTTGTCCTCTTGCTTTTGGGTGGTCAATGGAGATGGAGAAGATTCTCCAAATTGAGCTCCAGAAGCTGAGTTGCTGTATACTAAGAAGCACAAAGCATCACTGGATACTCTGTTCTAGATGACTGTCTGCTCCTTATATTTGAAAAGATTAAACTCAAAACAAATATACAGGGGCATTTTTTCCTCAATGTGAGTATTGATGTTACCTCATCTCTGCATCATTAAAAAATAATAATAATACAAAATAAAGGGAAGTGTAGGAACTCAGCCAGGTTTCCATCAATCCACAATGTCAGAGTCAGCGTATTTTGTTGGATTCTGGATGCTTATTTCTAGAGTTCTCTTCTGCTGACAATTAGATTTAATAGTCGTTTAAAATATTGATTTATATCATTTAGACCAAGCCTTATATTTAATTTATTTTTATTTTTATTGATTTCAGAGAGGAAAGGAGAAGGAGAGAGAGATAGAAACATCAACGATGAGAGAAAATCATCAATTGGCTGCCTTCAACACACCCCCACTGGGGAAAGCACCTGCAACCCCACCATGTGTCCGTGACTGGAATCAAACCCAGGACCCTTCGGTCAGCAGGCCAATGCTCCATCCACTGAACTAAACCAGCTAAGGCTATATTAATTTTTAATCTTCTCTGGGCTGTCAATACTATTGAGAAGACAGGGAGGCTAACAAGAACACGCACCATGTGCCTGTTGTGTGCACTCTCTCCTGGGCTGTGCCATTTTTTTTTTTCTTACAGTAGCTTTTTAAAGGAAAGACAGGACACTAAAGCTCAGGGGAGTTAGGTGAGTTGCCCAAAGTCAATAGTTTGAGTGGCAGTGGCAGGAGGCAGGTGTAGTTCTGTCGACACCAAAACCCCGGCTCTTTCCACCTCATTGCTTCTCCTCATAATGCCTAGATGCCTTCAAACACAAAGGAAGCTGATGCCAAACCTCACTTCTTCCCAAACCAAGAGGGGCCTCCACTGCTCCTTGGGTGAAGGTGAATCCAGGGAATGTAGTCAATGTCCTCTTAGATGATAGGCATTTGGACAGAGAGTGTACCTCAGGTCTGGGCCCTAACAGGAGTGCAGAATTGTTTCTGTGGTTGTGAAGCAGAGAGAACCAGCCCAAGAACAGCTGGGAAAAAATCACATTCTCACAACTACTGATATTAACTCATTACCTCCTTTGCTCTGATTACTTTGCTAGGATAATTCTCACCCTGATCCTGTAAGAAAGGAATTATCCTGAACATTACATAAATGAAGAAACTGAGCCCCAGAGAGCTTCTATGGCTTGGCCTGTGCCACACATCTGGGCTTATCTTGAACCCAAGAATGTAAAGATCTAAAACCTGCACTCTGTGTTCTATGAAGCTATTTTCTAAAGGCAAATTTGAGTTCCAATTTCTTTTTTCTCTCCCATTGTAGAACCAGGTTAAGATTCTTTTGTATATGAGTTGTTTGTTACCTTTTCTTTTTTTTTTATCATCCCTGCTTTCATTTTTTTAATAAAAAAATGGAATTGAATCTGAGATCCTACAGTCCATAGGCTGTTGCTCTATCCATTGAGCCAAACCAGCTTGAGTCCTGCTTTTAATTTATCCTTATATTTATCCCTGACATTTTCCCTACCATTGTGTCTTTTTCCCCTAAGTAGCAACAACCATCTGGGGTCATCTTTGATCTCTTTCTGCAGGAGCACAACATGTTTTCCCTCCAGTTGAAGCTGCTGACCTCCCCTTCCACAACTGGACCCAGCAGAGAAGTATATTCACAATGAGCATACCTAGATGGTTAGGACAAAATAAGAAATGGTAAATTTTGGTGTCCTGCACAATGAGTGAGATTTCTTGGTAGAAAATTTTGAAGTATTTCTGGACCTAGTCATGGCTACTCTAGCCTCCAAAAGGACTTTCCCGGAAAACTATCATATTGAAGGAATAAACAGATTGGTCTTGGCTAGTTGAGCTGTTCATCTTCCTAGAAATGAGGCCTGGGGAGGTGACACCTTCAGATAGGATCTAATTATTTAACCCTATCAGACTGATTCTGTACCAATAAAAGCAAGCATTTGAAATATTACCACCAATTCAACATGTCTCTGTCTCAGCTTGTCTTCTCATATCCCACAAGTTTGCTTTTGCACTTATGCTCCTTTCCACAGATATTGGCTCCCATGATGCACAAAGCAACCCAAGCCAAAAGCCTCGGGACCAGTGGGACTTCCCTTCTCCAGGGCCCCTTCCATCGTCAGTCCCTTGACAATGACAATTCATTTTGCTTCCTTGTTGATTTTCAAATCTTCTTCAAGAAAGGCAGATTCCTCATTACTCTATGTCCTGCCTTCACTTACACTCACATCATCTCTTTCAAGATGAGTGTCCTAGTCATTATCCCTATGACCAGCCTAGTACAAATCCAATCCAGACCTTCTGCCCATAGCCAGAGCAAACTCTCCAAAATGCAAAACTGGTCATATTGCCCTCCTGTGCTTTTATCTTTTACAACCTCCCCAATACTTTCAATGCAAAATCATAAACTCCTTTGTCCAACCTATAAGACATTTTGTGAATTGGCCCCTGCTTACTTTGTTTTGACTCATTTATCACCTCTACCCAGTCCTATCTACATGTCAGGCATTCTGAACCACTGCCTTTGGAGCTTTAAGTAGTAATTAGCCCTTATGACTCCCCTACACAACATATTTTATACTCTTTTTCAGGTGAAGACTCTGAACCTCAAATCACAACTGATAAGCAGCAACATTTGATTTTATAGAAGAGTCTTGGTGTTTCTGAAGACCAGGGTCTCTCCGAAAGACTAAGAGAGGCTAGCATACTTTGTGGAGGGTAGTGGGCCTGCAATGTTGGAGACTGAACCACCTCTACTCAGAAAGTCCTGACATCATCTTGCTATGGCCCTGTCCTTTATCTCTGAGCCACATGATTTTGTAGATGTGAGGGGTGACTGAGCCCCAAGATTAATAATCACTGCAAATTTCACTGTGGCCAAGGAAAAGGCACACCATTCATCATGTGAACTATGCTCAGATTCCATTGCTTGAATTTAATCAGACTAATGAACCAGCTGGCTTCCTTTCTAAAGTGATTTCTGCTCTTTCCATTACAGAATAACAGCCCAGCAGGATTTGAAAGAGAGACAGGAGAAAATTGGAAGAAAAAACACCCTCCAAGTTAGCCAGCTGATGGGTTGGCTGTGCTGGCGGAGGTGGGGCAGAGTGTCCAGGCAAGCCCTATCACCTCTAAGCTAATGTTCTGAAGGAAGAAAGTTTTTTAAGTGTAGAAAAAGATAGTTCCAGGTGACTTTAGAGGCCAGTTTTTCAGAGGAGAGCAGCCAGGGTGTTGAAGGATAATAAATCCAATAATGCATCCACTCATCTAACATTTATTGATGCCACTGTGTGTCATGGGCTATTCTAAACACCGAAGATACATCAGTGAGCCCAACATGGGATTTGACTCAAAATATCAAGGGCATTTGTTTTCAAATATTTTTTAATCACAAGAATCCTTTGTTCAAATCCAGCCTTACAGATAAGCCTGATATTAACACAAAAGACAAACCTCTGTGACCCCTGATGAGGCTCCTCTGAACCTTAAGGCCACAGAGATGACAGAACAGGACCAGGAGCTGGGGACCCAAGAGCTGTCTTCACACATTTGATGGGGGTCCTGACCACCCATTGTGGTCTTGTGCTAGTCAAGACTTTATTAGGAAACAGTAGAAAACTAAACTAAATCTCTGAATCATCAAACTCAGAAAGAGCAGAGAAAGGGGTGGCTCTTGGGAGCAACTGGAACCAGGGACTGAAAACCACCAGGTCTTAGTCTCTCTTCTTTCATCTCCTCCTCCTACTACTCTACCTCCTCTTGCCTTTTTCCCTTCTCCTTCTTCCTCTCTTCCCTCACCCCCTTAGTGAGTATCCATGCACTGTGCTAAGAGGCAGTCTACACTAATGCCACTGATTGGTCCATCCCAGTCACTTGACATAAGGGTAGTCAACCAATCTGGAGACTGGCTGGGGGCTACAACTTGGTTTGCCTTGAAAAGATAAGCTGGGACAAATAAATGTCCTATATCTGAAAACAGGAGCTGAGAGACACAGAGAGGAGTTGACATTTTTGGGGAAGTGAGAGAAATACTTTTATAGATTTGGGGTCTGGAATGGCCATTCTGGATTGGATAACCATAGGTTTCAGTTTGTCCTGAAGAATCCCAATTTATCCCAGTATAATTATGGCTGTCTCCTTGAACTTTCATAAGTTTCTACTTGGGTGAACATTATCTGATGGCCCTAATTATGGACCATAATAATATGTGGAATAGGAGAAGGGAAGAGAAAAGAGAGGGCTGGGGTCAGGCCTTGATGAACCTTGTGGGTCAGGCTAAAGAGGTTTTATTTAATGGTGAAGGCAAATGAGATTTTAAACATGGAAAGTACAAGATCAGATTTAGCTTTTAAAAAGATCACTCTGATATAATGCAGATAGCAGATGAGAGACAGGATGTAACAGAGTCAAGAAGATCAGCTGGGAGGCTGGCTGAACAATCTGGGCAAGAGATAAGGTGGCCAGAATTAAATAGGGTGACTGCAGAGATGAGAAAAGCAGATATGTTCAAGAACTATCCAGGAGGAAGATTTGAAAGTGTTTTGGGTTTTTTTTTTTGTTTTTTTTTTGGTTTTTTTAAAGACTGATTAAATTTAGGGAATGAGAAAGAAAAAGGTATTAAGGTTGAATAATGCCTTTCACCATGAAGGCGTTGCTGGTGGCAGAAAGATAGTAAATATAGCTTTGAACACATTTGTTTTGAAGTTTATCAAAAGTGGCAACTGAGTGATTGGTGATTGAATAGGGCTAGAAATGCTGAGTGGGGAGTGGTGGCTGCGGAGGTAGCTTCATTCATGGCAGTGGGAAAATCACACAAAAAGGATGGTAAGCTGAGGAGGAGAAAGAGTGGAAGACATGAGCGCTGAGGATAACATTCAAGCTCTCTGTGCCTTTGTGTCTCATATTTCACCTTGCATTCTGGTTATATTTCATCTTGTCACTTCCCACCACAGACTGTAATCTGTTTTAAGCATGGCACACTTGTGAACATTGACCAATAACCGCAGCGCCCTTGTGTAGCAGATAGTTAATGTATATTTGGTACTAGATGATGGAAATTAAAAAAAACAATAACCATGAGACTGAGCACCATATCATTGATACCCTTAGGAGAGCATGTCCATGTGATGTGTTGAGAAAGATGCCAGACTGCAGTGGTCCATGGAATAGGGGGTGAAAGTAAAATGAATCAGAAACTCCAGCTGCAAACTGGGCTGCCCCACTTTCCATGGTCCCATCCTCTCCCTTCTCACTGTTGAAGGCAATATTATTTTTAATTATTCTTGACAAAAAGCCTTGAGATATCCAGTCATTTAGAAGCGGGAAACTGTAAATGGGAATCAGACTGTCTGGGTTTTCCCCCACCAAGTCCAATGCCCCCAGAAGAACGACAAGCACCAGGATGTAATAGGAAATGTGCTGTATTTGAATCCCAGCTTTGCACTTGGGAAGGGCGCCGTTTAGATAGCTTAGAATAATGGAAAAAGCTTTGGAATTTTAAATCTGTTCAACCTGTTAAACTGTAAAATTTCAACATCTCTGAATCTTCATTTACTCATTATTAAGGTGACGGTCTTTTCATTTGCATAGCTAATCCATGGTAGGTGGAAACAAGCTCACAGAGTCATTTGGTTAGTAAGTGATGGAACTGGGATTCCAACCCAGGGCTCATTGATTTTGTTGCCTTTGAACTTTCAAGGGCACTCTGCTGCCTGGCATATGGATAACTTATAGATGCCCTCAACTATTTTTTTTAAATAATGAAACAAAACATACATAACTAGATAAATACCTAGGTCAAGTATATGCAAAGTTCCCTTCCTTAGCCCCATTTTTCTTGGGACCTAGGAAACCTCTCTGTTACTGCTGAGGGTTCTCATCTATAAATGGGTGGAAAATTATATGACCTACTACACAAGCTAATTGTGAGGATTAGACTACTTAATGTTGACAAAGGTACCTATTAAAGTGTTCACATCGTAAGTGCTCATTAAGTGGTAACTAAAGCTGATTCTGACTTTGAGATTTGGGGTTAACTCTTCAAGCAAGCTTTTCTCATAATGACAATAATTGAGGATAGTTGTAGTAAAAGCAGCATTAACTAACATTTTTTAGAACACCAGGAATTCTTCAAGAGCCCCAAAATGACTCTCATTTAAATAATAAAATTTAAATTCACAACAACCTCTTAAACAGATGTCATTATTTATTCCTATTTTTACAGATTAAAATAGCAAGTCATAAAGAAAGAAGATAAGTCATTTGCCCAAAGTCATTTAGCCAGCACATGGTAGAACCAGGACCAAATCCAGGACTCAGGATATCAGTGCAGCCTCCACTCCAGTGGATGCCAACACACGAATTCCAAGGTTTGGTGGAAATTTATTTCCATGAGGAGTCTTGTGAGCTAAAAGGGAATTATGAAGGCCCTTTTCAGGAAGCACACAACTGCTGAATAGTCAGAGCCAAATGGCTCCCTGACTCTGATTCCCAGAGTTGACTCTGGGCTTCAAGGACAGTGCTAGCAACTGGGACAGAGGTGAGGTCTTCACCAAGCCATTGTTTCTCCATGGGTCTCCAGACTCAGCCTATGCTTCCATAGTCCCCTGGCCATCCAGTCCCCATAGGAAGATCTCACCAATCTAGGTAAGGCCAATGGGATGGAAAGAGAGAGAGAGAGAGCTGGGCTAAAAGCTGGTGAATCTCACACAATGAGAAGGGAGAGAAGTGGGGCATGGAGACCTGTTGAGGGGGCTAGCAGGGAGACCACCAGTTCACTCTTCTGTCTGCTCCAGGGATGAGGGCTGCTGCGAAGGGCAGAGTCATTTGGAAGTGGGCAGTGAATCAATCAAACCTCATAGACACAAGTTCTGGGGGGCTCTGATCCAGTTCCCTGCTTGTCCTTGTCCTCTGCATCAATAATAGGATTGGTCTCTGTGTGTATGTGTGTGTGTGAGTATATGTTCCCATATGAAGGAGGCAGAAAAGATAGAAGCCTTAGAATCCATCCTCATCAGTGATCTTAAGACCAAGACTGTGTCCTCTCACTCTCCCTGTAGCTGCTCTCCCCCAGATTGCTGGCAAAGCTGCAGAGCTTCTGATTCAGTGACATTTTACAGGATCACTGTGTTCTTTCTTCAGGACCATTTGAGATAGAACTGAGAACAGGAAGCCCACTGTCTCAGAGGACTGCACCAGAATGGTGCTCCCCCAGCAACCGAAGGCTGCAGGATCTTAGAGCAGCGGAGAAGCAGAGGATAGGAACACTCATTGTATTCCATGCCTGGCATCAGATATTGTCACATATTGTCTTTTCTTTTAAGCCCCTCTGTAATACTAGGAAGTGGGTAAAAATGTCCCCACTGACAGGGAGAGGAAATAAAAGCTAAGAGACGTAAGTGATTCACTTAAGGTCATTCAGCGAGTAAGAGGTCTCGAAGATCTTTAACACCTGTCTTTTTGATTCTCTGTGATGATTTTTTCTTATGTTATGTAGCCCCCAATCTTTCCCATAAACCAGAGTTCCTGGGATACATCACCAGTTCATAAGGCAATGCTGAGTGAATGGTGTGAGCGTGGAGGGGCTTACACATGCATAGTGGATCACTGTTTCTTGTTTCTTCTACTGAATTTAGGTTTCATCAGAAATTCTTATGGAAAGACAGATGACTACCAGACTGTTTTGGCTGCCTCCAGGCACATAGGCATGGATGTGTACATACAAAAACAGACAGACACAAACACATGTACAAACCTACTAGTGAATCTTGGAGCTAGAAAAGAATCTGTAGATTATTTAATCTAAATCCCTGATTCATGAATTATACTTCCAGCAGCTAAATAGTTTTCTAGTCTGTGCTTGGACACTTATATACTGTAAGAATTTTATATATAAATGTACACACACACACACACATACACACTAGAGGCCCTAGTGCACAAAATTTGTGCACAGGGGTGTGTGTCCCTCAGCCCAGCCTGCATCCTCTCCAATCTGGGACCCTGAGGGATGTCCAACTGCCCGTTTAGGCCCGATCCTACTGGACATCCTAGGATCAGGCTTAAATGGGCAGTCAGGCATCCCTTTTACAATCCAGAACTCCTGGCTCTCAACTGCTCGCCTGCCTGCCTTCCTGATTGCCCCTAACTGCTTCTGCCTGCCAGTCTGATCATCCCCTAAACACTTCCCTGCCAGCCTGATTGATGCCTAACTGCTCCTCTGCCAGCCTGTTTGCCCCTAACTGCCCTCCCCTTCAGGCCTGGTCCCCCACAACTGCAGGCCTGGGTCCCCCACAACTTCCCTTTTCTGTAGGCCCAGTTGCCCCCAACTTTCCTCCTCTGCTGGCCTGGTCCCTCCCAACTGCCCTCCTCTGCTGGCCTGATTGCCCACAACTGCCCTCCCTTTCAGACCTGGTCCCTCCCCTACTGGCCATCTTGTGGCAGCCATCTTGTGTCTACATGGAGGCAGCCATCTTGTGTATTTGAGTGACAGTCAATTTGCATATTACTCTTTTATTAGATAGTATAGAGGCCTGGTACACAGATGGGGCCAGCTGGTTTTCCCTGAAGGGTGTCCTGGATCAGGGTGGGGGTTCCCTTCAGGTGTGGGGTGGCCTGGGCAAGGGGCCTGTGGCAGCTTGCAGGCCAGCCATGCCCCCCATGACCCAAGTGGAGGCCCTGGGATCTGGGATTTATTTATCTTTTATAATTGAAACTCTGTAGCCTTGAGCGGAAGCTAGGGCAGGCCAGGGCTGGTGGAAAGCTTGGAGATATCCAAGCTTCCTGCTTGCTCCGTGGCCACAGTCATTTTTGTTGGGATTTATTTATCTTCTATAATTGAAATTTTGTAGCCTTGAGTATAGTCCACAACTGGCCAGGGTGTGCAGGAAGCTTGGCTTCCTCCATTGCTGGGAAAACAGCATCTTGGTTGGATTAATTTTCATATTCGCTTCTGATTGGCTGATGGGCATGACTTGTGGGTGTGGCAGAGGTACAGTCAATTTGCATATTACCCTTTTATTAGATATGACTTATATAAACATCAATGATGAGAGAAAATCATTGATTGGCTGCCTCCTACTTGGGATAAAGTTCTCAACCAGGGCATGTACCCTTGACCAGAATCAAACATAGTACCTTTCACTCCACAGACTAATGCTCTATCCACTGAGAAAAATTGGCTAGGGCTACACTGTAAGAGTTTTTACAAAGGGAGAAATTGTTATAAGAAACAGTAACAAGTGAGGTGTGACCCCCAACAATACACAGGCTTACAAGGTAAGTACCCAGATTGTGTGATTGGTAGCGATCATGATAGAGATGGTAGTGATGACAATAGTAATGAAAGAGATGGTGGCATGTTTGCAGCAAGGGAGGTGGTGGTAATATTGTTGGTGGTAGTAGAGAAGGTGGAAGTGGCGGTGATGGTGGCAGTGGCGATGGCAGCAGTAAGAGTGATGATCAGAGCAATGGTGGCAGAGGGAGGCGATGATAGTCAATGATGACAGAAGTGATGGTGATGGTTAGAGATGAAGGTGGTTGTGGTTGAGGAGGTGAAGGTGATAGGCTGTAGTGATGGTGGCTAGAGATGAAGGGGGAGATGATAGTAGAGAAGGAGGTAGAGATAAAGGTGGAAGTGGTGGCGATCATGGTCATGGAGGAAATGGTGTTTTACCCTCTAAGATTTAGGATAAGTTGAACTCCCCAAAATATGAGGAACCAGTGTATACAGGGAAAGCCATAGGCCCAGTATTGCTGGAGGGTAAGTTCTTTCCCAAAACACCAAACAATTGCCCATGTTGCCTCAAAGTACCTCATTGCTGTGAGGAGAATGAAAAGTTCACAGCTCTTCTGGCATGTGCAGCTCAGGGTGCTATTTGGTTATGATGGCCACCCAGGTTAAAATCCTACTAGACACAGCCAGTGTCCTCCATTCCCAGGTGGCCAGAAGATAGTGTGTGGAGGCCTGGTAGAATTTTTGAAACTTCTGTGGATATGTTTATGGTGGAAACATAGGTCTACAACATAGTTGAAAGCATTTCCTCTGGTAAGTATGTATGCACTCATACACTCTAATACCTATGCACACTCACACACATACTTTCTGCAGAGGCTCACGCTATTTGTCTTTAAAAGCCATCATGCATAGAATGGAGTGTATGCTTACCGTTCCACATGCCCGCCTCTGCCATCCTGATCCAGCACTGGTTACACAGTGCTGGCGGCTTTGCCACTGACTCAGTGACTAAGACACCACTAGTGAGAAAATCAATATGTTGTTTGCCTCTCTGAAATGAGAACATGCCAGATGAAGACTCAGTGTGCCTTGACAGCAGCTATGGATGGTCCTTCACATCAGGCTTCCCTTCTGTTTATTTTTTCTTTTCTTTTTCAATCACATTTTACATTCAACACTATTTTGTATTAGTTTCAGATGTACAGCATAGTGGCCAGATAACCATATATTTTGCACAGTGATCCCCCCAATATTTCAGGTGCCCATATAACACCACACCTAATTATTGATCTTACTCCCCATGCTGTACTTAACATCCCTATGACTATTTTGTAACTACCATTTTGTACTTCTTAATCCCTTCACCTTTGTCACCCCATCCCCTAACCCTCCTTCCCTCTGGCAACCATCAGTCTGTTCTCTATATCTATGAGTCTGTTTCAAATTTGTTTGTTCATGTATTTTATACTTTAGATTCCATACATAAGTGAAATCATATAGTATTTGTCTTTCTTTGTCTGGCTTATTTCACTTAGCATAATACCCTCTAGGTCCACCCATGGTATCTCAAATTATAAGATTTCATTCTTTTTTGTGGATGAGTAATATTCCATTGCATATATGTACCATTTCTTTATCCAATAGTCTATTGTTGGGTACTAGGATTGCTTTCATATCTTGGCTATTGTAAATAATGCCGCAATTAACACAGGGGTGCATATATTCTTTCTATTTAGTGTTTGGGGTTTCTTCTAATATATACCCAGAAGTGGAATAGCTGAATCATAAGACAGTCCCATTTTTAAATTTTTGAGGAACCTCCACACTATTTTCTATAGCTGTTGCACCAATCTGCATTCCCACCAACAATATACAAGGGTTCCCTTTTCTCCACATTTTTGCTAATACTCAGTGTTCGTTGATTTATTGATACCCATTCTGACAGGTATGAGGTAACATCTCATTGTGATTTTAATTTGCATTTCTCTAATGACTAGGGGTGTTGAGCACCTTTTCATATGTCTATTGGCCATCTGTATGTCCTTCATGGAGAAGTATCCATCCCACTTTATAACTGGATTGTTTGTTTGTTTTTATGTTGAATTGTCTGAGTTCTTTATGAATTTTGGATATTAACCCCTGTCAGATATATTATTGGAAAATATCTTCTCCCATTCAGTAGGATGTCTTTCCATTTTGTTGATGGTTTCCTTTGCTGTGCAAAGACTTTTTAGTTTGATGTAGTCCCCTTTGTTTATTTTTATTTTGTTTCCCTTGTCCAAGGAGACATGTCAGAAAAAAAAGCCCTATGTTTAGCTTTACAGCTCTCTTGCCTGTCAAAAGTGATATATGTGATACCTGGTGAAGGAAACCCCCACTGTGTGTTATCTATGCTAACTAGTGTGACATATTGCCTTCCCTTGGCGAGTAGCTGTTTTCAAGGCTGGCTTAGTGTAGCCTTGACTCACAATGACTCCTGCCATTTACTACCCTCCACAGTACCCCTGCCCCACAAAAGCATGTGTAGTTTATACTGCATACATTCCTCCATCCATAATCTCCCATGCTCCCAGCAGTACCACCCAAATCACAGATTCACTAAAATGTCTGCCTTTAATATGATCCTTTACTTTCTCACATAACAGGAGTAATAATCTTCAGGGCAAAAAAAAATGGCAGAGCATGTGAGCACTTTTCTTCTTGATGCCTGGTTCTTGTGAGGGCTCCGAAAATTAAAATTTAGTGAATGGAGTGAGGGCTTATTTCCATGAGGACAGGGTCACTTGGTAGTTACAGCCCCTTGAAATTCTGATACTGACTTAGAGATCAGCCATAAAAAAAGTCATCACCAGACACAAGGCTTAGGCACTGTGTGTACCCAGCAAGAGGGTCTCTGCCACCCTAACTGTATCCCAGACTAAATGCAAGGAGGGGACTCCCAATTCTAGGCAACCACAAAAGCAAAGGCCAACCTTAGCTGGTTTGGCTCAGTGGATAGAACATTGGCCCACAGACTGAAGGTTTGATTCTGGTCAAGGGCACGTACCTTGGTTGCAGGCTCAATCCCCGTGCAGGAGGCAACCAATTAATATGTCTCTCTTACATCGATGTTTCTCTGTCTCTCCCTCTCCCTTCCACTCTGTCTAAAAATCAATGGACAAAATATCCTTGGGTGAGGATTAAACAGAAACAAAACAAAACAAGCAAAGGCCAGTTTTAAGGAAATTGACACTTTCCTTGATAAAATTATACCAAGGCTCTCTGCATCAGATTCTGAATCCTGATTTAATTCAGGCACCCACCCATTACCAGCTATGGCATGCCACTGGCATCTCACTGATGCAGGTGTGGGGATGGGGAATGTGTTTCATTCAAGCTAAGGAATTACAGTCCGTGCTTGAGGAAGCATAAGACTTCTTGATATGCACAAGACTCGTGCAGCTCTGATTGCCATCAGCAGCCACCTTAAAACCACCAGGGAAACCAGCTTTGGGTAGAAGCTAACTTTGAGGGCCATTGAGTGGAATGGCAGAAGGGGTCTGTGTGTTAGATGCCATCATGGTTCTCAGATTGCATCATGCCTGGGCTCTGCTCTTCCCCAGCCTCCTGTTATGTCAAATAATACATTTCCTTATTACTTAAGTCAATTAGATTCAACATGTTCTGTTACATGCAGCTCAAAGGAAGTTAAAGGATACATACTGTACAGATTGGCTGGGGATGAAGACATTCCATGTGACAGCCAGAAAACAATGCAGAATATTCTTATTTCTAAAGATTCACCTTCCATGGTGACCTCCGAGGGTGCTACTCCTTTTAAATGCCCTAACAACAACCTTTTTCTTAAAAGTTCCCCTATAGAGGAAAGGGCAGGCTCAGATATTTAAATAATTCTTCACCCAATATTCAGAGATAGTAGCTGGAAAATAAGCATAGGGAGTAATTTACAATTAGATAATCTGGTTTTCAAGACATGGGTTGGTCGCCTTCAGAGTGTGGCTTTGGGTTTCATTCAGTCTTTATATGCTGGGTGCCATCTAGTATCTGAAAGTCATGCCTTAGAAATCCATAGCCTCTGACCTCCAATTCTGCAGTGAGGAAAGACTCAAGAGAAACAGAGAATCTAACTCTCCCCTCTTTAGTTTTCTGTGTCAGGTCCTGCCTCTTTTTATAGTGATTGACTCAGGAAAGCCCACATTTCCCAACTCTAAGAGGAGGACTTACTTGAGGTCACAATAGCTACAATGAATACTGTTACTGAATAATGACTGAGAAGGAATGACATAAGTAGGCAATGACATAAGTACTGATACAATAAGCAGAAATAGGCCATAAGGGGGACAAGAGGATTATTTTTTTTTAAGAAGAATTGCAATGGAACATGCCTCTTCACCTAGCGTGACCCCTCAAATCAGCTGGGTTCATGCCTCTATAGCTCAAGCTGAATACAATATTTAGGAGTCAGCACAATACATACCTTCCATTCACACATAGGTTGTGAAATGCGGTAGGAGCAGAAGACTGGGGCTCACAGCCTGGGTCTCAACCCACTTCTGTTTCTTGCACATTAAGTGAACTTAATCAAGTCACTTAATCAAGTTACTTAATCAAATCAAATTGAGCTTCAGTTTCTTTTTGGGTAAGCCTACTACCTAGGTTGTCATGATGATTCGAAAGATAACATATATAACTGGCACATTAGCAGTTCCAATACATGGAAATTAGTTTTAATTATTAGTAACAATTTGGCCCATTTTCTACTTCCTTCAGTGACCAATTTCAGAAACTCCCCACTACATTTTTGCAGCACCTTCTTCTGTGGGGCCTCCCATTACCCTCAGATTCGGCACGCAGTATCTTGTTTCCTGAGTTACAGTATTGGTGGTATACCATTCTGAAAATATCCCAGGCATTTTGGAATGGCCTTTGGCACCTCCAAGGCATCTAGGACTCTTCCTATCTAGATGTTACCCCTTGGGCTACATTCCCATCCATCACATCTAGGCAGAAATAATCCTAAACGCTTTTAAAGACTGTTTGTAGCCAGAGAAGACTCTGCCCAAGGAAAATGGCCCAATGAGGCAGCCCCCTTGGAAATATTGGAGAGGTGCATGGCTCTCACTTTAGTCTTGACCATTTTAATGATATGATGGCACTGAATGGCAAACTGTGCCAGCTTTGGAGGGAAACAAGTTGGGCACTGCCAGCAGAGTACACAATTTGATCTCTCTAAATAAGGCCCGTCTGCCTGGGGTGGACCAGAGCCCACAGAATCTCCTGGGGCTACTAGAGCCAGATGCCTTTCAACGGGTTTTTGCCATCGATCTTAATAAATCCAAGGAGGCAGCTACTGGCACAATAAATCTAAAGCAGTCCTGTCCTGAAAGACTTATGTTCAGAAATCCTCACCATTTCAAACCAGTTCAACCAATAATGACAGGGCATCTCCCATGAGCCAGTCGCTGTATGAGGCTCTGGGATTATGAAGATGAGTAAGGTGTGTCTTTGCCCTGGAGCTGCTTAGAGCCAGAGAGAGGGGTGAAGGATGGGGTCAATGGGGGCCCAGTAGAACAATAAAGTATTATAGGTTTCAAGACAAGGCATAAATAGGGCATAAAGGGCACACTACGGAAAGAGGTTTCAGCTCCCCTGAAAAGTCTTCACAGGGAAAGTGACCCAGATATACGTTCCACAAATATTTATTGACTGTCAGCTGGCACTAATTTCTGTACTAGTGGATTCCATGGCCATTCTCATTTATGCTTCACAACAGCCCTGTGAAGTAGATATTATTATCCCTGTGATTTTCAAAAGATGAAGAAACATAAGTTCAAAGGTAACATGGCTTATAAGTTATACTGAAGCATTGGTATAATTACAACCATCAGTCTGACTACCCAAGTAATGGACGTTCTAACTATGGGGCTCTATTTTGCTCATGCATACCAGCTTCAAATGAGCAATTATGTAAGTAGATGATACCCAGGTATCCACTCATCATTCTGGTGACAGGAAAAATTCATGCAAGTAAAACCCCATAAACAGAGAAGCTAAGGTAAAGCTCTCCCTCATATCTCCACTTCCTTCCTCATTATCTCTCTCATTTTCAGAGGCCTTAAACTTGACACACACTCTCATACACATACACACACACACACACACACACACACACACACACACACACAAATTCTTTGCCTCCAAAAGCCACTACACCACTATTTCTTTTTCTTTTTTTTTCTTTTTTTATTAAATTATTATCTTTGTACATATCTTACCATCCCCCCCATACATACCCTCCCTCCCCAGAGTTTTGTGTCCATTGGTTGTACTTATATGCATGCATACAAGTTCTTCGGTTATCCCTACCCTCACCGCTGTAATTTGACAGTCTGCTTGTTGCTTTAACTGTCTCTATATCTATCTTTTGGTTCATCAGTTTATAATGTTCTTTATTATCCATAAATGAGTGAGGTCATGTGGTGCTTCTCTTTCATTGACTGGCTTATTTCACTCAGCATGATGTTCTCCAATTCCATCCAGGTTGCTGCAAATGATGAGAATTCCTTCTTTTTTATGGCAGCATAGTATTCCATTGTGTAGATGTACCATAGTTTTTTGATCCAATCATCTACTGACGGGCACCTAGACTGTTTCCAAATTCTAGCTATTGTAGATGTGCTGCTATGAACATAGGGGCACTACACCACTATTTCATCATGTTGGTCTTGAAATTGACAAAGAGCCTACTGCCAAGGTTGCCAGAATAGAGTAGGCTGGGAAGGGAGGGATAGCAGGGGGAGGAGGGAGGCAAAGGGGAAAAGGAGGAAGTCTTGCCAGAGCTGTGAGAACCTAGGGCTAAGGAATGAGAAAGGGTGAGAGTGGAGGCAGAGATGTAATCCAATGAGGAGAAAAGACCTGGAGAGTGAAAAGGAGATGGCTGAGATACTCAGGCAGGATGAGCAGGAAGAACAATAGCCTGTCTCAAAAAGGGTATGAAAAGGTGACACCACATATTCAGTCAATCTTGGTTATCTCCCCCAGATCCCTCTTTGGGGGAAACTGTGCTGGCTCCTTAACAATATAGCCTCAAGCATTGGAAACAATGGTGTCTGGGGAAAGGGATTCAGCAGACCTGGTTTCACTTAGGCCTCAGGTCTCCCTCAGTGAAGGAGGGGAGTGGGAATCAGCCTGGGTGATCTTTCCAGCTCTGACTTCTCAGGATTTCAGGGCCAGTCTATCTTTCCTGAATTTAGTAGGAGAGAGAGGATGCTAAGAGCCAGCTCTGCAGGACCATGGAAAGTGGCAGCCAATTTAAGAGAATCCATAAACAAACTGCTACTCAAGGAAGGCTATCTTCATAGTCCTACCCTCATCCACATAGTTTTCCCAAAATTCGTTTTGTTTCCCTACCATAATTCCCTTTCCCCAAGTAGACTCAGCTTTCATGGAGTAGTTTAGGCAGAAGAGGTCACTAATGTGCAACCCCTTGTGCAAGGTAGAAGACTGAATAATATCTCTAAAGATATCAGGTCCAAATCCAAATGAGCTTTGTGGGTGTGAATAAATTAAAGATTTTGAGATGAAGCAATTATCTTGGATGACCCAGGTGGGCCCTAAATACAGCCACATGTACCTTATAAGTGGGAGGCAGGGAGAGATCTGACACGGACAGAGGAGAAGACCATTTGAAGACTCTGGCTTTGAAGATTGGAGTGACTGATATAACCACAGCTAAGGTATGCCAGCAGCCGCCAGAAGCTGGAAAAGGGCAACAGAGTCTCCGCTAAAACCTACAGAGGGAATGCAGCCCTAGGACACATTGATTTCTGCCCAGTTGTACTGATTTTGGACTTCTGGCCTCCAAAACTGTGAGAGAATAACTTCCTGTTTTTTTTTAAGGCACTAAGTTTGTGGTAATTTGTTACAACAGCTATAGAAAATGAATACATGCAGTCTTATTCTGCCCCTAACATCTTCAGCATTCTGAGTGTGCCACAGGTCTGCAGTTTCCCTCGGAGTGATGGGGTCATCTGCAGCACCTGGATGAGTTGCAATAAAAAAGCCGTGAACTTGGGAGCACAGAGAAGACCTGAATTGGAGATCTAGTTCATTGCTTACTTGTGGTAAGTGGAGGACTCTCCAAGCCTGACTTCTCATCTGTGAAATGCGAATGGTAACTCCTGACTAGCTTACTGCCATCATGTTAAAACTACAAAATATAATGGACTTAAAGTCAGTTTATCACCTTTAAAGCTCCGTGTACACTTACTGTTTTCATTAAATCCTGCTCCCTGGGCACAATCTTGGGCAAATCCCTGGTGATAAGCAAGTGACAGTCAGGTTGAGATAATCTTCTGTGACCCTAGACATTTCCCCAGGCTTGCTTTCTCTGATTGTGTGTGACAGGGAGCAGTGGGATAAGGTGTGATTGATCCTAGGGAGGATTTATGGGTGTAAACCCTTTCCTGGCTCCACTAAACTGGAGTCATTGATGTATTTTATACACAGATTGGTCAAAACCATAAAAATCCTAAGTGTGTTCATGACCTCAACACCACCAAGACGAAATGACCTGGCATGGATCTGACAAACTATAGATAATGTCTTATTTGCTTTGTGCCTCCAGTGCCTAGCATGAAGACTCAATAAATGTTTACTGGATGAATGAAGGAATAGATGGATATGTGAATGATTGAATGGATAAATGAATGAATGAAATGAATGAATGAAAATAAATTAGCCCTGAACATCTACAAAACCTTCAAATCACAACCTTCTCTTATCTTCCAATATAATCCCTAGATATACAATTGAGTTTTAGTCTTAGTCCCTTGCCTCATGCTCTCCCCCAGGGTCTCTTAGTTTAGCACTTGGCTGGAACACTCTCTTGCTAGTCTCCCTCAAAGAGTCACCTCCAATACTAATAAGCACTGTCCATGCTCCTTACCTAAGTTAACTGATTACCTGTAATCACAATCCATTAGGGTTTCCAACCACTGCTTTGGGCCCTGTGGGAGCATCAGCAGATGACCCTGGTTTCCAAGGACAGCATCCTCTCTGTCCTGTATTCTGTTAGCTGACCATCTGCACCGCAGGACAAGTAGCAGCAGTGGCAGAAGCAGAATTAGAGTCCTTTGACATTCATCCCACCAGGTCTCACTTCTTCTATCCCAGCTACTGGAATCCCAGCATGGTTTCCCAAAGTTTGTTAGAGACATATCTGGGTGGAGGACCAAAAATTTCTATAGATCAACTAGAATTTTTGGGAAGTCTGATTTTCTTTCTATTGTACTGGTTGTTAATAGTAGTACAAGTTCATTGTATGGAGCTTGAAAAGTACATAAAAGAATAAAGTTTTAGAAAAAGTCACCATGATGCCACCACCTATGGATGATCACAATTAACATTCTGGTAAATTTTCTTCTAGTCATTTCTCCATAGTTTTTATGTAATTGAGATAATAGAATATACACAATTTAAACCATGCTTTCTAAATGTAACATTTAGCATAAACCATTTATCACATCATCAAAAATCATCCATAAATATCATTTTTAGTGGCTGTGTAATATTCTTCAATCTAATGTTAATACTGATTTAAGGTGTAACACAGAGTTGGCTTAGTGTTCCAACTTCATCTTGTTTTCCTTGTTCCCTGTACAGTCCACTTTCAGAAGAACATGATATATTTCAGTTCTCTAAGAAAAATTAGTTCATTCCAAAGCGACAATGAGCAATGGGCAATGTTGACTTTTACTGAAGATTTCACAGGAAAGAGAGAAGGAAGATTTTACATCACATATCCTAAAACAAACAACTTTAATAAATACCACCCTTAACCATTCTGATTTAAAGTAAGCCCCTATGTGGCTGGAGCACCAGTAGGACTTTTTTTTTTTTTTTTTTCCCGGTCCTTCTTCCTAGATACCACCCCATCCTGGTCCTATTTTGTAATTACTATAGGAGCTGCTAGCTTCACAAACTCACATCCACCCTGGGACTCAGAAAATCAGAGTCTCTGAACACCTGGGCCACCTTCCTTCTGTAGAAAGAAATTTAGTGACAATCATTTGGTACTTGAATAGGCAAGAAAAAAAAAAGAAAGAAAGAAAGAAAGAAAGAAAGAAAGAAAGAAAGAAAGAAAGAAAGAGAGAGAGAAAGAGAGAAAGAGAGAGAGAGAAAGAAAGAAAGAAAGAAAGAAAGAAAGAAAGAAAGACAATCCGTCTTCTCACTTCCACTAACTTTAGTTATCATCATCAAAGCATTTCCTCTAGACACATAAAACGCTTTCCTAAGAGTAAATGACTTTCTCAATTTCATTAAAGTGATATATAATAAAATCTCCTTGATTTGTTTTTCATGGGATCAATTCTTTCTTATTTAGGTCTGAATAAGAAAAACTTGTTTTAAGAAGGAAACAGAAAACCGTTTATGCAAATATGGATATTGTATATGTGAATTTCACAGATACCCAGAAAATGGTCCTATCCATCAACTTAAATCAAAGGATATTTGATTGTGGGAAGGAGGTAATAGAGGTAATTTAAAGAAAATAATTCCATTCTGTAGATAAAGTTGATGAAAGAGGGAGTTGGAAGAGTGAGGAAACCTAAAACCAAAGGCCAGGAAGGTAGTTTGTCTTCTAGGAAGGTCCCCATCACTGTCAACAACAGACCTGCCTGTGTAGAGTTGGAGGGCCCCCCCCCCCCCCCCCCCGCAAGAGTCCTGCCTAGAACACTAGGTCCCATAGAGAGCAGTTCATTTCAGAAAAAAACATAGCAAATTGGAGTGTGTTCAAAGGGAGGTACAATAACCATTTGAAGGGCTATAAGACAAGCCTAAAAAGAAGGGGACAGTAGCTCCGTCAGAGAAGAAAGCTCCAAGGTGGGATACGAAAGCCACTCCCCACTGCTTTGTGAGCTGAGCAAAAGTACTGCCTCCTCAGTGTTTGTTTGTGAACAAGAAAATAAATCATTCTACTGGGAGAGGTGCAGCTAAAGAGCATGGCGGGCAACGTCCTCTCCAGTAGGGAGAGTGGGAAGGAACTGCCATGGCGTGACGAGGCACAGGGTGGTGCCCCCTTCTTGGCATCTGTGGACTGTGCACAACTGGAAGTAGTTATCTGCCCTTTGCCCCACCTACTAACTGCCCTTTCCATTGCAGAGAGGGGTGAGTGGGGAAGGGTTGCAGATTTAGCACAGCCCCCTACTCCACCCCTCCAAACTCACAAAACAAATCAGGATGCCTACTTAAATTTGATTTTCAGATAAATACATATTTTTAGGTGTAAATGTGCTCCAAAATGGTAACCCTAAGATGAAGACAAAACCAGTGAGTGCCCAAGTTTCCTTCAATAGTAGAAAAAGAGGAAGTTCAAGAATAGGGAAATCCAGTTGTTGGAGAACTAGTATGTGTTGAGAGAGAGAGAGAGAGAGAGAGAGAGAGAGAGAGAGAGAGAGAGAGAGAGAGAGAGAGAGAGAGAGAGAGCGCACAACTTGAAGAACTCACAAGAAGATAAATATGATTTTTTAAAAATCTGGTTCCACTGTAAACAGAAAACCAGTCTATTTTATGTGAATTTTCCACCATTTCTGTTTTCCTGAGAAAACAACATCTTTTCTCTTTGTTAGGATTTTTTGTACTTAGACCATCAGTACCATGTATTTGAGAGCTTGTCTATCCTCTCCAACCATAAAATCAGAGGGGTTTGTTGTGAAGGCTCTGACATCCCATAGCTTGACTATGTCCAGCTGCCTCCTGCCCATTATCACGGACTAATTGCAAAACTACTTGAAAGTTTCCCCCCCAAGTTTCTTCACAACCTGTCCACTTCCCTTCACATTACTACCACCACAGCTTCCTTATTGGTTGGAATTTGCTCTAGAAAAGTTGGTCTTCTACTTTCTTTACTCCCTGGGAAATAAAACAGAAAGCAAATTATGAATGTGTCAGATGCTCTGCTTTTCACCAAGCAATGTTTCTGAATAGTGTGAGTGGCTTACTGTATTTTTCCTGGGGCCAGTTTTATAATCAGAAATGCATCCTCTATTTTCTCTCTCGGACCCGGTTCTACTGTATCTGTTTCTCTGTTCGGTTTTCTCACTTGCTCCTTTGTCTGATGCTACTCTTGAAAGCATTGTACTTTTCCGGGCAGCCCTAAATCTTGATTCCCATCTCTGCTCCGACATTTTGGAAATGGCTATATCCCCCATGAATGGCTTCTATCTTTCAGAGAGACATCGTGGAGCATGTGGGCTGCCCTAAGGATAAGCTTTTTCACTCTGCTCACCATCCCTGCTCTATGTTTTATGGATGGACACTTTGGACATCTGTAATGAGATATATTGCTTCAGGTGCTCCATGCAGGTGCCTCGGATTCTCTTACTCCACTCGTGGCAGACATCTCTGCCCAGGGTTCCTCTCCTTCTCCTGCTTCTGGAGACAACAACCTTCTCTTCCTGCACTCTGCCCTCCACCCCTGCTGTCCTTTCATGTTTCTGCTGGAACCACCAGTTGAAATTCCCACCCTCTGGCCATAGGGAAGGGTAAGTCCCCCCAAAAGTTTATGCCATCTCCCCATTACTGGGATATGCTCATGAGAAAGCACATGTATGTACCAATCTGAGCCAGTCTTCCCCTACGAGCACCTATCAGGTCATTAGTGGGATGATATAGACCAGGACTGTGGGCAAGAATGCTCTCCTCCCCTTTTGCTAAGAGAACCCTGTCCTTAAAGGCAGCTAGAGCCACGGGGCAGAGGGACAGAGAGATTGGGTGACATCATTTGAGTCCCTGCATTCAGTTATGCCTGTGGCCGCCCTGCTCTTGGACTTTCACATTTTGTTTTAGCTGCTCTGCGCTGGGAACATCTGTAGCTAATGAGTCCAGAACAACATGAACTTGGTATCTACTCTTCTGAGATTTAACTGATACTAAGCTGGTTCCTACTATGTGCCAGCACGTGCATTCTCTCTTATAATTCTCGACATCAATCTCATCAACTTGCTGATCATCCCATTGTAGAGAGAAAGGAAATTAGGCTGAAAGAGGTCACAGCTAGTCAAGAGCTCTTCTGGAATCTAAATGCACATTTTCTGACTCTGATTCCAATAGTCTTTTATATTATAGTTTTTTTTTGTTTGTTTTTTTTTGGTGTGTGTGTGATTTGCAGTAATAAATTTTTATATTATGACCAAATACACATATATCCTGTTAAGGTGAACCATATAAAAACTTACACTTGACTATTTTGACCTGCTCATTTCTATGGTTCAATCTCTATATATGATATAATAGAAACATAACTATCATTAAAAAAATACTTAGCCTTATTATGTGTATTTTACTCTAATATTTCTATTCTATTTTACTTCATCTAAAAAGACCCAACCCACAAAACTGATTTCATGACACCCAAATGATGCGACCTGAGGTTTGAGATACCATGGCTTATGCAAAACTATCCTGGTAACTGTGGTTCTTTGGAGTTATTACCCCACTGCCTCTCCATTTCAGTTAAAATCCCTGTGGTGAGCTTTCAGTACACATGTCCTTCTCCATCATCATTTCAGTCAGATTTCATCTGGCTGGATTTGGATTCTCTTCAGAAGTATCCAGAAGGCTTGCTTTCTGGGTCAAATCTGGTTATGAGATATGGTGAGTCCACAGTCAGCGCCTCACCAACTAAACCCAAGAACTACAGATGTTGCTACTTGCAATAATAAAAAATGGTGAATCATAATAGGTATTATTATAGCACACATACCACCTTTAGCCCAAAATGAGACCCACATTTCTCTAAGTAAGCCTGCTTAACTTGTGGACAGTCCCTGAAAGAGCCCATTTTTGTGACATTAACTTGCCCAAGGCCTTTTGGTTTTGGCTGAGTGAGAAGGAAGGTTTGTGCTGAAAGCCCCGATTCAAGACCAGAAGTGATGAGGAGGACAGATGGACATTTATTCCCTCTCTGGTCCAGGAGTTTGGTGCCTGGCCCTAGGGAGAAAGGAGCTCCAGGAGCTATTCTTATGCAGGGCTGGTTGGCACCCAAGGGACAGTGAGTGACATAGGTGCAGGCAGCGGAGGTGCTTTTAAACACTGACAGGATGTCCACAGAGGCAGCTCCAGAGCAGGAGAGGAACCAAGAGAAACTGAGGTGCAGAAGCTGTACCTGTGGAATCCGGCTGTGTGGGGTGCCTGCTGGGTGTCCCCAGGGAGTATGACAAACCGTTAAGGGGCTCTCTATAGGTTCCAGAGCCTAGCTTACACTCTTAGGTAGCAGCCAGTAAAGCATGAATAGTCACTGCTAATGGCTGGTACATCTGAGGAAATTCAGGTTACATTAAGCAAACACAATCACATTCCAGAACATGGTGTTTGGTGAGAACATTACACAAATTGCTTTCATGTACATATTTTGCAGAGCTCATAGCAACTCTAGAAGGAGGGCACAGAATTTTTCAGGAAGCAAAGGATGCGGAGGGAGGATGGTGGACAGGAGATAGCATAGCCAGGATCAAAAAAACAACAGAGCCTGGATTCAAACCCAAGTCTTCAGGCTGCTGGTTTCTGTTCTTTTCCACTGTGCAGGTTGTTCCCATGGCAACCCTATTAAACTGCCTAAACAGTGTGAGCAGGAGGGAAAGAAAACCAGGACCAAGAAGGGCGGGTGCCAATCCCCCATCCCTCCCTTCTCCCCAGTGCTTCCTGGTCCAGAGCAGTGACTCATCAAGCAGCTCTCTCCCTCCTTCAGCACTCATTTGATGACACCCCTACTCTGTAATCCCTCTTCAAAATGGACAGCAAATGCCACATTTTGTGGGTACCCCCCCGAGGGAGCCAAGCTTGTAGGGCTAGACACAGAGGCTGTTGCAGCCAGTTCCTGGTCACTGTCCTTCCTGTCGCCCCTCTCAGGGAACACCCACTTTAGGATAATGGCAATGGACCTTCCCGAATGAAAGTCATTGAAGTCAGCTTCCATATCTCCACTTTCTTTGGAGGCCTAATGCCATGTATTGAGTACCTACTTTGTGCCAGGCCTTGTTTGATTCTCATATTGTCTCTACTAAGAAAGCATGACCGTCCCATTTTACAAATGAGGAGGTTAACTTGCTTGGTGTCACACAAGTGGTAATAAGCAAAGCCCAGACCAGCACCAGAGTCCTACTGCCCCATATGCACACCTTTTAACCACACCATTTTGCTTTGGGCACTCACTTTGCCCATTCTAGATAGAGAGGGCATGGATGCATGGGAAAGGACGCAATGATAACTACTGAATAGAATTCCTGAGCATGAACAAAGTCACCTGTGCCCAGCTATGTGCAGCATTTACACACTGGTAAAGCTGAGCTTCCCTCAGTGACATTCACTCAGGAAGGTCCATTGCCATTATCCTAAAAGTTGATCTCTGGGTGGTGATCCCTGGGAGGGGTGAAAGGAAGGACATCAGCCAGGAGCTGGCTGTAGCAGCCTCTGCATCTCACCCTCCTACCCAGGGGGGTGCCCACAAAATGTGGCATTTGTTGTCCATTTTGAATAAGGATTGTAGAGGAGGGGTACTGCAGAGGAGGGGTCATTTGTGCCTGTCCTAAATTTTGGCACCACTCCTGTATGACCTAATGAACACTGTGGAAAGGACGCTCTTGGACTCAGCAATATCTGAAATGCTCAGTTGAATTCTGGCTTAAGAAGACATCTGCTTTTGGAGATAACTTGTGGGTGATGAGGTGTTTCTGAGAGTGAGAGGTCATGGGCACCGGTGAAGGTTTGCTCAAGGATCCCTCATGATTCCAGAAATATGTGTGCCTGCAGAAGTGGACATGTTGTGAGATTCTTTCATGAGCCTTATTGCCTTATTGATTCTTATTATAAATATCAGAATTACACTTAAATAGTTAGCTTGTTATGGATGAACAGAGGGACATGTTTCTGGTCAAGCATGTGGATCTGAGGTGTCTGTAGAATATCTGGGGGAAGATTGCCAATAGATAGATTTTTGGGAGTCTGAGGCTGTGCAGAAAGGGCAAGAAGCTTACCTGGAGCTCATCAAAATGTGGAAGAATATCAAAAGAGTAAAAAATATTCTCACAGATTATGTTCAGTGAGATTGGTGGGCCAACACTATTCCCATTCTCCTCTTCACAATTTTCTTCTGAAAAATAAGCTTTGTTTCAATAATAGGATTTAATCAATACTCTAAAATGTAAATATTAATGAGTTTATGATTTTCCCCTGCAGAAATCTGAGTCAAGCTCTCTAAATTCTTAATTGCATCATTTTTTTTTTTTTAACAAACTTACTTTATTTCTGTTAGTTATGTATAGTATGGCTCATTCATTGACCATGCCACAGGTCAATGTTTTCTTCACTAGGTTGCCACTGGAGACTGGCAACGATGATGCGGATACAAGAATCCAGCTGGGCCAGGGCTCCTGTTTTTTTTAATGTCTTTAAAATTGTTTTTATTGATTTTAGAGAGAGGGGAAAAGAGAGGGAGAGGGAGAGATAGAAATAACAATGGTGAGAAAGAATCCTCTATTGGGTGCCTCCTGAACACCCCCTACTGGGGATTGAGTTCCCAACCAGGCCTTGTAACCAGACCAGGAACCAAACTGTGACTTCCTGGTTCATGGATCCACACTCAATCACTGAGTCACACCAGCCAGGCTATTTTTTAAAACTTTTTAATTTACTTTTTCTTCCATTTTATTTTTGAATATGTAATACATTTACATGGCTTATAAATTTTAAAGTATATAAATATATACAGCAAAAAGTCTCTCACCCACCTATTCTCTATCCACACATTTCCCATCCTGCTCCAGGTAACCGTTGTCAGCAATTACTTGTATGGGTTTCCAGAGCTTTCTTATCATACCTGAGAAAATACAAATAGAGAGTTTGTCCTTCCCTCCACTCCCATTTTTACACAAAGATTTTAGAGTTTACTTATAATGTGAACTTGATATTTATACATAATATATCTTGAATATTTTATCATATCAAACAGAAAAATTCATCATTCTCTTAAAATCATAACTTATTTAGCTAATCCTCTATTTATGGACTTTTGGGTTATTTCTCTATATTATAAACACCAATGCCATGAATAACATTGTACATGTGTTATTTTACGTGTGACAGTATAACTATCAGATGCATTATAGATGTGAAATTGCTGGCTTCAATATTTAATTTTGGTAGAGACTGCCAAATTGTTCCCCATAGTGGTCATACCAACTTCCATTCCTATCATCAGTGAATGAGTGTCATTCTTCCCCCACAGCCTTACCTACAGAGTGTAATGCCAGACTATTTATGGGGGCAATGGTAGCTCAGGGTAGTTTTAATGTGCATTTCTCTTAGTTTGAATAAAGTTGAATATACTTCTATTTGTTCCTTGTATGTAAAGTATTTGTTGATAACCTTTGTTTATTTTTCTATTGAATTATTGAGTTCCTAACTGATTTCTATGAGTATTAGACCTTTGTCTAGAACAACTATATCTTTGTGATATTAGTTGCAATTAATTTTTCTGTTTTTCTGTTAAAAAATAGTCTTTGTGATTTTTTTTGCCATGAAAATATTTCTTTTTAATTTTTTAAAAGATAGTTCATTTATTATTCTATTATGACATCTGGGTTTTGAATTATAATTTAAAAACCTTCATCACTACAAAGATCTAAAGAAATTTTCCTAGATTTTCTTCTAGTATTTGAATGACTTTAATTTTTAAATTTAATCCATGATCCAGTTAGAATTTATGTGGTATACATTGTATAGCATGAATTCAACTTAATTTTTTTCTAATGGCTAAAAAGAAGTAGTCCCAGCACAATTTATTCATTCATTCCTACCTTCCTAACTAATTTAAGAGGCTACTTTAATCATATTCTAAATTTCCATATTTATTTGGGTCTATTTCTTGACATCTTTTCTGTTAGTTTATGGGATAATTTCATATGACTTTAATCATTGCCATTTTATCATTTGTTTTAATATCTCATGGAAATAGTTCATTCTCATTGCTTTTTATTCCCTAACTATTCTTACTGTGTTTGAATTTTTCATTGGAACTTTAAAATTGGTTTGTCTACATAGAAAAAGATCAAATTATTAATGTTTGTACTGGGATTGGGGAATAACATCTTAAACTGTTGAGTCTTGCTGCTCAAAGCTTAAAACATATTTTCAATTATTGCCAGATCTTCTTTTCTTTTTCTTTTTTTTTTTTTTTTTTTTTTTTTTTTTACTTTTAGGGGTGTTCTCTTTTAAAATAAAGATCTTATATTTTTCTTATTTAAAATATTTCTAAATGTTATATTATTTTTATTATATTTATACATGAATTTTTTTCCCTTTCATTACATTTTCAAGTGGTTGTTATTTTTATACCTTGCTACTTAATAGAATTCTTTTGTTTTTGGTTGATTCCCTTGATTTTCTTGATATAAAATAATGTTATCTGGAGGTGGTGATAATTTTTTTTTTTATTTCCAATTTTTATAGCAATGAACATGGACTTTTTCCCAAACTTTAGGGGAAAAGTATGATGTTTGCCATTTAAGCATGCAGCTGACTGTTGGATGAAACACATGAATTTTCACATTAGGGAAATAATCAGTTACTCCACAGATTTATTTAAGAAGAGGAATGTGAAGGTATTAGGTAGAACCAAATGAAATTACCCATATTAAACTATTTTTATCTTACAAAAATTACAATGTCATATGGCTCAACCTAATGTATATATACCATTATATTAAAATATGAATGGCCCATCTCTAGCTAGTTTAGATCAGGGGAAAGAACATCAGCCTGCAAAATGAAGGATCCCAGGTTTGATTCCAGTCAAGGGCACATGCCTAGGTTGCAGGTTCAATCCAAGGGGCATGCAGGATTGAATCAATGATATCAGCCAATCAATGATTATCTCTCATCATTGATGTTTCTATCTCTCCCTCTATTTTCCTCTTTTAAATCAATAAAAATATTTTTAAAAGAATGGATAATCCATTAACATAATAATAAAGGTCATCTACAGTACAAAGGAATAGAAACAATCTGTTTCTCTGAACACATCTTGTTTTGTAGATATGATTTTGAAACTATGTAAATATTTTACACAACTATACAATAAAATAAAAATTTAAAAAGCTATTCTAAAACCCAAAAGCTAAATGAAACGAATGTGTATCAAGTGAATGGCATAATCACACAGAGCTAGAACACAAGTATTTGATGGTACATTCCTACTGGGAATCAGATAGACAAAAATAAACACACACACACACACACACACACACACACACCTAAAACTGTTTTTAGTAATCATATTGTCAATGGTAGTGACAGTATGAGCATCACAAATTGTGCTCCTTCAATTCTGTTTCACATGAAAGGGAATCTGTGCCCCTTATATGAATGATGGATTCCAGGTCTGTGTTAGGAAATACCTGTATATAAGATAAGCCTAGAACATCTTATCATCAGAGAAAAGAAAATGACTAAAGTCTACTGAGGTTGTGTCAAAAGGACTCAGGAGCCAAACTGAAGAAGCTCTCACTGACAAAAGATAAAACTGATTTGAGCACTAGTAAGGACACTAACTATAACAGATGAAAATGTAGCATAATGATATCACAGGCAGACAGTGAGCAAATTCCAGGCTACAGACCCTCAACCAGATTCTTCAAAAAAAAATAAGTTGACAGGAAAGACAAGATAAGAAAAGGGTGAGGGAGAAAAATAAATCTATAAATTAAAAGGAACTTAAGAAATCATGTCAATGATTTGCCGTGTATGACATTTACTTAGAGCCTGGTTCAATCAAAACAAAATGTAAAGTTATAATAAGTTACTATCCTTATTTTAAGGCAAAGAAGAAAGTCATTTGTTTATCCAGAAAAAGCCAGCAAATGCGAGAAAGGAGTCCACGTGTAAAAGCAGCCTTGAACTAAAATCAGACCCCAGGACTTCCAGCCCAGTAGTCAACAATTCAAACGAAGCAGTGGAATCACAGAGGGAGAACAGTAGCATATTCAATAATAAAACTTCTGATAATTCAAAGCATTTGCTGTTCCAACAATGGTTTCTGGACCAGTTGAATAAGAGATAAACTGGTTTTTTAGATTATGACTGTGCCCAGGTTCAATATCTCTAAAGCCTTTGGCCCCCTGCAGGCCAGTTTTGGGATGATATCCATCTTATAGTGTAGTGCCTGAGTAAGGGAGGGATTCTTAGCCACCACTGGAATATTATTAATACATAAAATTCTCACCTCCTGTCCAGCTAGAATAGGATCTCCTCTGAGACAGGACCGGGGGGGGGTGGGGGGGGTGCGGGGAAGGGGACTGTATTGGGATTAGTATGTTTTCCAAAGAAAAGTGCCCTATGGTTTTCCCAGGACTGCACTGCAGTTAGACAGTATTAGAAAAAATAATTTTTTCCCTGCCTCTTGCTGGTAGCATAGGTCCCTGTATCTGTCTTATTTAGTAAAAAGTAAATAACTGGGTTATCTATTGTCAAAATTAGGCCATCCCTCAAGAATTGCATGAACCTGTTTAAGTGCAATTAAATATATACCTAGATGTTTATTCTCTGAAATGGTAACTGATTAATTCTGGGTGATGGGGTTTGGGATGCTTTTCATTCTCTTCACATAAAGTATTTTTATACTTAAGCATAAGTATAAAAATTTACACTTTGGAAAATAAAAATAAACTTCCTATGTATTCCAAGAAATACTGATCCTGCTTGCCAAATTTCTGAGTACTCTATCTGTTGTGCCCTTCCCCCTCCACCATCCCACACATACACCTGATGAGGGAGATCTGATTCTCAGAAATACCTAACTCGATCAACTCCTAACTAGAAACTGGGAACAAGAATTTCATTATCCTTGGTGGCTCTTTCTGGTAGTGAAACTAGGTGATAAGAAACCAGGCAACAGGTTTCCCCCTGGTCCATTTTGTTGGGACCCTCGGTTGTTCCCAATTGTCCAACACTGACTCTCATCCCAGCCAATGCTGGACCTTCTTTCCCTAGCTTTCAGTATTTCTATGCCTGGTGCCTGGCTTGGGTTTCAGTCCCATTGGTTTATGTTTGTTCTCCTCAGTTTTCCCAGTGAAATATCTCAAAATTAAAGTACTATGTGAGCAGCTTTAAATGACACACTGGATGAGATGGATTTAGTTGGTATCTTCAGAGCATTTCACCCCAAAGCAGCAGGATATACATTCTTTTCAAGTGCAAATCAGACAATTTCTAGGGTAGGTCACATGTTAGGATACAAAACAAGTCTCAATAAATTTAAGACCATTGAAATCATATCAGGCATCTTCCCTGACCATAATGATATGAAACTAGAAATCAATTACAAGAAAGAAAACTGAAAAACACACAAAGATATGGAGGCTAAATAAAATGTTACTAAACAATGAATGGGTTAACAATGAGATTTTAAAAAAATCAAAAGATACCTTGAAACAAATGAAAATGAAAACATAATAACCCAAATCTCTGGGAAAGAGTGAAAGCAGTCCTAAGAATAAATGCATAGCATTACAGGTCTACCTCAAAAAACAAGAAAAATCTTAACAATCTAACTTTACATTTAAAGGAACTAGAAAAAGAAAAACAAACAAAGCCCAAAGTGAGTAAAACAAATGAAATAATAAAGATCAAAGCAGAAATAAACAAAATAGAGTTTTAAAAATACTAAAGATCAATAAATTTAACCAGGATGTAAAAGACCTATACTTGGAAAATTAGACACCAAAGAAAGAAACTGAAGAAGATATAAACAATTGGAAGCATATATCATGTTCATGGATTCAAAAAAATTAACATAATTAAAATGACCATTTTACACAAAGCAATCTATAGATTCAATGAAATTCCTATCAAGATATCAATGGTGCTGAGACTGGTTTGGCTCAGTGGATAGAGCATCAGCCTTCGGACTGAAAGGTCCCATGTTCGATCCCAGTCAAGGGCATGTACCTTGGTTGTAGGCACATCCCCAGTAGGGGGTGTGCAGGAGTCAGTTGATTGATGTTTCTCTCTCATCAATGTTTCTGACTATTTCTTTCCTTTCCTCTCTGTAAAAAATCAATAAAATATATTAATAAAAATATAAAAAAATAATAATAATAAAATGCGTATTTTATAGAACTAAAAAAAAATTCCAAAAATTTACATGGAACCACAAATATCCAGAATAGCAACAGTGAACTTGAGAAAGATCAAAGTTGGAAGAATCACCCTACCTGATAACACACTATACTACAAGGCCATAGTATATTCAACAAATGAGACAAGCACATACAATGGAGTAAAGACAGTCTATTCAATTAATGATGTTATGAAAATTAGATACATGCAAAAAATTAAACCAGACCACCTTCTTATGCCATACACAGGAATAAACTAAAACGGATTAAAGACTTAAATATAAGCTGTAAAACCGCATCTGCTGACAACAAGAGTGATTAGGGCCAGCACCAGCAGCAGACACTAGCAGGGCCGGCTCCTGCACCATCAGTGGGTGCAAATGGCAGCTGCTGCCCTGATTGCCCCTCAGGAGTAGGGGGAGGTGAAAAAGCCCTCAGTGGAATTGAGGCCGGCAGCTGCCACTTGCACCTACTGCTGGTACCAGCCCTGCTCGCAGCAGAGAGTGATTGAGAGCAGCAGCTCTGGCACTGGCTGCAGGTGCAAGCAGGCTGGCACCAGCAATCGGTGTGAGTGGTGGCTCTGGTGCCAGCAGTGGGTGCGAGTGGGACCATCGCCGACAGTGGGTGCAAGAGGTGGCTGCCAGCCCTGATCACCCCTCAGGAGAAGCCCTGAGTGCCAGCAGCAGGTTTGAGCACTGGGTGGCACTACAGTGCATGGGAGTGAAGAATTTTCAGTAACCACCAGAGACTCACCCTGATGACAGTGACCAGCACCCCACCTTGGTCTGGTGTCCCCGCTCACCTGCTCCACCATCCCTCTGGAACCAATGCCTGCCATGTTCTATGCTCTGCCACCTGCTGCCCTCGCCTGCCATGTTCCACATGCACCCCCTAGTGGTCAACGCACGTCATAGCGACTGGTTGTTGGGTTGTTCAGTTATTCTGCTCTTTTGTCTATTTGCATATTAGCCTTTTTTTAAAAAAAAAAATTATTGATTATGGTATCACATAATTGTCCTCATCCCCCCATTCCCATTCCAAACCCCTCCCCAAATATATCCCCACCCCCTTGTCCATGGCCACTGGTAGGCCCATATGCATGCACACAAGTCCTTTGGTTGATTTCTGCCCTTTACTCCCACCCTCCCCTACTTTCCCTCTGAGGCATATTAGCCTTTTATTAAATTGGATGTCACCCCACAAATTCAACACAAAAAAAGTACATGTGACTCTCTGGGTTTTAATTTGGGAGTCAGGATCCCAGATCAGGTGACATTTGCACATGACTTTAACAAGGGCTCTTAGGCTAACAGGGAATGAACAATTCTTTATAACAGCATGTGACCTGGATACAGACTGATACATTTGCTAAACGTTTCTCTGCTCTGATGTGTCTGAAGCCTGAAGAAGCAGAACAGTGGTCCCAACTGCAAAGTGCTTTGCGAAGTAGAAAAGATGCCGAGCAATTTACAATAGCTAAGATTTGGAAACAGCCCAAGTGTCCATCAGCAGATGAGTGGATAAAAAAGTTATGGTACATTTACACAATGAAATACTACATGGCTGTAGAAAAGAAGGAACTCTTACCATTTGAAACATCATGGAGGGACCTGGAGAGTATTATGCTAAGCAAAATAAGCCAGTCAAGAAAGATAAATATTACATGATTTCACTCATATGTGGAATTTAATGAGTAAAATAAATGGATGAACAAAATACATCCAGAGATATGGAAGCATAGAACAGACTGACAAATTTCAGGAGGAAGGCAGGGGTGGGAGGGTGGATAGGGAACAATTAACCTGGGAACTTATATGCATACTAGAGGCCAAGTGCACGAATTCATGTACCAGGGGGTTCCCTCGGCCTGGCCTGGGAGATTGGGCCCAAACCAGCTCTCCAACATTCCCCTAGGGATTCTGGATAGCAAGAGGGCACAGGCCAGGCTGAGGGACCCCACCAGTGCATGATCAGGGCTAGGGAGAGAAACAGGAGATTGGCCAGCCTGGGAGGGATCGTGGGAGGGCTCCAGGGTGTGTCCAGCCCATCTCATTCAGTCCCACTGGCCAGACCCCAGTAGCAAGCTAACTTATTGATCAGAGTGTCTGCCCTCTGGTGGTCAGTGCATATCATAGCGAGCCATTGAGCTGCCTTAGCATATCATTAGCATATTATGCTTTTATTGGTTGAATGGCGACCAGTCAACTGGACACTTAACATATTAGGCTTTTATTATATAGGATATGCATAGCCCATGGACACAGACAATAGAGTGGTGAAGACCTGAGAGGAGCCGGTGCAGGGTGGAGGGGGTCAATGGAAATAAAACAAAGGGGACATCTATAATACTTTCAACAATAAAGATAAATTTAAAAAACAAAAACAAACCAAAAAAATAAAAGGTGATGAGCTACCGGAGGCCAGGGCCTGTGAGCAAGGAGCCAAAACAAAGGTTAGGCTGTCACCAATGAATTCCTCTCCATAAAAACAGTGAGAAGGACCAGGCGGCTTTGCCATATGCCAGGGGATTACTCTGTTGAAAAGCACAAGGTTGGCTGCCCACCAAGGCACCAGGTTCCCAAATAGAGCCTGAGTCCTGGAGGGAGAGAGATCCAGCTAAAAATAGCTGTGACGTCTCAACATTGGTTTTCTTTCTTTTCTTTTTTTTTTCTTTCTTTTTTTTTTTAGTGAGTTCACCTAAAATAGCCTGGCGATAGATTTTTCTTTTTTTTCCTTTAAGTAGAAAAAGGAAAACTTTCAGAGAGGTCAAGAGCTGAAGTTAAGCTTCTAAGAAGCCTGAAATTCCTGCCCAAACATATAGTGTGTCACTCTGGGGCAACGTCCACTCTCATGAGGAGTCCATCTCCCTGAAGAGAAGAACCAAGACTCCCCTGGCTCCAGGGGTGTGTAAAGAAGACTAGGGACTCAAAGGCAGCCAGGCCATGGAGGTGGACAGGCCTCCAGCTTGGGAGAAGGTGCCAGGCTCTGAGATCCATCCCTGAGCCTCGCATTTCAGGAAACCTAGTGACAGTTCTGGAGAGTTTGGGAAGCAGCAGCCAGGTCTCTTATTTGACCAGTAACTGTAGCAGGTCAGGGTCAGGATGACCTATTGTCACTAGCAGAAGCAGCCCTACCACAGGGAAGTGAGTTTACCTGAAGCTAAGGTTAGGCCAGGGAGAGGCCCTGCACAGGCTAGGTCAACGACTCAAAAAACACTCAGGGAATCCCCTTCTCCAAGAGCCTTTCCATTTCTCCACCCTTGTTTCAGGTGGAGGGTGGCCGACTCCTTCTTTTTTTGCCTCCTTGTTCCTGACATCCCAAAGCCCTGCCTCTGTAAGGCAGCCTGGCACAGATCCCTCATGGAGTCCTTGCTGAAACGGGGTCTCTACCCTGGGTACTTCTCTGAAAGACAGACCCTACGTCAGGTCTCAGAGAGCCACTAAAGGAGGCAGTGCTGTTCCCTTAGAACCACAACAACCCAAAGCACAGTTGAAGGCTCTGTAATTATATCCGTGAGAGTCCAGTCAGAGCTTTGTACTTTGTAAAGTGTTGTCATCTACACTATCTATTCGACATTAACAGCTGCAGAGCGGGTAAGGTGGAAGGTTCATCCATTCATTGAGCAAAAGTTGCTACAACTATTTTACAATTGAATAAACTGAGATTCCAAGAAGCTGGGTGACCTGCTCAAAGACATACAGTCATAGAATTGCAGAGAGAAAGGTCAAATCTAAATCCTGTCTCCCGTCGATTTTCCTTCACTACCTTGCAGAAGTCTGTGGTGTTTTTTTGTTGCTGTTTTCTTTTAGCGAGGAGGGAGACAGACTACAGAGAGTGTGTTTGGGGGGGGGGGGGGGGAGAGATTCAGTATAGATGGTGAAAGACAGGTGATGATGCTGACCATGTACCAATCTGTGTCTTACTGCCAGCGTTCAAGTGCTGCCAGTTAGGATGTGTGACTTGGGCAAGAATTCAGCCGAGGGAGTAACCACTGGACACACCTTGCATGAGGCCAGGACTAAATAAGCTAATATATGTTAAGCCTGGTATAAAATAAGCACTCAATCATTTTAGCTACTTTATTACTATTATTTCATAATGTCCATGGTCCAGAGCCTGGTATCATGCTGGCAGACTCAGAAGCCTAGTTTTGCCAAAATACTGAGAACAAACCAAGATTGATAGTTAAGAGTCAGAAGACGGGTGTGCACGTCCCAAGGTGAAGTGTGGCTGTGGCAACTGATTGGAGTCTGTGTTCTGCCCGGGTGGGGCTTCTCTCCCCGCAGATGGGAGGGTCCAAAGGATCTTGTGAGCTTGGCAGCAGGTCATGCACCTTGTCACAGCCCAAAGGTTTAGGCCAAGTCTGACTCAGTGGGTAATGGCTGCCTTTCACCCAAGTGCTCTCCCATTCATTCCTTCTCAAATGCTTTCTGAGCTCCTACTATGTGCTAGGCACAGCTCTGGCACAGGGTTATGGCAGGAAACAAGACAGGCTCCTGCCCTCATGGACCTCAATTTACTAAGGCCAAACAGAGAAAGTTCTCCCCGGGTCCCCATCAGGGGTGTTGGGAGTGGACAGGCTGGCATTTGCCTCCTTGCTCTTGCTGATTCCAGCAGCCTCCTTCTGGAGACAAAGATGTTTCCATTGGGTGTGCTAATGCTCTATTTCCCTTCGGGTGAAATGCAGCCACTAACACATCATCCCTCCCCCTGGCTGCTGGCTGCATTGCCTTGCTGCCATCCAGGCCGAGGAAGGTAACCTTTGTAGCGGGGTTAACACATTCTACCTGCTCCCCAACATTTCCTCTGTCCACATCACCTTGCTGTGGCCACTCTTGAGCTATCTCATCACTGCATCCTCTCTCCTCAATCTCTTTTCTTTTTTCCAAATACCACAGTATGTCTCCTCCCCCCCTCCATCGACTCCCCCACCACTCGTACCCCTCAAGACAAGCCCCCACCACCTCAGTGTCCATGTCCATTGGTTATGCTAATATGCATGCAAGTTCATTGAATGATCTCTTACACCTCTCCTTCCCCTGCCTTCCCTCTGAGGTTTGGTGGTCTGTTTAGTATTTCTTTGTCTCTGAATCTATTTTTGTTCATCTGTTTATGTTGTTCATTATATCCCACATATGAGTGAGATCATGTGATATTTATTTTTCTCTGACTGGCTTATTTTGCTTAGTATAATGCTCTCCAGGTCCATCCAGGCTGTTGCAAATGGTAGAAGTTCCTTCTTTTTTTATAGCAGCAGAGTATTCCATTATGTAGATGTACCACATTTCTTTAATCCACTCATCTGCTGATGTGCACTTAGGCTTTTTTCAAATCTTAGCTATTATAAATTGTGCTGCTATGAACATAGGAGTGCATATATCCTTTCTGAATCATTGCAAGCCATTATGCTCCATTAATATTTGACAAAAGAAGCAAGAGCATACAATGGAATCAAGACAGTCATTTCAATAAATGGTGCTGGGGAAATTGGTCAGATACGTGCAAAAAAATAAAACTACATCACCAACTTACACCGTACACAAAAATAAACACAAAATGGTTAAAGGACTTACATGCAAGATGGGAAACCATAAAAATCTTAGAAGAATCCATAGGCAGCAAAATATGAGACATGTGTCACAGCAATATTTTTGCCCATACAGCTCCTAAGGCAATGGAAACTAAGGAGAAAATAAACAAATGGGACTATATCAAAATAAAAAGCTTTTGCACAGCAAAAGAAACCATCAACAAAATAACAAGAAAGCCCTCTGCGTGGGAGAACATATTTGCCAATGCTATCTCAGATAATGGTTTAATCTCCAAAATTTGCAGGGAACTTATAGAACTTAACAGCAACAAAAAAAGATAAACAATCTAATTTAAAAAATGGGCAAAGGACCTAAATAGATACTTTTTGAAAGAGGACATACAGAAGGCCAAGAGACATGAAAACATGCTCAAAACCACTAATCATCTGAGAGATGCAAATCAAAATAACAATGAGGTACCATCTCACACCTGTCAGAATGACTATCATCAACAAATCAACAAATGACAAGTGCTGGTGAGGATGTGGAGAAAAAGGAACCCTCATGCACTGCTGGTGGGAATGCAGTGCAGCCACTGTGGAAAACAGTATGGAGATTCCTCAAAAAATTAAAAATGGAATTCCCATTCGACCCAGTAATTCCACTCAGTCTCTTTTCTTAACCCAACCTCCCTCGCAGTATCCAGCCTATACTACAGTTCATCCTCTCCCTGCAAAGCCTGCTGGAATCTCAGCTCTGTCCCTGGGCTCCCTCTGGCCTTGATGTCCCACTGCTTCCCCTCCCTGAGCCCCACACTTCTCCCAGGCCCTGGGGTTCCTCCCCCAGGTGCAACCTTGCTGACCCATCTTTTCCTCTACCAGAACTTGTCTCCACAGTCGTCCTCTATGACCTCCTAGTGAGTGGTGTTCCCCTCACCTCCACCTCTCCCACCCCTGCTAGAATTCTTTTCCTCTTTCCAGGCCTCACCGCCCCTTCCCCGCTCCTCCATTAGCTACAGGCCATCCCTGCTCTTGGTCCTTATGATTCCTGCCCTTTCGCTCTGTGGTTTACTTTTTTGGGGGCGTTCAGGATCTGTCCTAATTTTCATATAATACTAGAGGCCCAGGGCACAAAATTCGTGCATGGGTTGTGTGTCCCTCAGCCCAGCCTGCACCGTCTCCACTCTGGGACCACTTGAGGGATGTCCAACTGCCTGTTTAGACCTGAACCCAGGAGGACTACTGGATCCTAACTGCTCACCTGCCTGCCTTCCTGATTGCCCCTAACTGTTCTGCCTGCTAGCCTGATCACCTCCTAACCACTCCCTTGCCAGCCTGATTAATGCCTAACTGCTCCCCTGCCAACCTCATTGCCCCTAACTGCTCTCTCCTGCTGGCCTGATCACCCCTAACTCCCTGCTAGCCTGGTTCTCCCAACTGTCCTCCCCTGCAGGCCTGGTACCTCTCAACTGCCCTCTCCTGCCAACCCAGTCACCCCTAACTATCTTCTCTGCCAGTCTCATTGTCCCTAACTGTTCTCCCCTGCTGGTCTGGTTCCCCCAAAACTGCCCCCCCGCCCCCCTGCTGCTGGCCTTGTCACCCCTCACACTCCTCCCACCAGTCTACCCACCCCACACAGCTTGTTGTTCAGTTGTTTGGTCCTCCCTCACTAACCCCCCTGCCAGCCTGGTCATAGCCAACCCTAAACCTGCCTTACCTGTTTCTTCCCATGGAGCCCACAGTACCTTTACTTGCTCACGTTTCATCCTCACTCTCTCTGTCTCCTGACCCACTTGGCACTTCCCCGTGTGGCCCCTCTGGCAAAGCACACCCATCCTCTTGGAAACTATAACAAACTATCTTTTCAGTGGCCATCATCTCCTAGTCTGATGACCTTACTGTGCTTCAACTTTTCTATAAATACACCATATTTTAAAACAATACTATTTATTGTTTATTCATTGTATCACAGGTAGGAAGACAACTGATTCAGACATATTGTCTCATTCAATCCTCACAACCACACTATGAGGATAATTCTATCATTAACCCTGTTGTACAGACAAGGAAACATATGCCTCTACAGGTTAGGCGTCACCTGGAAGTGGCATATGGCTGAATATGAACCCATCTGTCTGATTCCCAAAAACCACACTCTTAACCCCTCTCTTACCATTTGTTGAGTGCTGACTAGTTGCCAAAATATAGCATAAGACCCAAGCAGACAAGAACCCCAAGGAAAGTACCCTACCAACCCTAGCCCCTGGCAGTCTAGGATGCCTCCTGCTCAGTGTGCTCTTGACCTTGCCTGCTCCTGGCCCATTTCAAAAGACCCTAGGAACATCCTTCCCTTGCTCTGTATCTCCCAGGGCAAATGAGAAATTACACAGAATCCCCATTTATTCTTCTGTGAATTCAGAGCATCTAGCATAGAGTATCCAGCAGTATTTTACATAGTATATAGCACCTAGCAGGCATTCAACAAATATTAAAGAACATATGAATGGTGGATAGCCTGTTTTGGGAGCACCCATGTTAGGCAAGGAGAGTCCTGAGGGAGAAGAGCAGGAGCTGTGGGGAGTGGGACTTATCCTGACAACCCAGGAGATGGCTGATTTAGAGCACATGCGTGTGGCATTACATTTCTTTTCAAATGCAGCTCAAAATCCACTTCCTCCAGGAGGAAGGCCAAGTGGCGGGTGTCCCAGGGCAGAACAAGTTGTACCTTCACAGGAGACCAGGAAGCTAGAGAGTGGAAATGCCATCATTAATCCACAAGCAGCAGGGGGTGGCAGCCCTGGCCTCCACCAGGCCTGGCAGGAAAAACAAACAGCACTTGAGTTGTGCGGCTCCCCTGTGTCCCCAGGACTGTGAAGGACTCAGAAGGCAGGCAGAAAGGATTCCAGCTCATTTACAAGCCTCAGCTATTTTTAGCTCATTGATCCCTGTGGGGGCTTGCAGGGCTCACTGGTTTGAAGAGAAAGCTGGGGAACTCTCTATAACTTTTTATATACCAGCAGGTACAGTGCTCCCTTCACCAGGCTCCTAGGGGCCTGGAAGACCTCACTGTTCTTCACAAGGCAGGAAGGAGAGAATCAGCCAGGGAAGGGAGGGCATTGATATGAGAAAGGAAAGCTGAGACGTGGCAAGAGACAGGGAAGCCCGGGCCAATGGCCAAATTGGGTCAGAAAGAGAAGTCTTTTAAATGCAAACCAGGAAATGTGAATAGCAACCTCAGCAGGGCCAGGTGCTTGCCCGTGGGTGCCCCTCCAGCCCTGTAGGGACATGGGAGACTTCAGCTCCCACCAGCCTCTAGAAGCCCCCTGCTTTTTATTCCTTTCCCTGTGTCCTGAGGTCATCTTCTTTCCTAAGTACTGTCCCTTCCTAAAAGTGTTAGGCTAATGTAAACTCTAAAGGTGGGAGAGAGCAAAACCATGGCCTGAAAAGAAATCACTGGTGCATTTTGTGAATTACTGATGGGCTCTATCATCATTACTCTATTTCTAATTAGCATAGATCATCAAAACCTGGTGTGTGTGTTTTTTTGTTTGTTTGTTTTTGTTTTTCCCCTACCTCTACTTCTGGAAGCAAGTAAAATTATTGTCTGGCCTTCCTCCTTCTTAGTGTATGCTGCTTGATTTAAAACGCTGTACAATTATGTTCCAATGATTTCTTAGCAAAGAAGTGACTCATGGTTGTAACTCAATGTATGTTCAGTTGATTTGTGTGAAAGAAAAGAGCCACATGCTAACCTGACAAGTTCAGAGGAGGCCTGCGTGGCTGTCTTGCAAACTCAGAGACCTAAAATAACCACAAAAGATGGTTTGAAAATTAAATATTTTAACTACAAACAGGTTATAGTGGGTAGTCATGTCCTAGGCCGATATTTTCCCAGACAAAGATCAATTTAGATCTTCTTTACTGAGCCCATTTGCCTTTTTGCCTCTAAGATAACATATCTATGAGATGTCTGGGTAACTTGTAACTTCCCTTTTTCTGAAGCCCCTAAAGGCACAACCAACTGTGCTGGGCGCCAGGACAGAAGCCTCAAATTCCTTCGTTATCATGTTAATTGTTCCTGTACTCACCTGAGTACAGTCCATCATTTCACTTTTTATCCAATCCCAGGGGTTTCCCACCACTTTGCTTTCTCCCGCTTCCTTACTCCATTACCGATGAATTTCATGTAACCCACCTATGTCCCTCCTTTGATTGCATTGCAATGTATAAATATAGAAATGTAACCTGCCATTCTTTGGAGCATTATCTCAACTCATTGAGGTTCTGCTTTCCTGCATATGTCGACAGTTTGTCTCAAATAAACTCACAAAATTTTTTTACAGGTTTCAATGGTTTTTTCGTTAATATTTGTTACCAAGAAGCTGTGGATGCATTGAATTTTTGTATTTTTGTAGATTGAATCGTGTTTTAAACATTCTGGATAGCTCAACAGTTATAAACTTTCTAGTGAATCCTCCAGAGAAACCTCCTCTTAATCCAGCTCCCCACCTGACACCCATCCCCGCAGCATTGGGTGCAGTCATCCATATCCTCCTTCTGGAAACAGTGGTGATTCCTTGATGGCCACACTCACCTGACTTACCTCCCAGATCACTGGCTGTGCCTTCTCAGTGTCCTCTGCTGATCTTGGCCTCTCCCAGACCTTGAAGACTCTAGAAAATGGGTTCTGATGGGTCTTAGGCTCTACAGCAGCAGTTCTCAACTTGTGGGTCGTGAACAGCTACCAGCGTCACCTAAGACCACCAGAAAACACAGATATTTACATTATGATTCATAACAGTAGCAAAATTACAGTTAGGAAGTAGCAACGAAAATAATTTTATGGTTGGGCGTCACCACAACATGAGGAACTGTATTAAATGATCGAGGCATTAGAAAGATTGAGAACCATTGTGGGGACCCAGGGTTCTACCTCAAGGTCCTCCTGTCTTAAATTCTCTCTTCCTAGATGATCTGGAGGTGAGAAGGCTAAAAAGGGCTAATTCCATTATAACCCTGATATTTGGGGGATAGTGATCTGAATCCATGCAAGCAAGTTCAGTGTACATTTTTGATAACCTATAATTAAGTCACTATCTACTTCCCAGATACTGGTCTTGCAGAACCTGCTACTGTGAACAGTGCACTGCCCCAGAGGGAGGGTTATTAACACTTGCTCCAGGCCAGACCATCAAATATGGCCTGGAGACCCCCGACACTGGGGGCCTTCTTGCAAGGCCCACGAAAAGGACCAGAAGCATAATCCATATTTGCAGGACAAAGACCACAGGGAGATATAAAGGAAAGCCCCATGCATGTTTCTTCACTCAGGTTTGGAAGGCTGTTCCCTGAGTCTGCCGGTGTATTAAACAGTGTCCCTCCTCTTCTTTGAAGTGTCCTTGGCTTTCTTTGGTCTTCTGTAACAGATGGACCAATCCCCTGCATCCTGATGACTCACAAATTTCTCTTGACATAGTTGATGTCAAGGTGGAAAAATATTTTTCTACTCTTCTAAGATTTTTGGCTGGTGTAATAATTAAACTGACATAAAACATTAATAGGAGAAAAACAAATTTAATTTTGTATGTATGGGAGCTCCATAAAAATATGAGGCCCAAGAGCAGTCAGGCAATAGAGGCTCATATGCCATCCAGAGTTAAGGAATGGGACAGGGGCCTGGGGCTTCAAAGGGGAGGACAATTCATAGGAAGATAAGCAGAGCAGATGTTTGGTAATGAGATATTTGCCCTGTAAAACAGTTAAGTCTTTCAGATAAAAAGTCATCCCTGGTAGCCCTGTCCATTGTGGCTCATGGTTAGAGTGTTGACCCCAGCACGGAAGTGTCACGGTTAAGGGCACATACGTGGGTTCCACATTTGATCCTTGGCACCCAATTCATGTGTCTCTCTTACCTCTCTCTCTCTCTTTCTCTCTCTCTCTCTCTCTCTCTCTCTCTCTCTCTCTCTCTCTCTCTCCCTCCCTTCCACTCCCTTCCATTCTCTCTAAAAATCAATGGAAAAATATTCTCAGCTGGGGATTAACAAAACAAAACAAAGAAGTTATCTCTGGCAATAGCTGTCTGTCTGGACCAGGAACCTTATCCAAATTATTTTAGGCAGTTAAGGAAGAGGTAAATGTTCTTTCCTTAAGTCTGCTGGGTCTTGATTGCCTTCAGCTCAAAATAATCCATGTACCAAAGTGGCACATTTTGGGGAGGTCTGTTCTGCTCCCCTTCACTGGATCTCTCTGTAAGTTCCAGATGAGCAAACACTACTGTCAGCTTGATAACTTATCTGCGTTTCTGATAGGCATCTCAAACTTCACTGGGTCAAGACAAAACTTTTCCTTTCAAAATACATATCGCTCCTATATCTCCACCTCAGTATATGTAGCATCATTACCCAATTGCTAAAGCCAAAACCCAGAAATTATTCTTGATTCCTTTGTTCCCTATGTCCACCACATTCAATTCACTGGTAATTTTGTTGATTCTAATCCAATCTGTAATCAGAATCTGGTCCCTTCTCAACACCTCTGCTGCTGCTTTTGTACAACCATCATTTCTCCCTGAATTGTTTCTACAACCTCCTTCCCAGGTCTCTGTTTCCACTCTTGCCTCCACAGTCCATGTTCCAGAGAACAGAGCAAGACTTTGAAACTGTAAACCAGTTCCTATCACTTCCCTGCTTTAGATCCACACTTTGTAAGTCTAGGCTCTACATCTGGGCCTTTAAGAACATAAGTCAAGAGCTGAAATACTGCTGCCCATGGGCCAGATAAGGCCCCCCTTCACTTTCCATCTGTTTTTATGAAGAGAAATTTAATTGGACACACCCACACCTATTCATATGTAAACCATCTATGGCTGCTTTGCCATCACAAGGGCAGAGTTAAGGAGCCCCAAGCAGAGATTATGTGGCCTATAAAGCCCCCTCTCCCATCATGCCTCCCTTTATTCCCTGCCTCTTTCACAATGTCTGGTCACACTGGCTTGCTTTCTTTTCCTTGCACATGCTTGGCCCTGCCATAGCATCTTTGCACTTGTAGTTCTTGTTGATTTGCTCTCTCCCCAGATCTTCCCATAGCTCATTCTCCATTGTTTAAATCTTGGCTCATATGTCGCCTCCTCAAAGGTTATTATTCTAGCTGAAGCATCTTCATGCCAGTTATTCTTTACCTGATTATCCTAGTTTATCTTCTTCATAGCATATACCACAAAGGGGAAAATATCTGTCTATATTTATGTATATATCTATACCTATGCCTATGCCTAAATCAATACCTATATCTATGACTATGACATATGACTATGTCTATCTGTATGTTTATATCTATATCTATGTCTATGCCTATGTCTATATGTTTATATCTATATCAATAGCTATATCTGTGTTTATATTTATATGTTTATGTCTATGACTGCAAGTATTAAAGTATGAGTTAATTATCTTTCTTCCTCATCAAAATGTAAGGAGCTTGAGAGCAGAGACTGACTTATTTACCTCACTGTAACTAAGACCTAGTACTGTGCTTGCAACATACTACACACCCAATAAATCTTTGTCAACTAATTGATCAAATCTTTGCAAATCAAATTATTCTTTATGATATAAACTAGAGGCCCAGTGCACGAAATCTGTGCCCTGGGGAGGGGTCCCTCAGCCCAGCCTGCCCCCTCTCACATACTGAGAACCCTCAGGGGATGTCCTACTGATGGCTTAGGCCCACTCCTTGTTGGAGTGGACCTAAGCCGCAGTCTGGCCTCCCTTTGTTTGAGGCTACTGCCAGCCCCATCTTCCCACTGCTGCAGCCACTGTCAGTCACCACAGCCACCAAGGTATTTTCATCAGCACGGACTCCAGTCCCTTCACCATGAAAAATGACAACTCTCTTTAAGCATTTTCAAGATGTGTCTTTCATAAGATATGACATTTCTTTCTTTATTTTTCTTTTTATCCTCACCTGAGGATATGTTTCCATTGATATTTTCCCCTTCCCTCCAATCCCAAGCTTAGCCCCTTCCCAAGCCAAAACCCTCTACCCCAGGTTTAGACTTGGCAAGGGGTGCCACACTCCCAGAACCTCCGATCACAGGCTCAGCCCCTTCCCAAGCCTCTGCCTGATGGCTGACTGGGAGTGACCTGGGTGCCAAGGAGGTTTCCCGGACCCAGGTATGTATGCAAATTAACCACCATCTTTGTTGGGTTAATTTGCATACTCACTCTGATTGGCTGTGAGTGTAGCAAAGGTATGGTCTATTTACATGTTTCTCTATTATTAGGTAAGATAATCAGTCCTTACTTTGTTATGCAAGTTCGGATGTTCATATATCAAATTTGCTTGATTTTCTACATACTTCTCTGCTGGCCAAAATTTTTTCTTTAAAAATAAAAATGTTGCTGGGACTGGTTTGGCTCAGTGGATAGAGCATCGGCTTGCAGACTGAAAGGTCCCGGGTTCGATTTCGGTCAAGGGCATGTACCTTGGTTGCAGGCACATCCCCAGTGGGGGGTGTGCAGGAGGCAGCTGGTCGATGTTTCTCTCTCATCGACGTTTCTAACTCTCTGTCCCTCTCAATTCCTCTCTGTGTAAAATCAATAAAATATATATTTTTTTAAAAATTAAAAAAATAAAATAAAAATGTTTTCATTGATTTCAGGGAGAGGGAGGAAGAGATAGAAACATCAATGACAGAGACATCAATCAACTGCCTCCTGCACACCTCCTGCTGGGGATGGAGACCACAACCTGGGGTTGTGCTTGGGTTATCCTTGCAGGGTGGTAGCTTTATGAATAGCTCCCCTGGCCTCGCCTCAAGCCCCAGAGGTGAGTTATGGCTCTAGCTGAGAACTGGCCTCAGAACACTTGAGGGAACTTCCCCAGGTGGTTTCCAAATGCCTTTGAGCCTTTCAGCTGTGGGATTTCCGAAAGAAGCAAAACATGGTAGTAAAGTAAGTCAGCTGCAAAGAGCCTTTTTCCCTCCCCTGACCATAGGCACAAACAAGCCTTAGGGAAGTTTGATGACACTCTGGGGAAACACTGGGAGGGCATTTATCCCAATTACACATTTTCCCTGCATTAGCCTAGAAAGCTTTCACTGGAGGAAGACAGTCTGCTTAGTGCACGGGCTGCTTATCAAATCAGGCTCAGCAGTAAACATTAGTCTCTTGCTGCTAGGCCCATTTCAGTGGCTGCAGCCTGGGAGGAATCTATGATAATGAAATATCATTAAGTGAAAAGAGCTTGTTGTAAAGTAGGAGGAATCTGTGTTTGTAAATGAATTTGAAAAAATATTTACATACCATGCATTTTTTAAAAAGAGTGGAAACTGAGGCAACAAACGTTTAGAGTGGTGATATGTATTTACTTGTATTATATGTGTGCCCATATAGGACATGGCAGAGATGCCAAGTCAGAATATTTGAATAATTCCTTATAAATGATAGGGACTTGAATATCTAAATGGTCATATTCAAATGCTGAAAATCCTGAACTTGAAATAACTCATTCTGCAACTTTAGTCAAGTCACATCAGTATTTTGGGCCTCAGTTTCCACATCCATAAAGTGAGAAACTTGGCCTAGGTATTCTGTGTTTCTTTCAGGAAAATATGCAAAAATTTGCAAGTTTGGTGTTACAGTATTGCAACATTGAAGGTTATAGTCACATCAGGTGAGTTGATAGCTGCTAAAGGATGGAATTATTGAACCCTAGGCAAATATAATATACTAGTACTAGAGGCTCAATGCATGAAAATCATGCAAGAGTAGGCCTTTCTTCCCCCAGCTGCCAGCACTGGCTTCTTTCTGGCACCTGGAACCCAGGCTTCCCTCGAAGCCCTGGCTTCATCGGAAGGTTGTCCAGACGGATGTCCAGAATGACGTCTGGTCTAATTAGCATACAATGCTTTTATTACTATAGATGGGTGATAAAGAATATTTCTCATATTAAAGTTAAGATAGACTTATACACCATATTTTTAGAGGGGTTAAGAGCACTCTAAAATGAATTAGTGGACATTATTGATACTTTCAATAGCCCTGAAACAAAATTTTGTGCAAAATGTATTAAAGTATTTTCTGCACTTCAGTGAAAACTCAGTTTCCTCCCATTATGTGCAGGGACATGCCTAAGAGATAGGGTATAAAAAGTATGAAAAATTACAAAACACAACATTTTTTCTGGGTGATGAGCTAGAAAGAGCAGGAGTCAAAGTAAGTTATTGGCCTTAGTTAACATTGTTATGTGTCACATGGGGGAAAAAGGAAACTAATAGTAAGCATCTCTGATTTGTGAATGTCAATCCAATGGGAACAAACTCCTGTATAATCTTATAAAGCTGGATGTTTTAGGTAAGCAAAATTATATTTATAAGGTAATGGGCATCCAAGAGACCAGTTAAGACTAGGACAGTGACTTGGGTCATCTCCCAAAGATGGTAATTTCTGAACTGTAAGAGCTTGTATAGTCAAAATTAGTAAAAGAAACTGGGAACATCATTTACCTGTATTGGGATGCAGATGATCTCTAAACTGAATATGGATTAGAAACATCCTGTCATTATTAAACAGTGGATGCTTCCAGACTAGTATACCTTGGGTGAACCAAATCCCGGTTGCTGAATGTTAAGGAAGACATAAGTGAGCTTATATATAGTGAGAGGAAATGTGGCCACACAAGGCCAAATGGAAAACATGATCTGATATGAAAGTATTAACATTCTGAAAAGGAAGCACTAATATTTGTTGCAAAAATTCCAGAATGAAGAGGAAAGTCCAGTGAAACTTAAGGTGCATACCCAATATATTCTAAAGCTATGAATTTCATTACCCCAGGAAAATATCAAGAATGGTAACTTAAACAGTTTCATGTAAGAATTAGCTAATAACCATTTGGGTTCAACTGTCCATTGATTTCAAGGAATCAAATGCTTTCAAGATGTTATCATGGAAGGGGTGTTTGCAATCTTGATCTCAGGAAGCCAATAGCCAAACAAATTTTCTTTCACATTCTACCAGATCAGAAAAAAGTACTGACTTTTATGTTGAGTTCTGAGGAATCTCATATTGTCAGCAGCTACTTGAAATGTACCTGTGAAGGAACCAGCTTCTGCAGATTTCCCATGCCAATCTCCTAACAAAATGAGCAATCAGCTTCCTCCATGATACCCTCCTCTTGCAGGTGGTTCTGGCTGCCTTTCCAGAGAAAGGAAGTCCTAAGTGGCCTGTTCATTAGCTGGTCATTCTCTTTACCCCGGTGAAACATTTACATAGTTGTAATGAGCACCCAAGTGAGTTATTACAGTCTCACTCAGAATCTAAAAGAATCTCATCCTTTAGGCAGTTAACAATAAAATTTAAAATTTCACTTTAAACAATAAAATTTAAAATTTCACTTTTAAAAATACTATGAGGTAATTTTGAGGCTACCTGAACAGATGACACCAGATGCAAACAGTTTGGTGATATAATCACTTGAAACTTACAACAAGGATAAGCCAATGCATATTTAGGCTTTTGCAAGATAATTGTGATTCATATAATTCAATTCAATGAATGAGTTTGGAGTTCAAAATAATCCTTCTTTAGAATTCTTTATAGAAGGAGTCGTGATTGTCCCAAAAGTCCTAATTGTCACAGCACAGTGTTGAAGGAACTAGTGGATGGCCAGTGCCTGGTCAATGGTGGATGTGGCTGCAAAGAAAAAGTCACAACTCAGTCTTGGGTGGGTCATATCTTTTGGCTCTGCTAAGGTGGTTTTCTGTCATGCTACATTTGAACACACAGCTATCCTGGGAGATGTCTCTATATGATTTGTTTCTCTTAAAAAAAAAATGCAATTTCTGAAAGCAAAATTTGTTTCTCCAGTGTGTCTTTATCTTTTACCTGTACTAAGGGCATGGAGTACATAGAGTAACAGACCCAGGCCTGCCATTACCACCATAATCTAATTGTAATTCTAAACCTCAGTGGGCTACTTGTGTTTCCAGAAAAGAGAAAGAAAAGATAGGGAGTGGTGGGGTGGGGGGAAGGGAGGCAGATACAACCTGAGCTCAGCTCAAGGAGACACGAGAAGATTGACTTGACTATTGGGGCCAATTGTAGAGAGAGTTAGAATGGCTGCTTCTGTGATTGTCTTAAAGGGGAAACTTATATAAGACTCCTTTTAATTTGCTCTCAATCTGCATAAAACCAGCAAACCAACTGAGTAAATTAACTCGGTTCTCACTCGAGGGATCTCTATTAAGAATTCCAGGCTTTAATCTTTGGCAGGGCTGATATTCAGCCAACACACACAGGCAAAACTGCCTCAGTTGTTAAAAATATTAAAATATATTTTTGTACCCTTTGGAAATGAACTTCTGCCTGAACCATCTTGAGCGCAGCCAGATACCTTGTTTGTTCTGGCTCCTCCACTGGGACCCACAGACCTTTGCCCACTCCAACAACCAAAGGGTGAATGCTTGGCTCAGAAAGACCTTTGAGCTAGCATTGCAACATTCATTTTCTACCCATTGTTAAATACTTCTATTATCCTCTGTTTCCAGACAATGGTCAGAAGTGACACTGGTTACCCAACCAGAACTTTATTAAAAAGTAATCTAGTGCAGGATGACAAGGGAGATGGATAGAGATGGATGAAGAGACTAATCCCAAGGTTGCTTGACAGTGGTGAGTCCTGAGGGACCTTGGGCAGACTATATGAGGGACTCTCCTTGGTGCTGAGTGGTACAGCAGTGCCCGTTTGTTGCCTCTAGATGTTGGGAAGAACAGATCACAGCTGAGAAGCAATACGAACCCCAGAGGAGGAAAGTCCCATGTAAATATGCAAGAGGATTAAAAATAGAAAAAGAAAATGAATCCAAACCACAAGTGTATTTTTAGACTGCCAAGGTCCCGAAGTCCTGCTTCTTACGCACCTCGATGTGAGTGGTGCTCTTACCAAAGTAAAAGGGAATTTAGCTCAACTGAGGGACATATAAGGAAGGCTAGGGGAGCAATTCCAGATGGGGTAGTGTAAAAATGCAGAAAGGACATATAATTCCTTTAAAGAGTAAATGCTGCCCGAGGCCCCCAACCAACATGTGCCTGGGCGCTGTCGGAGTTCACTGTGCTTACAAAATGGCCCATTTTGGAGTATGGTATAAAATTTGGCCATGCAGTAAGATTTCATTCATTTTGAATGTGTTTATTATGTTTACAAATTCGATTTCAACAAGAACCAAAAAATGCTGGGGTAGCCCCAAAAAAACTTTCAAGCAAAGGATGTATTTATTCCACACCCATTTCCTCCCCTCTTCACTCTCCTGTGATCCATCTAAGCCCTTCTAGGGACGAACCCTTTTTGGTTACGTGGCAATCCCCATCACAGAAGGATTTGGAGTCACATGCCATTCAGGACTCAGAAGAGTGAGTCTCTACCAGCAGGGGTGAGAGGGAGCCTTTCGGGTGTTTGGTTCACTGTAATTCATCCTTCCTGGTCTTGGCAGGAAAGATCCCTGAACCAGTGGGTCCTTTACATTTCAGGGACATGGCTGTGGTTGGTCATGCAGCTAGGATGTCTCTGTTTCTCATTGTCAGCACCAGCAAGACAGATTTGCCTTAATCAGGTCGGGCTGCTCTATCACACAGACCATACATGGTGGCTAAATGACAAACATTTACTTCTCACAGTTCTGTTGGCTGGCACTCTGAGATCAGGACACCAACATAGTTAGTAGCTTCTTGGTGAGGCCCTTCTTGTTGGTTTAGATGGTGGCTTTTGTATTGTGTCCTCTCATGGTGGACAGAGAGAGAGCAAGGTCACATCTTCTGGTTTCTTCTTCTCAGGGCACTACCCCAGCACAAGGGCTCCCTCTCATGACTTTACTTAAACCTAACTACCTCCCAGAGACATCTTCCCTAAATGCACATCAACATACGAAGTTTGGGGGGACACAAACATTCCGTCCATAATAGGACTGATAGAATTTGAGTTGAGGAGTGCCTTGGTCTCTTAGGCATTCACACCATGAGCTGGGTCATCCTGGAGTGTGAGCAAGGGGCAGCACCAGCAGGAGTGGGGCCAGCTACGCAACAGGTACAAGAGGGAAGGGGGCCCTTTGAGGAGTATTTATCACTGACAAAAAATTGCTGGCCCATGATAATGGTAAAATGCAGATCAGCTTTAAGTTAGTTCATGACTGATTTTACAATCTCTGCAGACAATGTGTGTCTTTATTTACTGTATGGGTGAGGCCACTCCTATAGCCAGTACTACCACCACTTGCCCAGCTCACCTTTGCACCAGAGGGTGCAGTTCTGTCTCAAATTTCTGAACACTTATCAGTTATCTATGAGACCTACTGTCTGAGAAGTTTTCTCAGAATAAATTGACGATGGCCAAGTTAGGGGAAAAGGCAGAGGTAGGGCAGTGAACTTGTGTCTTTATGTGCCCTAAGGGCATCACTTCTGATAGGAGGGGATAGAATAGGCTCTTTCACCACCCTCCTTTCAGTCTGTGGTGTCTGCAGCATCACAGGAGGTTCAGCTTGTGTCCTCTGGTTGCCAGGGTGATTTAAAAATAGCTTCTGCAGTCAGGGAAGGGGGGCAGGGAGAGAATAAAGATAAATGACCTTTTGCAGGAAAACTACTAGCAATGAACCCTGCCTAGGCTTGCTCTGGAGTGGAGGGCCTCTTGTATTAACTGTGCTTCTTGCTTTTCTTTATATTCCGTATTTTCTACAAGGGGCATTTAAAAAATCCTAATCTGATTTTGTTTTAAATGCATGTTACCAAGGTGAAAGTTGTGTGTTCTTCCCTTAGACAATCCCCATGAAGGCAGAATAGTGGCATGGCAGCACATGTGGCTTTCTCTTGCCTTAGGAACTCTCAGAGTTTGGAAATCAAAGGCAATGCTCCTTGTAGGCAGAGAGATGGGCTAGATGGCATGCAACTTGCCCAAAACTTTATGAAGAAAGCTATTCAGTACCCTCTCCAAGGTCTGGTATTGTCATCAATCAAAAGGTCCTTCCTCACATTTAACTCAAACCCCTCCACACTGGCCCACAAGGCATTGCTCAGGGATGAACAGAGCCCCATGGCCAGATACCCACGTAGAAGCAGCCCAGGCACTGCATCCAGGGCACTGAGGCATAGCCTCACTAAGGTGTAACAAGGAGGAGGACAGCCCTTTGAGAGCTTTGTTGCCTTGTGTGTTTTCCGAGTATATGTGGTGACTGAGCAGGCTGACAAATCTCACCTTCAGCAGGGCCTTAGTGCCTTTGCTCTGTGCCAGACTTCCACTCCTTCTTCTGTAAAATGAAAAGTTAATATTGATGAACTCTACATCTCCTTCCAAATCCAGGGGTTGACAAGAGTTGTTTGGAATGTGCCCAAACCCCATTTGCCCTCTGATCTTTGACATATAGTATGAACTACAAGTCTAGGATCCAGGCACACACTGGAGGTCCAAGGACTTTATCCAGCCCATACATATGGTTTGTTTGGGCTCACAGTGTTATAAGGGTACAGAATTTAAAAAGAAAAAGAAAAAACACACTACATTAATACTTAAAAAGAGACACATTTTGAATAAAAATCTGTATTTTTTATTCTGGAAAGTTACAAAATCGGGGAGCACTGGGATCTCATAGCAATAGCCAGCTGGATCTAGGTGGTGGCTGCCCCTTTTGAAGGTGCCCACCATCTCCATCATTTCCTACTCTCTCCAGGACTCTGAGGCTGAATGGTAGTTTCCATTATCATTTTTCTTTTATCAAGTCTTCTTCATTCATTCATGCTATCTCTCTGGCCCTTGTAAGCATCTCAGTTTGCAATTTCTGATATAATAAAAGCCCTTTAGGCATCGGTATCACCTTCCTATTCTCCACAAAGCTTAGGTCAGTAAGAACACATGGAGGTCCTCAATAAATGTTTGTTAATGGCAGTTATATTGTTTCTAGCTACCTAAATGGAAGGTTTGGCAGACAAAGTCAATCAACGCCTGTGTTGGGGTTTTTTCTATGTTCCTACATGAACTCCTCTCCTTCCCCATGACAGCAAAAGGATTTGCTCCTAAGAGTAAGTGCCTGGCTATGACTGGCCCTCCTCTCATGAAACCTTGTTCCTAGCCCTGGTGTTTTCTCAGATTGTGCCCAAAGAGGTTCAGCTTAGCCCAACTTCTCAGTTAGGAGAGAACTGGCAGTTATCTCCTTGGAGACAGAAAAGGGATTTTTGGCTCCCCTTACAAATCACTTTTGACAGTTTAAAACACAGAGATTATTTTTCATTTGCTAACTATCCAAAGACAGAATCCTCATCTCTATTATTTACATCATGGGTTTAGATAAGCTTCCAATAAATAGAAATGGTAGTTTCTATAGCTATGAGCGAGGGAGATGGTTAGAAGTCAGTGTCTACTCATCAACTCCTTATCATTACTCTCAGCAGAGCCTATTTATCCTCAATCCTCTACTCCTTTAACACTTTCATTCCTCTGATGAATCTGTGTTTGGTCAAAGGGAAAATATACTGTAGGGTTCAAACAACAAGTCAAGAATAGTCAATTTAAGTAAACGATTTGAGGAAAATAGATTACACGTATGTTATTCAGAAATAGGGTAACCGTATAACTTATCCAAACCAGAACACTTTGGAGAGGAAGAGAGGGTGCTCACTGGATAAGACCTGGCACTATAGGCACGAATTGGAACTGTCCCAGGAAAATTGTTTTTTATGGTCATCCTACTTAAAAATCAGATGTCTCTGTTGAAACAGCTCAGGGCAAGATTTTCATTCATGGCAAGGCTAAGAGCTTCACAGCAAAAATATTTGAGCTACTTATAGCTACTTTCTCCCTTGCTGTAGTGGGGAGAAGGAGCTTATAAGCTATTAGGAGAAATTTCTACAGGTAGTCTCTAGCTTTTATTGTTTTTCATTTATCTGTTCATTAGAGACCATGTAAAAATTCATCTCTCTCTTGGCTCTCACCTCTACTCTGTCATTTTCAACTTTATGTCCCTAAATGATGTCTAACAGGATTAAGCAGTCAAAGTACCTGTAATGCTGGTACTTAGCAATCAATATCTTAGGAAAGCAGCAGCAGGTTGGGAAAAAGGAGGCAGCTCTCTTGGGAACTGGAAGAAGTCATATCACAGCATCTATTATGTTCTAGACCCCATTAAAAGGCAGGGGGGAGATGCCCCACAAGATGGATACATCGCAAACAATCCTAACACTATTCCTTCAAGGCTGGATAATCATTATGCTTTCTGCTGTAACACATAAACCCAAAGCCTCAGTAACTTCACACAATTAAGGTTTAATATTTGCTGATGCCATTGTCCACTGTGAGACAAGATGCTCTGATGAGCAGCTGTCTTGCAGATGGTGACTCAGAGATCCAGACTCGACTATCTCAGCCTTCACTTCTAGCCATATGATCAGGGGAAGAAAGAACATAATTTCACACTGACGCTTTCCTGCCAGCCCTGAAATTGGTATTCATCACATCCACCCAATTATTTTGGTCAGAACTAGTCATCTGACCCCAACCTAACTGCAAAGGAGACTGCGGAATGTATTCTTCCTTGATGCCAGGAAGAGATTATTGACTGTCTGGTCAGTTTCTGCTAACAGTGGTGTTGTCACCCATTTGCCAATAAGAAATTGAGGTTCAGAGGTTAATAACATTCAAAGGTCAAGCAGCTTAAAGTCACAGTAATTGAGATCTAATTTCAGTGTGCCTGATTCCAAAGCCTGTGTTATTTCTATTGCATCTCAACCTATACAATCAGTTCATAAGCTTCTCCCATAATCAGCGATATAAAAGGAAGAAGAATCAGCCTGAGGTCATTTCCCAGGATTTTGCCTACTACTCCTAGTTTATGACAGACAACTTTAGGTTTAGCCATTTATGCATGCTCTTTGGGACCAGGACACACTGGCTGCCAGCAGAGTCAGACTGCTCCTTCCTGGGTGGTACTCTCATTTATGCAGGTCTTTAATTTCCCCCAACAATTTTTTGTGGTTCATTTTATTTTAAAATAATTTTTTTTAGCCCAGCCAGTGTGGCTCAGTGGTTGAAAGTCAATCTATGATCCAGGAGGTCCTGGTTCAATTCCCGGTCAAGTCACATGGCTGGGTTGCAGGCTCGATCCCCAGTGTGGGGCAGGCAGGAGGCAGTATGATTCTCTCTCATCATTGAAGTTTCTATCTCTCTCTCCCTCTCCCTTCTCTAAAATCAATAAAAATATATTTAAAAAATAAAATTATTTTTTTATTTTTATTACAGTGCTATACAATGTTATATTAGTTTTAGGTATACAGCCCAGTGATTAGACATTTATATAACTTACCAAATGATCACTCTGATAAATCTAGTACCAATCTGACACCATATATACTTATGACAACACTAGAGGCTCAGTGCACGAAATTCGTGCATGGGTAGGCTTCCTAGCGGTGGCCCGGACCTCCCTTCCCCTGGCTGCCTACCACTGCCACCAGCCAGGGCCTCCCTTCCAGCTTTTGGCCAGCTGGCCCTGCCCCCTGGTCAGACTCCCAGTCGAACTCCCAGTGGAGGGGACAATTTGCATATTAGGCTTTTATTATATAGGATTACTGACTATATTCCCTATTCTGTACTGTTTTGTGATTTTCAGTGTAAAGACTTTATACATCTTTTGTCATATTTATTCCTAAGTGTTTCAGATATTGTGATGCTATTGTAAATAATATTTTAAAATTTCAACTTCTGATTTTTATTGCTTGACTGTAGAAATAAAATTAACCTTTTATATTAATCTTGGGTCCTGCAACATTGCTAAACTCATTTACTAGTTAGAGTAGCTATTTTGTAGACCCCATCATTTCTATGTGGATGATCACATCATTTGCAAATAAAAACAGCTTTAGTTTTCCCTTTACAATCTGGGTTATTTGGGTTACAGCCTTAGTTTCAGAGATTTGCCCAGTAATTATACTTCCTAAAGTAGAGAATTTGACTGAGTCATATGGCCACCATTCAAATGGAGTGCCTCTACTGGGAATTAATTCATGCCAACCTTCCTTGTATTCAGTCAATCCATGGGCCCACCATTTCGTGGGAAGTCATCAGGGTTGTGCTACTCAATTCATTTGACAAGATCCATAGCAACTGATACAAGAAGGAGCCTCTTCAAGTCCCTCCTACTACAGGGTACCTATTGGCCAGGCCTGCATGGAGATTACATGAATTCATGAGTGAACCCCCTCAAGCAGTTCAGTACAGTTATTATCGGGGGACATTTTAATAAACCCTTACAGCTAAAGTCCTAGTGAGGCTAACTTTTCAAAATAATGACTCCAACTTGGAGGCAGTTTGTAGTACAATGAATTAATTTTTCAACATCTCTGTCTGTTACTGAACCATTGATTGAGAGTAAATCAGCTCTACTTTCCTTGACATTTTTATAAGTGACTTATGAAGAGCACTCCCAAAACTGTGTTAAATTTAAAAGATGCCAAGCAGAATGATTAATTAAATGTCTATAAATATAGACTAGTATTTCCTAAACTAAACCCTGTGGGAAACTGCTTCAGGAAATGTTAATAGGGCCCAGCCGGTGTAGCTCAGTGATTGAGCGTCAACCCATGTATCAAGAGGTCACCAGTTCCATTCCTGATCAGGGCACAGCCTAGTTGTGACCTCGGACCCTGTTGAGTAGTGTACATGAGGCAGTCCTTAGATGTTTCCCTCTCATTGATGTTTCTATCTCTCTCTCCCTCTTTATAAAAATCAATAAAAATAATTTTAAAAGAAATATTAATAAATACACAGCAAAATTAAGGAAATAAGTTAATAAAGGAAGTTAAAACATTTAAACCCATGGTGGAAACCTTTGGGAAGAATTTGTTTACTATAGGATCTCCTCTGTGGGGAAGCATGAGACTTGGTTGGAAAGTTGTAAGGAGGACATTCTGATAAAAGGGTAGTGTGTGGAAGGCTGCCTGCCCTCTTTATCAGAATTGTGACATAGGGGACTGTCGAAGGCAGCACCCTAATTATTCCTTTACCTTTCCAAACAAGCCTGATTACATACAGACCCCAACTATTTACTGCAATCCTTATACTTAATCCCGGGATGCCCTTGCCTACAGGACAGGGTAAACACGTGGGTCCTCTCAAGCTTATTCACCTTACTGATGGTGTTAAAAGATAAGAATTCCAATAAAAGCCTAACGAGGCAGGCAATTGAGGCTGCCTGGGTTCTTCAGGTGGGCCGTCCCTTAGCCTTCTCTTTCACAGTGAAACTGTGTTGGAGTAATTTGTTCATCCATCGTTGCAGGGGTCTTCAAACTACGGCCCGCGGGCCACATGCGGCCCGCAGAGGAGTCTGATCCGGCCCGCCAGGTTTTTTGGGCAGTGAGCGCAGCCGAGGTGTTACAGTAGGAATTAGTAGTTCATATAGTCCGGCCCTCCAGCTCTCTGAGGGACCGTGATCTGGCCCCCACTTTAAAAAGTTTGAGGACCCCTGGTTCAGAGGCTGCTGGCCAGCCCCAGCACTCCTCTTAGAGTCACTTTCCAAATCAGCATATTTGAAGCTCCAAGAAATTTCATTGTAAAGAAATGTGTTCTTATTTTAGTTAATTAAGTATTTCCCAAATGTATCTCAACCCAGAATTGTTTTTGGTGTTGCCTCATGCTTCCCCAGATTCTAATTTAAGATATATTGACATATGTAAATTTTAGATCAGATGTATAATTTTGAAAAATGTGCAGGACTACAATGGAACAGGGCAATCTAAAGGCCCTTGCCTGAAATCAGGCCATCAGGAAGCAAACTTGCTTGAGACAGGATGAATAATATGTGGAAGTTTACCAGTGTGTCCTCAGGATGAACACACGTGGGGAGCTATGACCTGGCATTGGGCAGAGGGAGAAGTTGAACTTTGTTGTAGTCACTACAAAGGCCTCACACTGTCTCAGAGGGTCTCTGAAGCTGGAATGGCCCCTCAAAGTTGTCTCACTTTGAGGCAAGGGGCCAGTGTTCATAACCCTCATCACTAGCTATCTCCATGACAGTGGGTGTGATCCTGGGCTAGGCATCTCTCTTCCCTAGAGAGGATTTCTTGGAGAAGGACAAAGCTGGAGGTGCAGATTCTTAGAGAGGCCATTGGCAAATGCCCCAGTCCTATAGAGGGCATCGGGGGGACACTGCAGCATCCACATAGCCCACGTTGTGCCCTTGTATCCATGTGCTTCGTATAATATGTCCTGGAAACAGAGCCTCCAGGATCCTGGTTGGTCATTTTGCTTGGGGAAACTTACACGAGAAAGAAAGTAGGGATGACAGCAGCCTCACGATACAGCTCATATCAAGGTTTGATACTCATCATCTACGTTGACTACCTTTCCAGACTCCCCTCATCCACAGCTGGCACCTCTGGTCTGGGTGGCTTACCTGATGTGGTGACCAGAATTATATCCCCGAGGGCTGAGCCTCAAGGCACATCCCTTTATTATCAAGATTGGATGCTGAACATTTTTTTTCCTGCCACTCTAGGGTTTCAACAGCCCTACCTCCTTACTTCTGCCAGGATGGTGTCTCCTTTCCTTGTCTATTGTTCTCTTGGCACAAGGAGTGCAAAGCGGCCCCCTGACAGCCATATCTAAATGTTTAATGGGAATCTTGCCTGGCCCCTGTTGGAAGCATTTTCTCTCTGAAAACCAGAACCTCTGAGCCAATAGAGCTCAGTTATGAGGATGAGAAACAAATTCCACAAATAGGTCATTGGGAGTGATGGTGAGTGTGGCAATTTCTAATGCTGGCCCTTGCATTCTGCCTACTGAGGACACAGCAGTGTGTCATGGCAGTAGATGTAGACTCTCAAATTCTTAGTCTCAGGACCCCTTTAAAAGTCCAAAAGATTTAAAAGAATCTTTCCAAAAATCTGGACTTTTTTAAAACGCCTCGGGACGCGGGCAAATTGTTAAAAATCGGGACTATCCCGCCAAAAGCGGGACGTCTGGTCACCATACCTTTACCCTCTTAAAAATGTTTGAGGACCCCCGAAGAGCTTTTCTCATGTGGCTGATAATGATACTTATTTCCAATTGAAGATACCAGTGAGGAACCCATTTCATGTTAACAGAAATAACATCTTAGTGTAATATTATAAAATTACTTTTACCTCATGAAAAGCTGAAGCCCATCCTGAAGTGTCAGATTATTCTAGAATATGAAAGATCATGATAAAGAACAAAACTTGGTAAGTGAATTGTACTTGTCTGGATTTATAATATTTGAATTAAGAGAACTTGTGAAGTGTGTTAAATTTTTAGTATAGTTTGCTCCACTTTAATGGGCCTGCATGCTCGATTTACTGATTAATGCCTTTGCTAACAACATGAAAGGTTATTTTTCACTTTCTGTGTAATTTTCCTACATACCAAAAATTCTTTGTTAATTTTCCTACATAGCAAAAATCCTTTATGTTAATTTTGTTATCCCTGATTATTTGGGTGGGAGGGGGGGAGAATCTCAGTTATGAAAGAACTTGCATGTTCTTTACAATCATGTTATTTTATATGTTTAAAAAATTTATTGCTATTTTGATTAAATAGATAATTGTTGTTTTCAGGCCCCTATGATCCCTTTTATTTAATTTAAAATAAACAACTATTTTTATTGGTTTCAGGGAGGCAGACAGAGAGATAGAAACATTCATGATGAGAGAGAATCATTGACTGCCTCCTGCATGCCCTCCACGGAGGATCAAGCTGCAACCCGGGCATGTGCCCTGACTGGGAATTGAACTTTGACCTCCCGGTCCCTTTTTAATCAAAATGTCCAATTCTCTTCTAACAACAGTTTTATTTTTTCCTTCCCCAAATTAGATACAAATATAGAAACGTAAAAATAAAGAGTGTTTTAGGATATCTTTTATACCAAAATCTATTTTAAGATTTCCCAGTGGGCCCTTAGAAAAATCACAAGTTTGTTCCTTCACCTTTTAAAAAGAGAGATGCCAGAAATAATTAGTTTAAAAAAATATATATATATATATGGTACCATTGTAAAGTTCCATGGAAAAAAGTGTCTAATCCAAAGAGACACTCAGCCTACCCTAAGTTAAATTTGGATGGATAAAATATTATTAACATAAAGGTTTCAGAAATTATATGATTCATGGGAAGTCCCTGGATATTTTTCAGAGTACTCACTTTTCATAATATGTTTTAATGTCAGAGAAAATATTGACTAAAATGTTGAGGGTTTTTTTTTTTATATATATATATTTGTCAGAGTCCTAGTGGTATTTTGTCTGGTATTAGATAACAATATAGTGTTAGTCAATTTCAGCTACATTTAGAATGTTAACTTTGTCACAGTCTTCTTTGAAACTAGAGGCCTGGTGCATGAAATTCGGCACCAGGCCTCTCCCTTGCAATCTGGGACCACTGGTTCCTAACTGCTCACCTGCCTACCTGCCTGATCACCCCTAACCACTCATCTGCCTGCCTGATCACCCTTAACCTCCCTGCCTACCTGCCTGAACTCCCCTAAATGCTCACCTGCCTGCCTGATCGACCCTAACCACTCATCTGCTTGCATGATCACTCTTAACTACTCGCTTGCCTGCATGATTGCCCCTAACTGTTTGCCTGTTTGCCTGATCACCCCAACCACTCACCTGCCTGCCTGATCACCCCTAACCACTCACCTGCCTGCCTGATCACCCCTAACCACTCGCCTGCCTGCTTGATCACCCCAACTGCCTCTGCCCTAGCCCCCACCGTTGCAGCTTCATCAGGAAGGACGTCTAGAATGACGTCTGGAATGTCATTCGGCTGCTTGGTCTAATTAGCATATTACACTTTTATTATTATAGACTAGTATCTTTTTTTTTTTAAATATATTTTATTGATTTTGTACAGAGAGGAAGGGAGAGAGATAAGAGAGTAGAAACATCGATGAGAGAGAGTCATCAATCACCTGCCTCCTGCACACCCCCTACTGGGGATGTGCCCGCAACCAAGGTACATGCCCTTGACCGGAATCGAACCCGGGACCCTTCAGTCCCCAAGCCGACGCTCTATCCATTGAGCCAAACCGGTCCCGGCAGACTAGTATCTTTTTTGTTGCTTGTTTTCAACTGGGAATGTACATCAGACTTCCCTATTAAATTTATAAAAATACATATGTGTAGGACATATGCCAGATTTATTGAATCTCTTTATATTATATGCTTGGTATAATCTTGGTATATTATATACGTATATTGTGCCTCAGAATTACTATGCTATACCTCAAGGATTTTCCTCTATAAAATTATGTTTATTTTTGTAAGAAGATATTCTCTGACTTCTTTGAAAATATGTTTTCTCATTATTCTTAGAGACATGCTGGCTAAAACTTGTTTTGGAATGGCTTCATCATCTTGTTATGCATGCCACAGAAGCAATCAAATTTTCTTGTCAGTTACATTATTCTTATTAGGAACTCTCATTAGACCTTTACATTTGAAAAGTTTCAGTAATAAGTTAACTACAGCAATTTTTCTCTATGACTAAGAGATGGTTTTTATTTATTCTGATGCTTTTGTGAAGGCTCTGTTATCAGCTTTAGGCCTGACTTTGTCTTCAACAAAGGACCATCTGAGAGCCCCATGGACAAGGACTGTACCAGGCACTAGAAACTGTTGTCACTTCAAAGAACAGACTCTTGGGCTCAGTCTTCTGATGCATCTCTTGGACAGCTTTCCAAGCCAAACCAGTGTGTTAAGTAAGGATTTCTTTTCCATTAAAACGTATATGGGCTCGTGAGGCTGCTACTCAAGGTTCAGTTGAACAGGAATTAACTACATAGGGCTGAATGAATTGATGATAAAATTTTCATTGTGATTATTTGCTTTGAATACTGTAGTTGTTTAAATGTTCAATATATCAAATATAAAAGTGAACACTTTTTCTTCTTATTCTCTAAAATCCATAACAATTCAATAGGCTCTGCTTTTGCTTGAAATTAACATTTAAAAATTATATCTGACTTTTATTGTTCCTCCTAAAATCAGAAACTCTTATTAAGTCTCCTTACTTATCAATATAGTTATTTACATAGGGGTCAGTAAAAATCTGTTGTTTGTTTAAACCAGAATATAATTAGGAAAATCAATTATGTAACCAAAGCCTGGCCTGAAATGTCATATTGAGAATGATGCTTATTTAATGGAACTTTTGGGGTCAGTGCTCATAAAGTCCTCCCAGGAAAACTGGCCTGGACCTGGTTCGCAGGGTCCCAACCTGAAGCCAAAGGAGCCACTGCAAGATGGCTCACTCATGTGCACTGACAGCTCCTCCCTCACTGTTGGCCAGAGACCATACAACATGAGCCTCTCCATAAGAAGACTGAGTCTCCTCAAGACAGGGCAGTGGATTCACTGACATCCAAGAGATAACGAGAGCAAGGAAGACATCCCAATGCTTTTTATGATCTAGTCTCAAAGTAACACTGTCACGTGTATCTCATTCTATTTGTTAGAAATGAATTACTAAGTCCATCCCACAGTCTAGGGGGGTGGAATTAAGCTCTGCTTCTTGAAGGAAGGACTATCACAAATTTAAACTCACCCCAAAGGCAAACCAGAATTTCGCAGCCTCCAAAGCACTGGCTTTCCCATCATTCTAGGCTCTACCTTTACCCAGTAAAACTAACTGTATGTTTTAATGGGTGAAAACAACCTTGTAATAAGTAGCAATAAAGTGAAGCTGACAATAATTGTGTGCTGTTATGGAGATACAAAAAAATGACAGGGAAAGAAATTAGATCCACTGGGACGACCTAGGGAACTTCATGAAGGAAGTGGCCTTTGAGGAATGAAAGGATTTCAGTGGTCTATGATTAGAAGCCAGAGGGAAAACTGGCCAGTGAAGGGAGCAAGGCAACTGTTGGTGCAGAGGCAGGAGACAGTACATGCTGGTTCTGGGGCCTGAGGACAATACAGTGTCACTAAAGACAGTTTAAATTATGAAAGTTTAACTTTAAGAGAGTGGTGTGGAGTTTAGCATCAAGGAGGTCATGGGGAAAAGATGGCTGGTTGGAGCTAGACAACAGGAAACCTTGCATGTCAGAGTTAGGACATTAGGAATTCAGGAAAGCTGCCTAGATGGGAGACTGTTATGATTACATCTATGCTTTAGATTCTAAAGTTTAGAAAGATCAGGCCTGGTGATCATGTGAAGGTTGGGGAGAGGCTTGAAGTGAGGTGGACAGATGGGAGGTTGCTGAGATGAACAAGTGCCCTGCTTGCCTCACAGTGCAGCTCAGAGATGCTCCATCCTAGCCAGTCTTGTAATAAGTAGCAATAAATGACATTGGAGTCACCGGGTGCTTCTTAAAACTGCCGGCACCCCAACCCTACCCCCTAGAGGTTCTGATTTAATTGTTCCAAAAAATATTGGGCATTGCAGGCAATTTTAATGTGCTGTAGAGACAGGGAAGTCTTCTCAGCTCAAGGCAAAATTTTAAACAATTGACTCCTCTTGCCTCATTTTCTGAATTCCTCTTCCACCTCTTTGACACCTTGTCCCATAGTTCTTTGCATTTTTATTATTTTTAAGTTTCCCTTGGAAGTAGCCCATTTTGTCTGACTATTCTAGTGTTGCAAGTTTCCAAACTGCTTATCTTCTCCCATGACCCAGTAGACTGCCATTTCCTCAGAGCAGCTGAATAGTAAGGGAAAGCAATCTGGTTAGACTAATTCACACTAGGATGTGAATGATTGATGAGCCCATAACCTACCTAAGGTATTTGATTTTTTAATTTTTTCCTAACATAAAGAAGATAATTTCATACTTAGAGAAAAGTTACAATAAAAATAGATTTCTTATATATTCTCTTTTGAAATGCATTTATTTATTCCTCTCTTTCTTATAAATACAACTTCTTCTTCTGAACCATTCCAAAGTAAGTTGCAAGTTTATTCCCAAATACTTCAGTGTGCATCTCCTAAGAATAAAGGCATTCTCCTACAAAGCCACAATATACTCACCAAAAATTAGTACATTAACATTGATACCATCTATCCTCTAATCCAGGGATGGGGAACATCCCACTTGTGGGCTGTATAAGGCCTGTGAAATCATTTGGTCTGCCACTGCCAAGGCATTAGGGGTGAGTTAATTAAATGTTTGACCAAATATAGCAGGCTAATTTTTTAGTTGATAATTTTGTATGGCCCTCAAATGATGTTATAAATATCCAAATGGGCCTTGGCAGAAAAAAGGTTCCTCATTTCTGTTAATCAATAAACTCTACTCAGCTTTGCTGATTATCCCAATAATGCCTGTTACAGAAACACAACAACAACAACACAAGCCACACCAGCAAGAGCATTTTCCTTTCCCCCCTTTCCTTCTGGCTCAGGACACAATACACAATCATGCCTTGCATTCCATTGTTATGCCTCTTTAGTTTCCTTCAATCTGGGACTTCTCCCAATCTTCAGTCGCGTTCTACATCTTGACATTTTTTAAGAGTACAGGCCAATTGTTTTTGCAGAATACTCCTTAATCTGATGCCTCTTTGTTATTAGATCCAGGTTACACTTTTTTTTAGACAGTGGAAGGGAGAGAGAGAGAAACATCTATCAGTTGCCTCCCATATGCACCCTGACTGGGGATTGAAACTGCAACTTTTTGATGTGCAGAATGATGGCCCAACCACCTGAGCCACCCGTCAGGGCTCAGGTTACACATCTTTGATGAGAAAACCACTGAAGTGGCTTTGTATTCTCAGTGCATCCTAACAGGTGTTGCACAGTGTCTACTTGCCCTAGTAACAGTGCTGTTAACTTCTATCCCCTACTTAAGATGGTTTCTTTCAATTTTCTCAGTAAAGGTACTAAGCATTTTGTTAGTAATTAGTAATAATTCTATGGGAATATACTTTGAGACCATATAAACAGCCTGTTTCTAGCACCCTTTCGCCTACTTGTTCCAGCATCCACTGATAATCCTTGCCTGAATCCATGGTTACCATGACGGCTACCCAGGGGAGATTCTAATTTTATCATGTCATCTATACCTATTTGTTGGCATTCTACTATAGGGAAGAGTTTTTCCTTCTCTTCCATTTATCTGTTTATTTACATAAACATTGACTCATGAATTCCTATTATATTCAATAAGTTATAATAAATTAGTATCATTTATTTTCATGCCCACATTGGCTCAGATTTGACTAATGAGAACCCTATTAAGTTGGCTAGATTATTTGATTTTTGAAAGAGGTGGATTTTCCATTCAAATGCCTCCAAATAGTACAAGAAACATCTTAAGAGCAAATGAGGTGGAAAGGTTAGGCACTTTGCCAGAGGGTGATGGTGAGCAGAGTGGCCTTTACTGGATCAGGGCTCCCCAAACTGATCCAGCTTCTTCCTTCTTCCTGTCCTAAAATGGAATTAAATGCTGGTACTTGGAGGGACCTTAGCCATCTTCAGTTCTATGGTTCCCAAACACTGGCTTCTGCCAAGGGTTGTGTGGCTGAAACCCCAGAAGAGTTGGCTTAACTGAACAGGTGGCCCCAAAAGTCTGATTCAAAAGGCAGGTCTGAGGTGGGGTAGGCACTGTGTATTTATAAAGCTCCCCAGGTGAGTGCTGAGCTCAGCCATATTTCCCCTGCCCCACTTACACACAACCTATTTTTACAGGTGACTTAGGGAGGGACATCAATGTGCTCTATGTCACACTTTTGGCACCAGAACTAAAACTAAGGCTTCTTGGACGATCAATAGTCTTGCTATTTGTCTGCATTGTGCTGCCACCCTCCAGTTCTTTGAAGGCTCCCACAATTTTGTCCCCTTACAACCCTCTCAGCAGTAAGGTTGAGAAATTTACTGGCAGGAAACAGAAGGCTGCCTCTGCTTGTTTACTTGATGCTTACTTGTAAGGTAGTTTATTTAAGTTCATCCCTATCACTTTTCATTGGAAGCTGAATATAATAATAAAATCCACTTTTTACAGTTGTTATAAACAACTAAACCGGCAGTCCGACATCCCCCCGAAGGGTCCCGAGTTGCAAGAAGGCACAGGCTGAGCTGAGGGACCTCCCTCTACTATCTCCAGCCCCCAGCCCACCCCTGCACAAAGCACCAAGCCTCTAGTTTACACTAATAAAATAGAAAAATGCTAATTGACTGTACCTTCACTATGCCCACAGCCAATCAGAGCAAGTATGCAAATTAACCCAACAAAGATAGTGGTTAATTTGCATATGCTGAGGAAGGGAGGAGTGAAGACTGAAGACAGCATAGAAGGAAGAGGGAGGGAAAGCAGAAAGCAAGGCAGCTGCGGGAGGGAAAGGGCAGGCAGGACGGGTAGTGGGCAGTGGCAAAGTGTGGGGTGGCAGTGGAAGGGAAAGTGTGGGGTGGGGGGCAGAGATGGCAGGAGGGAAGGAAAAGCACCCAGCAGCAGCAGGAGGGAAAGCGCGCGGGGGTGGGGAGGGGGGGGCGGGCGGAGTGGCAGCAGGGAAAGCGTGGCGGGGAGAGGGAAGAGGCAGAGAGGTGGCGGTGGCAGGAGGGAAGCCTACTGGAAACCCTGTTCTTGCAGAAATCTTCCTGCAATGAGCCCCTGGTAATAATAATAATTAGTACTAGCATAGCACACAGTAAGGTTATGTTCTATGTGTTTTATATGTGCTAAGTCATTTAATCCTCATTATTATTGGTTTCTTCATAGATGAGGAAACTATGGTGCAAAAAGGTCTCAACTTGCCCAAGGTTCCACAGCTAGTAAGTGGCAGAGCAGGATTTAAAGCCATACAGCCTGGTTCAGAGACCACACTCCTAATTACAACTCAGTACTGCCTTCCCTGCTAGGCCAAGCTCATCTTAGAGCTCTGATGAAAGCATGTATAGAAACAGAAATAATGGCTAGGAGGGTCTGCTATGTGTCAGGACCCAGGCTGAGCACTTTGCACGCACTATTAAAGTTGATACTCACTGCTAATGGAATGACTCTCTCAACATTCATTTATCAAGCACAGACACTTGTTGGCCCCGCTGGGGACACAGCAGTGACTCAGACTTGGGGCCTGTTCTCAAGAATTCTTTAATCCTAGACAAATAAACCTGGTACATAAAAAGAAAACTATACTTTTGAGCAACTGTTAAGAGTTTCTGTTTTGATGGAGAATAGCTAGAGAGCAATGAGACACAGAGAGGGAGGTGGGGGTGTGGGTGGACCTTGAGTTGGCTTCTCCAATAGGCAGCATTTGAGCTGTTTTTTTGAAGGATGATACCTTTGGGAAAGGTAAAGAAGGGAGAAGAGCATTCTAGGAAGAGAGGCAGCACATGGGGATAATGAAGCTGTGCTCTAAATGAAGTCTGAATGATGAGCTGGGAAGAAGGAAATGTGGTGGGGGCATTTTCAGGCTCATCCCATGTCCACTGTGCAATTTTATAAGGACATCTGGTCTTGAGGCCACCATTTGTTGGTTGTTGTAAATCCATCCCAGGCTGTGAAGACTGAGGTCCTATGAGGTCTCATTTACAGGAAATAAAAACTGTCAAATCCTCAGAGCCCCCAGGACACTCATTAGTCATGGTGAGAAGTATTGATATTCATAAACCCTTCTGCCTGGTATAATTTCCTGTCATCATCCCCACCACCACGAGTTTCTATTTGGAGAATAAATCTGGCATTAATATGAGCTTCACTCTTCTTGCAGACCTGTTGGATAAACACATACACATGCACAGCAACCATTTCACACCTAATGAATGGGATGCAGGTGTCTGGACTGTGCACAGCAGGAGCTGGAGAGCTGCTTTCACTTGGATTCCCTCTCCTGTGGGCCTGGCAGCAGTGAGTGAGACGTGATCCTGCCCCCACTTCCTGCCTGTGAGGAGCCTGTATGCCCTGGGCAATGTCAGCACTCTGGTCCCCAGGTCAGAAAGACCCCCGCCACAGTGATGGGCCTGCTTTCAGAAACCTGCCCAGTTTGAAATCTCAGGGATGAGGTAGGTATTACATTTGTATGGCCTGAAGCTTATACAAGTTGGGGGCTCTCTTTAAGAAAAATAATATGGCCCTGGCAGGTTTGGCTCAGCGGATAGAGCTCTGGCCTGCAGACTGAAGGGTCCCGGGTTCAATTCCAGTCAAGGGCACAAGCCCAGGTTGCAGGCTTGATCCCCAGTAGGGGGCGTGCAGGAGGCAGCTGATCAGTGATTTTCTCATCATTGATGTTTCTAGTCTTTCTTCCTCTTCCTTCCTCTCTGAAATCAATAAAAATATAGTTTAAAAAAGAATACCAAATTATGAATATAAGTGAGATTTCAAAGTCTCTATTTAGAAAGAGAAATCACAGCAAATTTCAAATTTTAAAAATGCTGACAAAAACACCAGAAAATTCAGAAAAATGATACAATATTTCCTTACCTGCCTAACAGATGACTAAAATATTTTTTCCTATTTTGCAGTAGCCACGTACTCATCAGACCACTTCTTCAAATGGCAGCAACTTAATAATAGTTCTGCCCAGAGAAGATAAGCTAGTCTAATCTCTAGTGTGTTTACTCCAAATTGTTATGTTATCGTTTCAAGAAGTTTCTTTCAGCTTCACAATTTATTGTTCTAAATGCCATGTGAATGTTTAGGGAAACTGATTTGCCAATTTGGAGAAAACTTCCAACAAAGTTTCTATATGATTGGAAGCCTTCAGAGAATATCCAACTTACTTTAGCAGTGACTAATAATCTTAAACACTCCTTCATTTGAGAATTACTTATTGTCCCATTAATCAGTTAGTTAAATATCCATGTCTTCATTGGAAAGGCAGATCATGAGTAGTACATTATCTTCATAGGTGTTAGTTTATCAGCAAGAAATATAAATCTTTCTTCAGTATGTTCCTATGAATCAGTCCTCTTCATTAACTGGATTATTAAACAATACAAAACTCTATTCATTATTATTCCATTGGAAAGTTATCTCTTCCTCTTACTTGAAATAGTGCTTTTAATATGATGAAACATTTTTTGGTTCTAGTTCTATCCTTGATGTCAGAATAATTTTTATTTATCTCATTGCTTTACCTCTTTCATTAACATTTTTTTCTGAAATTTCTCTCAATTCTTTAATAAATCTATTTAAAGATGACAAAAGGATGTATCCATCATATATGCCAAAATTGGGACTCTATACTCTCTTATTTCTTTTATTGAAATGATGCAAAATGTCTCTCCAAATTGAATTACAATGGCATCTTGAGCTTTATGAACTTTTAAGCAAATATTTGCTTCTTATTTGTATTCAAGTTTTTCATCCAAGTCATCAAAAATATATTTGAGTCTTTTAAAGGTCATGTATCCTTATTGCAAGATGAACAGATTTATAATAGCAGACCAAGCCTATCTACATACTTCCAGTGCTGGGTAGTGTAGGACACACTCACATTGAAATGAAACCTCTTGTCTACATTTCGATAATAGAAATATTCCTAGAAGCCATTCCTATACCAGATAGCCAATAATAACTCAACTATACATGGAAGCAATATTGACTTCAAACCACATAATTACATCTTAATAAATGGTATAACTAAATTAAATATGTCCCCAACTCAGTTTCTCCTTAGCCAAATGCCCAAAATGTCCATGAGTATTTCAGCAATACCTGGCATGAGGGGAGTACAATAGAGATGAGGTTGTAGTGGAAAGAGACAATGGTCTTAATCAATTGCAATAAAAGTGTTTACCTTTAAGGAAGTGCTTAACTTAAACTCCCAATGGCCACATAAAGGGAAGAGGGGAAATAGGAAATAGGAATAAACTGCAATAATAATTGTTGTGGGCAAAAATCATCAGTGGGTGAAGTGTGATGATGAATAGGATACTTGCATGGTATCCAAGTATCTCCTCATCAGATATTAATTACTGGAGGGAGAAAAAACTGAAACTTTACAGAAGAGAAACTTGGTAGACACCACTTTATCCAAGTGGTCAAAGTTAACATCACCTATAAGGAGACAGATCAGCATCATGTACCACCTGACAGAACATAAGAATCACTGTCACATCACAGTATTCCAGGGGTCCAGTAGTTTGGGGAATGCGGGGTCATCTCTTGGAAATAAAGGATAAATTATTGCAATTCACACCTCCCACCACTAAGAAAGAAGTTCAACATGTGGTAGGCCTCTTCAGGATCTGTAGGCCACCTAGAGATATTACTCTGGCCCATTTACCAGGTAGCATGCAAGGCTGTCAACTTTGAATCACAGCAAGTGTAGGATGCGATACTGCTTGAGCCAAGTGATTTTACAGAACCTATTGATATTAGAGTAATCTGTGGTGGAAAAGCATACCATGTGCAACTTATAGAAACCTCTAATTGGAGAATTGCAATGCAGACCTCTAGGGTTCTGAAGCAAGGCCCTACCGTCTGCAGAGGAGGGGGTGCAGTTAACACCCTCAATCAAAGACTATTATGTGATTTGGTATCCCCAGTAGGTAGGATCCTTGGTCTAGGAACCAAGGGGTAGAAATAGGAAAGGCCCCATACACCTTTCTTTCCAGGTCAGTTAATGCTTCCCATTGCTGCAGCACGAGGCTCTGTAAGTCTATGGTCCTGATTCCCAGAGGGAATGTTTGCACCAGTGAACATAGTAAATGCCCCATTAAACTATAAGCCTCTGCCGCCGCCTAGTCATGTTAAGCTCCTTGTGCCAAAAGAAGGATGTGAGAAAAGGAATCCCCATTCTAGTGGGGGTAACTGACCCTGACCATCAGGAGGAAGTAGGGCTGCTGTTACACCATGATATGGGATGATATTCTGGGACTTTTCTCAGTACTTTCCTGCCTCTTCTGATGGCAAATTGACAAGTGCAGTAGCTGTGGCCAGAGACAGACTACTAACCAGAAACTCAAGGGTGATGATTTGAGTCATCCCACCATAAAAAATAACACCTTTTCTAGCAAAGTCAACAGTGAAAGAAATATAAAATGGGTAATTGTGACATTGAGGTCAACTGCAGCCACTTGGATTATAGCTTATTTCTCTGGTAAGTGTTAAAGGGGACCAACCAGAATCCCAGAAGACTTGTTTCCCAGAAAGATTGAACTTATTATAGAAAGCCAATGGATTTGACCAGTGCAAACAATGGACGGTAGTGGATGCTCAGATGCCCTGATTTAGGGCCAAAGTGCCACCCATTCCCTTAGCTGCCATGAGTGTTGATTTGTGAGTGCTCACATCAGCCCCCTCCCTCCCTCCAGGACTAGCCCCTACCAAAGGCACTGGTCTGGGGAGCAAGATGGAGCTCTATTGCCTCAATTTTAGGGCTCCTCTGGCTCTATTTAAGATAATTCATAGAATTGGCTGAGACCTCTGTTGCAACTGCATCAATCTCAACTCCTCCCTTTGCTCATTCCCACTTCCTCAAATCAAATATTTTGTTGATCACTTCTGCATCTGCTGATCACTTGACCCAAGACTCCGGAATTTTCAACATGCTCTTAACATGTAGGAGTGTTTGCCCTACCCAGGGGTCCTCAAACTTTTTAAAGTGGGGGCCAGATCACGGTCCCTCAGAGAGCTGGAGGGCTGGACTATATGAACTACTAATCCCTACTGTAACACCTTGGCTGCGCTCACTGCCCAAAAAACCTGGCGGGCAGGATCAGACTCCCCTGGGGGCTGCATGTGGCCCGAGGACCGTAGTTTGAAGACCCTTGCGGCCTACACCAAATGGTCCCAACTACTGTAGATGAGGGAAGAGGGCATGAAGCAGGGCTCCTACTAACCCTACATGGATGTATAGGGTGAAGAAAGAAGTAAACTTTGTTGTTTTAAGTCACTGAGATAAGACGATTGTTTGTTACCACAGTATAATCAAACCCATTCTGATAGATATTGAACCAGTACAATTCTGCTTTTCAATTGTTATAGTATTTGGCTCCAGTTTAGCAGTGGCCCAGGCCAAACCTCAATTTATGAGGCAAATGTAGGCCTGAACTTATGGGTGACAAATTAAAGTCAAGCAAGAAAGAGAGAAATAGTCTAAGAGGCTAATTGGACTGTCTCATTGGAGCTTTACTTGAGTCTGAGAGTTCCAGAATGGAATTCACTTTGAGTTGCTTGCAGTGGTTGTTGGGTAAGTCTACAACTTGAAGATGAATTACTAGTCAGCAGGTCATGCTTAGAATTGGTTGGCAAGCTCTCCATGTGGTTTTAGGTCACTGCCAAGAGCTTCTTGTGGCTAATCCTGATGGGTTTGGGCTCAAGTGGGAAGTGAGTCAATGCCTGCATTAATAAGAAAAATAAAGATAAATAATTCACAGTTTCATCCATGTCTTTATTTAGTGGGAGGCATGGATCCAAGACAAAGACCTTGACACTAGACAGTGCATTCACCGATAATAGAACTTGCCAAAGCCCTTTCAAAAAAGGCTTAAGTAATGGCTTTTGCTGATGAAACGTGATCAGACATCAAGCTTTACATCATGGCGCTGTCTGTCCAGGTGGGTGATAGAGTTTCTTGAGCCTGTGAATAGTTTCTTGACACCCTTGCCAATGCCCTGCAATATAACCCAATGCTATCTGGCTCAGGAATGTTCTGTTGGTCTTAGCTGCTAAGGAAGAAACCTAGTTTCTGCACAAATCTCAGCCAGTTTATTATTTCAACCGCAGTTTTATATTCTGTTCTCTCTTTTCACTGCAGACAAGGTGGGCATTGACAGCATTAATGATCCTATATGTTTTACAACTTTAAGGCCTGACCCATCATATGTATGTCCCTGTGGTGGTCAAGTTTTCCAAACCTGGGAATGAGGATTTTGCAGAAATATTTTGTTGATCACCTCTGCATCTGTCTTGACACATGGATATGCTTCTGCCCATCTTGAAGAGACACATAAATTACTAAACTTGTCCATAAGGGTAACATTTTCTTTATCTGGATAAAGATAGCTTGAATATTCATTTCAAATAGCCCCAAAGGAGAGAATAAGCTACTTTATTTTTTTTGACAGCCATCCTTACTCCCTCTTCAATTTGAGCCTGATCAATAAATAGGGCGGCTCTTATTGTACTGTTTGGTCAGATGAGATCATTTTGGAGCATACTGATTCAGCCTCATGTTTCCTAACTTCCCTTCTTTGTTCCCATGGGTTATGTCACAGGCTATCATGAACAAGATAAGAAGGCAATTCCTTTTGTGCCAAACAAGACATGGGTGCAAAAGACCCCCTGCTCATCTCCCAAGGTGCTGATCTAAATCTGAAACCTCATCCCAAAGTGCTTGGCTGATGAAGGTGGGAAGAAAGATGCAGTCAGAGTAATGGCCATGGCTGTGCCATCAGCCAAAGCAAAATTCTTTTTGTGTAGCATAATGCACTAAAAATTTAATTCCTCCAAATATTCCTCCACTGTCATAAACTGCCCAAGGGCAAGGTGAGAGCCAGACTTTGAAGAACTAAGAGTAGCCAGCTCAGGTGGGGGCAGCATGTTTGCCTTCTAGGAGGTAAAGAACTGTCACAACCTCCTGTGGAGAACAGATTGCATCTCAACAACTAATTCTGTTCTTGTTCCTTCTTAAACCAACACTGCCTTACAATGTGCTAGGCACTGCTTAGCCCTTCATAACACAATAAACCTTTGAGATAATCTTATCTCCATTTCACAGGCTGAGAAACCAGAGCCTGAGACACTAAGGGTGTCGCATTGGCTGAGCCTGGATTCGAGCCCAGGTCTTTCTGCCTCCAAAGCCCTTGCATTTCACCTCTTCTTCAGTCCTTCCCTTCTATGCAAAATGCCTCCCCACCCCCTTTTTTTCTTCTTTTTTTTTGTGGTGCAAGTCCAAGCAGGAGATTCTTTCTAATGAACTTCTAGGTATAGGTAATGCAGCTATAGGAAAGAGGTATATTTTACTCACCCGTTCATTTGCTATTTCATTCATTCCTCTATCAAGTCACTTAATAAATATTTGTTGAACTGCTACTATGCCCCAGATATTCAGCTAGGTGCAGAAATGGGTAAACAGCTGGCCCGCTGAGGAGATCAGACACTAAACAAGTAAGCACAAATAAAAAGACAATTACAAACTGCAGTAAGTGCCTTTTCCCCGAAGTCCATTATCATCTGCAGCAGCAATGTTGGAAAAGTAGCTTTAGTTGTGTGTTGGTGAACTGGAACTTTTGGTCAGTACTGCTCAAAAGAAATAGAATGCAAACTACACATGTAAGTGTAAATTTTCTAGTAGCCACAATGGGCAAGTAAAAGCAAAAAAGATTAGTTTTAATAATACATTTTATTTAACCCAAAATATGTCAGTAAGTATATCAGTATTAATGAGATATTTTACATTTCTTTGTATATTTAAAAATCCAGTACATTTCAATTCAATCTAGTCTCATTTCATGAGCTGTATACTATATGTGAATCATGGCTGCTATGTTGCACAGCACACCTGTAGTCACTGATAGTGTAAGATTTGAGAACATGTAAGGTTTGAGGCGCAGGAAACTGACCACCAAGATATTTTAAAGTAAAGTTTATTCCCCAGTAATGAGCGGGACTCATTACAGAGGTAGAGAAATCAGAATTGAAGGAGTGGGGAGGGTGGGATGGACCCAGCCGGGCTGATGCCCAGACATGGAGGACAAGCAGCATGTGGCTGGTCTGGGGGTCTTTTTAAGGGGAGGAACAGGAGAGGGTTGGACCCAGGGCAGAACAGTAAGGGATGGGCTCCAGGACACTTTGGCACGCACAGATTGGTGGCTCAATGTCTTGGGGATGTCTCTGTGACAGATGTCAGTAATGTCATAACTCCACCCACCAGATGGGAGGAGGGAGAACCTTATAGATAGTATGACTCTTTCTGTGCATTGGTAGTTTTCAACCTTGGCTGACATGGAAATGACCAGAGAATCTCACTTACTAGGGTGGGTTGGGGTGGGAGAGAGGGATTGCCCAGGAATTAGTATATTTTAAAACTCCCGAGGTAATTCTAAAGTGCCACAAGTACTGAGGACTATTGCTCTAAGCAGAGGCAGGTTTGTACCCAAAGTCTTCAAATTATGCAAGGTGGCAGGCATGGAGCCCCTGCATCCCAAATCAGCTTCATAGCCTTCCTCTTCTCCCTCCCCTCCCATCTCCCCAAGCTCAGCCCTGGACCAGGCTCTGGGTCCATGACCTCAGTCTGGAAAGCTGGGTTGAGGAGCTCTAGGGCAGCTGTGATGACCCAGCATTCTCACCTTGGCTGTGGGTCCCACTCTGACCTGGGGCCTGGCTCTCACAAATGTGTTGGTACCTTCATTGTTGGATTATCTCCTGAGTCTCAGTCTCTCTTGTTCTGGAAATCTGCTCTGTGGATCTAGCCTTGAACATGCCTTGTTTTTGCCTCTTTTCTTTCGTGTTCCCCTCAGTCCTCTGAGAGTACCTAATATGAGGCTCTATCCTCTCTTCCAGCTATTGGGACACCTACCTTCTCCCTCTTCGCAGGTTCTCCTAATTTTCAAATTCACTGTCCCCCACCTTCCTTGCCAAGCTTCACATTCTCTGAATCCCTGGTCACACCAGCCTGGCTTCTCTCCCTCTATCGTCACCTAGCACGTGGTCCACCATCCCTCCCTTGGTGGTTAACCCTTCCCTCCCTGCCCAATTCGTATCAGAGAATTTCAAGCCCAACCTCCTTTAACATCTTATGATGTTCATTATGTTAATCATAATAGGCTCATTAATCTTGGTATCAAGGGACTTCAACCTGCCCAGGAAAGTGAAACCTCTGTTTATTTCTATTTTTATCTTTCCTTTTTATCTTTATTTTTTATTTTACTTTCTTTTTTAGTCTCCAGTTGCTTCTCCTGACTCAGGCCTGCCATCCCCATAGGAGAGAGTTGGAAGCATGGATAGGGCTACAAAGCCAGTGGAGAAAACATCTCTGGGAAAATGTTTCCAGCTCACAGTTTTTCCTGCAGCCACTTGTGCAAGGCTTGCATGAGATTTGTGGGTTTATTTTTTCCCAAAAGACTTGAGAACAGCATTGTTATACTCAGCCCTGCAGTCCTGTTATGAGGGTAGTAGAACCATTGGCTGAAAAATGAATAATTTCTAGGCGATTTTGCATAAACTTACAGCTGGTATCCCCAGAGTCAAACTTACCAGATAAACAAAATTAAGGCTGTGAGGCTGTTAGCTAAAAACCTACCATAATTCTATTCTCATCAGGGATTTAGGGAAAAATGAAAAAGAGAAGAATTTTTAAATCTGCTTACCACACATATAGAGCCAGGACTCAGACGGCTCTGCTAGTATGTGAAGGCAGGAGGAATGACTTTCCCACAGACCCAGCTCACTAAGTGGGATTTTCAGGGTACCAGCAACTCTAGCCCTTTCCTGGGCCTTCTCCTAGAACTGTTGGCGATAAATTGTACTATCCATTGGGCAAATGCCAAGTTTATCTCTGGATCATTCAATTTTGTCCATTAACCTGAAATGCTAGAGTTTAACAGCATCAATTGGTGAGCATTGCAGAAGAGTACCATGAAGTTTGTGGAGTCCTAGATGAATGGGTTGATTATGGAAGGAAGAAAGGAAGGAAGGAAGGAAGGAAGAAAGGAAGGAAGGAAGGAAGGGAGGGAGGGAGGGAGGGAGGGAGGGAGGGAGGGAGGAAGGAAGGAAGGAAGGAAGGAAGGAAGGAAGGAAGGAAGGAAGGAAACCTGTCATGCTGACCATGAAAAAGATTTGTGCTTTTCTTTTATCCTATACTAGAGGCCCAGTGCATGAAATTTGTGCACTGGGATGGGGGTGTCCCTCAATCCAGCCTGCACCTTCTCCAATCTGGGACCCCTCAGGGGATGTTCCTGTGGGATAGGGCTTAAACTGGCAGTTGGACATCCCTCTCACAACCCAGGATGGCTGGATCCCAATCGCTGGCTTGCATGCCTACCTGATTGCCCCTAACTGCTTCTGCCTGCCAGCTTGATTGATGCCTAACTGCTCCCCTGCTGACCTGATTGTCCCCAACTGCTCTCCCCTGCTGACCTAATCACCCCTAACTGCCCTCCCCTGCAGGCCTGGTCATCCCCAACTGCCCTCCCTTGCAGACCTAGTCACCCCTAACTGCCCTTCCCTGCAGGCCTGGACAGGGGCCGGGGCCACTGCCTGGCTCCCAAATGCTGAGGGAGCTAGGTGGCCTGGCCCCAATTGATTACCCTTCAGGCGGGATGATGGAACAGGTGAGGGGGCAGCACCAGGCCAAGACAAAGTGCCAGATGGGGCTGTGGGACTGGGAGGCTTGGGGCACAAGTGGGGTTCGATCTCCCCAGGTTACCCTGAAGACCACACCCATGCATGAGTTCGTGCACTGGGCCTCTAGTATATTAACGTTTTAAAACATTGATCATTCTACTTTGTCCCCCAAATATATTTTTATTTCTTGGCTTTTCCACAATTAAACAATAAGTGATAAGAACAGATATCTTCTTCACTGGATTGTTGTAGGATTAAATGAGATAATTCTAGAAGGCTGCTTAGTCAAGGTATTAACTTACAGTAAAAGATCAATACCTGGCAGCTATTGTTATTATTTCTCCATTTTACATTAGTGACTTGCCCAAGATCACACAGCAGGTAAGTGTAGAACCCAGATCTGTCCTGCACCTACTGGCTTGGATTTCTCCAGACCCTCATTCTTCCTCCTCAAAGGAAGAACAGCATCATTGAGGCTTCCCAACACCAGTTTAAACCACTCTCCTCCCATCTTTCATTATCTGCACTGAAAGGGAAAAAAAAGGGGTGAGTGTGTGTGTGTGTGTGTGTGTGTGTGTGTGTGTGTCTGTGTCTGTGTAATGGGGTCAAGAGTGTAGAAGAGGTCTGCTATCCCATATTGGATAATTATGATATGTTAACGGAAAAAAAACATTCAAACCTGTAAAGAATTTTTTTTTTTTGTGTGAGTTTATTTGAGCCTTACTGTTGACATATGCTGGGTAGCAGAACCTCAACAGATTGAGATAATCCTCTGAAGAATGGTGGGTTACATTTCTCTATTTATACACTGAAATCAAAGGAGGAACATAGGTGGGTTACATGAAATTCATTGGTGATGGAGTAAGGAGGCGGGAGAAAGCAAAGTAGTGGGAAACTCCTGGGATTGGATAAAAAGTAAAATGATGGATGTGTACTCAGGTGAGTGCAGGAACAATTAACATGATAACGAAGGAATTTGAGCATCTGTCCTGGCTCCCAGCACATTTGGTTGTGCCCCAGGGGCTCCGGAAAAAGGGAAGTTACCAGTTAGCCAGACAGCTCATAGATAGGTTATCTTAGAGGCAAAAAAGGCCAATGGGCTCAGTAAAAAGATCAAAGTTGATCTTTGTCTGGGAAAATATCTGGGACATGACTACCTACTATAACCTGTTAGATATTTAATATTCAAACCATCTTTTGTGGTTATCTTAGGTCTCTGGGTTTGCAAGACTGCCATGCAGGCCTTCCCTGAGCTTGTCAGGTTAGCATGTGGCTCTTTTCTTTTACAGATACATGGAAGGACAAGTGTAATATCTCAAAAAGTCTTATAGGAATGGAAGCTCTCAGCTTTCCTTTTGGAAGTCCAGCCTCTGGGACTCTGATGCCCTCAGATAAGAGGCAAGTGCAGATGCAGGCAGGTGCAGAAGAGGAACTAACAGTTCATCCCTCCCTCTTCTTCTTCCCTGGTATTCTTTAAATAAACACACCTATAGTGAGATTCTATGCAAATGGAGGGTCCCCTGGTTTCCTCTACCTTCTCCTGACTCCCAAAGTCCCTACTTGCTCTGAATGTCAAATATGATCCCCAAAGAGGATGATCAGAATTGGAATCTGTGTGTTGGAAGCTGTGTCTCTTTGGCAAATTAATTCTCCTTTGGAGGCCTTTGTTTTGAGGGAGAAGAAAGGGTGTTCTCTGAGTAGGGTGGAAAATTGCTGGGGAAATCAGCCTTTCAGCTGGAAGCACATTGGTATCTAAACTTGACCTTGGGGTAGTCCCCAAAGCACTTCTAAATCCAAGATCCCAAAAGAGGGCAAGGCCTGAAAGCAGTCAGAGCCGCTCAGTGGCAACAAAGGAGAAGACACGTTGGTGAGAGCCAGTCCCTTCCTCTCCACATGCAACCTGCCTGCAGATACAGACAGCAAAGCATGGACCTGGATTGTTAAATATACAGGCTTCATGCTAAAGACTCAGATGTGCTCTTCAAAAAGTACACAGCACCAACCCCAAGAGGGTTGTTGTTGAAAGCAGAATAGCCATTGCATTTCTCCATGGCAATTTCATTCCTACCATATAACATCTATTTTTCTGGTGCCAAATAACAGCAGCAAAATCTTCATCTGAAATCACAATTAATTTGAACATTTTAAAAGCTATTTTTCAGAAAGGGCTTTCAACCTTTAAATGTAGCATCCAAACTATGTAAATGAGGTAGATAAGGCAGGAGGCTTGAATGAGGTCCGTTATCATGGGCATACTGCAGAAAGAGTCTTACCGAGCAGAAAATGCAACAGTCAGGTGGCAGGGAAGCCACATGTCACTTAAAGGACAACCTATAAATGAAAGTTCTGTTTGGGGAATCAGTTAAATTAGTGAAGGTAAGTTTTTTTAAATTTGTACCATTTTTCTCAGGATTCCTTTTGATAAAAAGCTCTGGATCACTTATAAGATGGTTTGATTTATAAAACTCCCATCTGTTCACAAAACACAGTGTTTGTAAAAGTCATGTGGTTTGGTTACAAAAAATGGAAGATCTACTTACTGCTCATATAAGAATAGCAAGGGCAATGTCTGGTTAACTCAGGTGGACAGCTTTCCTGAAATTCTTAGGAGAGGCTATTTTCTAAGAGATTGTCCCAGTGATTTATGACTATGAGCAGCATAGCTGAAGAGCTTGTGCAGCTTGTAAGAAAAACAATGAGGAAGAATCAGAGCTATATTGTCACACTAGAATCAAAGGTTATGGAGGATATTGAAAATGAATCAGGACAACTGAGGACAGCTTGGGCTGCAATGAAGATAAGGCTTAAGCCTGGAGATGGGTCATGGTCCAAATCAGATAGGCCATTAAGAACCAAGAAATCCATAGAGCCAAAACTGGTTTGGCTCAGTGGATAGAGCGTCAGTGTACAGACTGAAGGGTCCCAGGTTCGATTCCAGTCAAGGACATGTAAATTGGTTGCGGGCACATCCTCAGTAGGGGGTGTGTAGGAGGCAGCTGGTCGACGTTTCTCTCTCATCTATGTTTCTAGCTCTCTATCCCTCTCCCTTCCTCTCTGTAAAAAATCAATAAAATATATATATATTTTTAAAAAGAAATCCATAGAAACCAAAGAATAAAGCAAAGCTGTGGTTCTGAAGAACTGGAGGTTTGTGGGTTCTGAGGCTTCAACCAGGCGTAGGTCTAGAAACTGGAGTTACAGGTAATGTTGAAAACTGGAGGTGTCATCAGCTCTGGCCAAGGAAGCCCAGATCCTTTAGATGTGAACCCCACCTCAGAGGTGGGAAATTTCTTGATGGAAGGTAGAGCCAGAGGTCAGGGTGTAGACAAGGACTGGGGCATGTGATGGTTTATATTTGGAAGACATGTGGCATAATGTGCGAAGGAACAGGAAATTAAATCTTACTCTCTGTTGCTTCCTTGTCTATCTATAGTGCCACGCTCTTATCTTTCTGTAACGCTTGTTACCTGAATGAGGTGCATCGCCAAATTGTCAGGCATCCAATAAGAGAGATAAGATGCTCTTTCCAAAGCCATGTCTTCTGCACAACATTATTGGGTTGAAGGAGGTTCTCCTAATTAAAATTAAATCCCAAGGCCCTCAGCATTTAACTTGCCCTTTTTTCTTCCCTGCTGCTGCAGATATGGTAAGTGGTACCCCACCTTGGAGACCACCCAAGCTGCTCCCAACAATGAAGAACAGCAGACAGCAGTGGCCTGCCCTGAGTTTGGAGACTGAAAACAAGGGAAGCAGAGAGAAAGCCCTGCACAGTGCACCGTTTTCCTCAGAGCTATTTCTGAGGACAAGCATCCTTAGTGGAATGCCTGATAGGAGGGAAATGATCAAAGATAACACTTCAGAGAGGCATCATGCATATTTGGGTTTATGGGAACAGGAGAGAGAGGAGCAGAGGCAAAGGACCTGTGGTAGGCAGTTAGAAAGACATGAGCAGAGAGCAAGGATGCCAGGCCAGGTACAGAAGACCACCAAGGCAGAAAGCCCCAGGTACCTAGCAACAGGCAACACTGGGCTGGGCCCTGGCCCCCAGGGGTCCTTTCCTCTACTAGCATATCATTCATAATGTGGTTGAGACCCCCTGACCTTCCATATTGGTGATCATACAGTTCGGATCCTCCCCTAACCTTTCTTTCCCTGGTATATTGCTAGTCATTCTGGTTAGACCCCCTTAGAGAGGGAATAAACAAGGGGGCCAGCAAATAGTCCTTGAGCTTTAAGTTCTCAGGATAATGAGGTTCTGACTGCATCAAATACATGTAGACCTCAGTTGTGTTTCTGCTGCAGGCCCCAAAAAGCAGCAAAACCAGACAAGCGACGTCATGGTTGACATCAGGACCAGCTGCACCAACTAATGAACCCCTGCTCTGGCACTGAGCAATTAGTGGAGACCACTGGGACACACCTGGAAAGCAGATGAATATTGGAATTCTCCCCCTGAGACCTCCAGAGAAAACCCCTCAAGACTGAGGACGCAGCACATGTTCTCTGTCTCTGTCTCTCCCTCTCTCTCAAGCACAGCCATGCTTCTCCTTCCCCCTCCCTGCAGGCACGTTTTCTTTTCTCTCTTATTCCCCTAAACTCCAAGGGCCCTTCTTTTGCCTCTGTAACTTGTTTCCTGAGGCCATTTCTTCTATGGCTCATTCTTTCTACCTCTGTGACTTTCTAAATAAGTCTTCTCTTATAATTTGAGTCTTGGCTCTGAATTCTCCTCTTAGCCAGAACTCAAGAACTGAGGTTGCTGAACCAAGGCTCAATCACTGAAAACAACTGGTGCTGTTTTCACTGCCAGCTGACCCAGCCAAGTCAAATCATCACACACACTGTGTTCTGTATTAAGTAGCACCCTCCAGCAAGTCCTTCTCTATCATTGGCCAAGATAAAAACAGAGGAAGCATACTGATCAAATCTGAGACACCATAGAGCTGTAAGAAAAAACTAAAGCATTATAGAGCAGAATTTGGGTCTGAAGTAATTTCATTGAGATTGGAAAATTTGAATGTAACCAGCTAAATGAAAAAGCCTTCACCAGAGTCCAAAAATCACAGTCACATGTACGGAATTAGTGAGGCATGCTTCACAGCAAGCAAGGAGGGTAGAAATTTTTGGGGCTTTTTAGTTGAGTGAAAAATAATCCAGGGCCATCTAATGTGGTCTACTGAATGGCTGTGCGTTGGTGGTCTGCATATTGGCCAGGACACCACAGGGGGCTGCGAGCAGTTTTGTAGGAAGGCCTTCTGCAACAAAGAGACAGCAAGCATGAAAGTGGTAGTAGGATGGTAGCATGTTCAAAACCATGCCCCATAAAGAAAAACTTAAGGACCTGGGCATGCAGCCTGAATGAAAGAAGGTTGCAGGCTGGGTGGTCTGTGTAATTTGTAGGGCCCAGTGTAAAATAAAAATGCAGCACAACTTGTTCAAAAAAGCAAGGGAAAAGGCCATTACAGGTACTAAAATATTAGGCTTTTTCATTTAAAACTATTTTTGTTTACTTATAAAGCATAACAGGTAATAAATAAAAATACATGAATAGCAACAAAAATTTACAAGTTGCAAAATAATAACATTTTAGTGTCATAATTTTATGTAATATTATAAATAATTATACTTTATTAATGTGGTATTTTGACTTCGTAGGTGTTTTTTAAAAATTATATTTATAACAATTTCATCTTCAATCATGAATTAAAGACAATATGTGTCATTCTTGGCAAATGTAAGATTATAAGTGACAATTAATCATACTAATTTTGTGAAGAAAGATTATTCACAAAATATTCTTAATAGCTCAGTAAGGGTATGATACTACCCTTTCTGAGCTATTAAGAATATTTTATAAGCTGTGGCAACATTGGAATAAATTTCTGATAAATTATTTTGAAATATATGTTTTAGTACATATTTGAATTGATGATTCCCATGTAACATTTTTTTCTAAAGAGATTTAATTCTAAAAAAAAGATTAAATTCTTCATAGAAACCAATTTTATGCAGCCTGAATTTAATTTTAAAGTAATTTTATATACTGGCATTTTAAAGTTTCATCTGCCATTTTCTATAACTTGTGAAAATATACAAGAAACCAAAAGTTGCTTCATGATTTTATATAATTCAAAACACTCATTTGTGCATTCTATCACTGTCTTACAAGGAAAATTAATTTTACAATTGCTTTCTTTACTAAAAATTGGTTCATCTAAAACTTTACATGAAAATCATGTTTTTCCCCCCATCAAATGCAATAATCTAAATTTAATTTCTACTCTAAGGTGTGCATATTTTGTTTTGCAATGTTATAGCAGTTTTCAAAACCAGAGTCTAAACTTTTTGGAGAATTCTAGTTAACTCTCTGATACTAGGGGCCTGTTGCAGGAAGATTCCTGCACGACTTCCAGCAGGCTTCCCTCCCGCCACATCCACCTCTCCTGCCCCCCACCCCACCTTTCCCGCTGTGGCGTTTTTCCTCCAGCAGCCACCTTGCTTTCCGCTTCCCTCCCTCTTCCTTCTATGGTGTCTTCAGTCTTCACTCCTCCCTCCCTTGGCATATGCAAATTAACCACCATCTTTGTTGGGTTAATTTGCATACTTGCTCTGATTGGCTGTGGGTGTAGTGAAGGTATGGTCAATTAGCATTTTTTTCTTTTATTAGTGTAGATGCTTTGTTACCATGTGTATGCCTTTATCAAGTTTTTTTTTTTATTGATTTGATAGAAAGCAATTTGTTATTCCACTTATTTATGCATTCATTGATTGATTCTTGACCCAAGATCATCAAACCTGCAACCCTGGTGTATTAGGACAGAGCTCTAAGCTACTCGGCCAGGGCTGTATGTCTTTATTTTGTAATAATTTACTGACAGTTGACTAGCTGAGCTTTGGCAGCTCCTAGCTCCTGTTCAGGCCAGTGAGTTTATTTTCTGTAAATGATTCAGGGCTGGGTTCCGGGGTCAGACAGGCATTTTGTTCTGAGAGCAGTAGCCCTGTTGTTGCTCTCATGCAGAGTTCTTCCTCTCTCCCAAGGCTTGGCTGCTGCAGCCACCACTGCTGCCTCTGCTGCTGCTGGCACTGTCATCACCACCAGTCTTGGCGCAAGTCCCTCTCAGGCTGCCCGGCCAATTGCTTGGCTCCCATGCTGCCCACTGTAGCATCCGACTTGGGACCAGGCACATCCAGTGCCCCCTGGGGCATCTCTTCTGCTCACACCCACATGCTCCATTGTCCCAGAATCATTGACAAAGCACAAGTTCTAACATAAATGAATAAGAATTCGCCATAGTGATGTTAGAAAGAGCCCCTTGTGAGGTGGGCCTGTGTGACTGCGAGTCACACACTCTCTGTGTGTGTAAGAGGGTCAGGCATGTAATGGGAGTCATATGCTAACCATGTCACAACTAAGTAGCAGGGTGGACCCTGCACATTAAGTCTCTTGTGTGTTTTTCCTTTGTTAGGAGTATCTAGTCACCGTTCCTGTGGTGACTCAGGTGGCACCATGGCACAAAGACCCCCACAGCTCTGAAGGGAAGTCAGCCAGTTGCTGAACCACCAAGTTCTCCAGGAAGACCCACCTGCTCTGGCCTCTCAAGGCTGCAGCTCTGGGGGCACCTGGGACAGCTCTTCACCACAGACACCAGCAGCAGTAGGTACTGAGCTTCTTGCTTTGCCTGAGGGGCCAGGGTGGAGAGGAAAGAGAGCCGTGGAGCTCTAGGGAGTGGAGGAGGATTTGTGAGCTGAGATGGGACATGTCTTCCAAAGGAGCAAAGACCAGTACCATTGGTTTAGAATCATTCCTGGAGCTCTGTAACCAGGGCTGCTGAGGCCTAGGGAGAATGGGTATAGAGAGGACCTTGGTTTTGAGTATTTGAAGATCCATGGATGACCATCTCTGTGAAGAATGTCAATGTGTGTTAATGATGGAGAGACACACTTTAACCAGGTGTGAAGAAAAACTGTTTAAATTGGCATCACTGTCCAACCTTAATTCTGAGACTTCTGTCACCCAGGAATAAAACTATCAATGGAGAAACAGGTCTTTATAGAGGCTGAAACGGGTTAATCTTAAAAATCAAACTTTTAAAATAATATGCTTAATTTATAAAAATAAAAGATACATCACAACTGACCAATCATGATAAAATCTAGAGATTATGCTCAAGTCACATGAATTTAGAAATCTATTAAAATATAGATAAAACCAACCAACTGCTGTCTAGTCTTGAATCAGTTCCATCTGAGATTGTGACTTCGGCCAGAAACCTTATGCAAAAGAGGCAATGAGGAGAGGGGGCTAGGAGAGAGAGTGAGTATTTTTCCACATTCTCTCTCTCCTAGCTTGCATCAGGTACACCTTGAGGGGAAGGGTGTTGAAACACAAGTTCCTACTCCCTCTCCCTCACCCTCACCCTCACAAGATTCTAATTCAGTACATCTGGTGTGGCCTGGAGATCAGAATCTTAAACAATTCTAATGTGCACTAAAGTTGGAGAACCAGTGTGGTAAGGTCTTTACAGCTGAGACTTGATGACTAGACCCCAGCATTGTTCTCCTGCCCCTGCAATCATGCCGAGAACTATTGCAGAGAACTCCTGAGTTTGTAACCCACGCAGGTCCCAAACATTAAATATTAGGAAAATGAGCAGAAGGAGTAGTCTCCTACTAATTTTTCACACATGAATTAAATCTTATTTTCACAAAAACAATTTAAAGATTTTCCAAAATTTCTCTTTGTAATCCTAAGCACTTGGTGTAGGCAGCTCTCCCCACAGCATTCAAAACACTCTGCAAAGACACAGAGGACACTCGTGCACGGGTATTGGCCATGGTCTGATCTACAGCTGCCAATTCAGCATGGAACTGGGGAACAGCCACTTTTACCCATCACATGCCTCCCCCGCTCCACTTTAATTATGCTATGTCACATCAGCCCAATAAAATAGGTGGTATCATCCACAATTTGCAGATGAGTAAACCAAAGCTCAGAATTGCTTCAAAGTCCAGAGTAGGTAGTGGAGGCAGGATCTGAGCCAAGGACAGGTTCAAATCCTGGGCTGTTCACAGTGCCCCCTTCAGGGGCCACCCCCACTTTCTCTCTGGCTTCAGCAGAGCTTTGTAAAATGATAGTTATTAGTCATAGCTGCTCCCTCCCTGCCTCCCAGATAGGAGGAGGGAAATTGCAGATCTTCTGCCTTGTCAGTGAGATGTTATCAGCTATAAGTACAAGTGTAAACATCTGTAAGGGTCAGGCAGATTATGTAAGTGAATAAATTAGGCAAAATTTTAAAAATTAACTTAGATCCACTTAGCATATGAAACATTTAAAAATAGTTTTTATTCCATTAGGAACCATGTTCCAGTTTTTCCTTTTAAGTACCTGGTCTTCTCTGTTAAACTAGTTTTTTACCATCTTCAGTGAGATATGAGAATAGGTAAAGAAAAATATTTCACTATCATAAAAATAGTGTTTACAATTGTTTAATGATGTGAGCATGATAACAAAAGGCAACCAATATTCATCCCCAGTGCTGAGGAGGCAAAAACTGGGGGGAGGGATTGTGCCAAACTAAAAAGTCCATGTTTTGTCTAAAGGGTATTATAGAACATTAGACTCAAAATTCAAAATGTCTTTATTGTGTATTAAGAATATGATTATAGGAAGGATGGATGATGTATTCACCAGGAAGTAGTTAAACACTCACTATAACTCCCTTACCTGATATGTCAAAATTACATGTTTTATTTTATAAACAAATACAATTCATGACCCCTTTAAGAATTTCCAGACAGTCATCAAGAGAGGGAGGGCCTCTTGACACACAAGTAGGAAAAGGGAAGCAGGACCTTAAAATCTAAGTCCAAACTTTAAAAAAGCATGAAAGTAGCTGAAACCGGTTTGGCTCAGTGGATAGAGAGTCGGTCTGTGGACTGAAGGGTCCCAGGTTTGATTCCTGTCAAGGGCATGTACATTGGTTGTGGGCACATCCCCAGTACGGGGTGTGCAGGAGGCAGCTGGTTGATGTTTCTCTCTCATCGATATTTCTAACTCTCTATCCCGCTCCCTTCCTCTCTGTAAAACAATCAATAAATTATATTTTTTAAAAAGCATGAAAGTAGTCAGAAAATATATTTCAGAGGGGAAGCCATGCTTATCCCACCAGATGTTAAGGAACTACCAGCGTGATGAACCTAACTTCCTTTCCTTCCTTCTGACATGCAAAGCTGTGGTTTTGTGGATGAGCTGATTTCTTCATCTCAGTCACAGTTGCTTTCAGCACCAGCCCATTATTGCCAATAAGGGCCCAAATGTTACCAAAGTTTCCTAGTTTTTTAAGGGAAGCTAGAGAGCAATACGTTTATGGGGAACTTCTAATTTCCTAAAAGTTGGCTCAAATAAAAAATAAATGAATAAAGCCCAATATGGACCACCCATAGCAGGTCTGGTGGTCACAATTAGCCCACCACCTTGCATCCTCCACGCGGACCCGAGAGTACACCAGGATACTGTTATAGGGGGCTGTACAGAACCCCAACACTGAGAGGAGCTGCTGTTTGAGAGATAAAGAACTAGGTGATGGACTGGCAGGACAGAAGGAAAAAAAACTACACTCTGTGAAGGTTATACCACTAGGTTTATCTTGTCATATATATGTACCCTGGTAAAATTGTGAGTTGTGAGAGCAGGGACCATTTCTAATTTATCTCTTCCATCAGCATCACAGCAAATGGTCATGGAATGCAACAGAATGAATGGTATGGAGAATGGTATCCACTTTGCCGCCAGGCTCTCTGGAGGCAGTGACACAGGCCCCATTACCAGTCACGTCTGAGTCTCACAGTTTTCTGGAGATATGGGAAGAACCTGGATGCTGCGTCTTCATCTTTGAGGTGGAAAATTTTGCTAAGAAGAAGGTCTGAGTGAGGCAGCCTCCTAACAGCAGGCTAAGGGCCACCTCAGAACAATCGAGGGAACTTGGCCATTTGGGGGCGGGGGGGGGGGGCGGTTTGAGCTGGAGGGGCAGTGGGTACTACTGGTGTCTGGGAATCTCAGGGCAGCAGATTGTTGGAATGAGACCTGGCCCAGCTCATTCACAAAGCCAATCCAGGCTCCATCCTCCATAGGAAAAAGACCAAATCAGTTGCGTGAGATTAGGTGAAGGCAGGACATGGGGCTGCAACATTTTCCTGGAGGTCTATTGCTCCCCATTAGAGGAGGAAGAGTCATAGGAAGCCCTGGAACTCCCAGTTCCCAGACTTCCTACTAGCCAGCTGTGGGACCAAAGAAGTCCCCTCTCTCCTCCAGGCAGATGTGTCTTCCTCACAGGGGACTGGGACACAAGATCTCTAGGACCCTTCCTCAGCCTCACGATTACTTGATCTTCAAGAGACAAGATGGCATGTAGCACCCCTTTGGAATTCTCCTGGGGCTTTCCCCTCCTCTCAGCCTCATCAAAGAACTGCACCATTTGTCCTTCCCTAGACCTGCTCCCTGCAGTTCTTTCACCTGCTGCTCCTGTGAAACCACCTACTTTAAGATGCAAAGCTTCCAAAACCAAGCAGTTGGCCTGAGAAAGCAATTACCTTTGTTTTCTCCTTCTGCTCCTGCACTTTGCTCAAAAGCCTCTTTTAATATTCTTTTCCTTCCTGCACAATTTTTCAGATTTTATTTAAAATTTGATCAATTCTCTTCCCACTGGGATGGTTCCCCAAGTCCTAATCACTTACCTCTTTTACAAAACAAAAAACACCAACTTATTCAACACCTACCATATGCCGAGGCCCTTCCTCCCTCCTCTCTGTGATCTCTTCCCCCTACCACCCTGCCCCTGATCCATTCACCTTCATCATCTCACTTTTCCATACCTTATGAAGAGGGTATGCTAAGCCCTAGGAAGGAGATTCAGAGTGGCCTGGCAGAGACCCAGGGTCTCCCCCCACTGCCAACTGCAGTGGGACCTGGATTAGAAGAAGATCTGTTTGTTCCTAAAGGTTTGTCCGAAATGCATTCCAAGAACCTAAGCACCTTCAGGTGCAGTACTTTTTTGTTGGAGCCATCAGAGTTGAGACAAGCAACTCAGTCTTAAGAAAATAGAATTAAGTTCCTTCTAGCAGAAGTTATGCGGTGCCCTGAGGGTTTGGCCAGAAGATAAGATTAACCTGCCACTTAGCATCTTTGCAACTTCCCTTTCCTGATCCTCCCCCCTAGATAGCCCAGCCTTGGAATGTTACACCTTGGAATGTTACGCTGCCCTGGCAGTTAGCCAATCCTGTGTTGCCAGATACCTTACCACCTTGCCACTCAGTGCCTAAACCAATTATACACTGCCAAAGACCCCTCTGCATAGGAAACCCTACCCCCCTTTGTTTCTGCTGTATATATACAGCCATTTCAAAGAATAAAGTCGAGGCTTGATCAGAACCTTGTCTTGCCTCCATTCTTCTGCGTTCCTTGTTTGTTTCATTCTCTTAGGTGGTTCCTGCTACCCCCGTTGTTGCCCTGCGGGTCTGGACAAAATGGCGCCCAACGAGGGGCCCCTGGGGATCCCCGACGAGAACGTCTACCGGAGAAGCCCTAGCCAGGCACCCCCCAGAGTCGCTGCAAGGACCCGCGAGTGAAGACTCAGCATTGGATCGCCACGGTCCCGCCCGCCGTGAGACAGATCAGAGTGAAGGTGGTTCCTGCATACCCCCGTTGTTGCCCCGCGGGTCGGGACACTTTTTCATGAAGGCTCAGTCCCCAAGACCTAAAGAAATGCCTGGCTTACGGTAGATACTTGATAAATACTTATGAATAAATGAATGGAAATGTTGAAGCCTAGACCTTATGCTTGGAGGTTTTAGTTTAATTTTCCCTTTAATAGAAATCGATATTTTTAAAAAGTTCTCCAGGTAGCCCTAGCCAGTTTGGCTCAATAGATAGAGTGTCAATCTGTGGACTGAAGGGTCCCAGGTTTGATTCCAGCCAGGGGCACATGTCTGGGTTGCGGGCTCAATCCTCAGTTGGGGGCATGCAGGAGACAGCCAATTGGTGATTCCCTCTCATCATTGATGCTCTATCTCTCCTCCCTTCTTCTCTGAAATCAATAAAGAAATATATATTTTTTTAAATCTTAAAAAAAAAAGTTTTCCAGGTAATTCCAATGTGCATATTTTTTCTTTTATTTTTCCTCATTCTATTTTTTTATATGATACATAATCTGTTTATCACATTGCGGGCCCACCACCCAAAGTCAAATCATCTTCTGTCACTATATATCTGGCTCCCTTTACCCTACACTGATCCCCCTTCCCTCAAGTAACCACCATAGTGTTATCTATGTCTATGAGTTTCAGTTTTGTATCCCACACTAGAGGCCCGATGCACAAAGATTTGTGCAAGAATGGGCCTTCCTTTCCCTGGCTGCTGGCACTGTCTTCACTCTAGCCAGAGCCACTTTTCTGCCTTTGCTCTGTCTGGAGTGGCTTTTTCACCATCTCATGCTGCCCAGAGACCAGGAGCAACTGGGGTGGTTCGGAACATCTACGTCCAGCCCCCTGACACTATGAGCCTGTGTATGCAAATTAACCCTCCATCTTTGTTGGGTTAATTTGCATTTTCACTCCTGATTGGCTGGTGGGCTTTGTGAAGGTACGGTCAATTTGTACTTTCTCTTTTATTAGTGTAGACAAGAGTGAAATCATACGGTTCTTAGCTTTTTCTGACTGAGTTATTTCACTTAGTATAATATTCTCAAAGTCCATAATGTTGTCACAAATGTCAGTATTTCATCTTTTCTTATGTCTGAGTAGTATTTCATTGTATATTTGTATCCCATCTTCTTTATCTGATCATCTATTGAAGGATACTTTGATTGTTTCTATATCTTTGCCACCGTGAATCATGTTGCAATGAACATAGGGGTTCATATATCTTTGCAAGTAAGTGTTTTCAAATTTGGGGGGTAGATACTCAGCAGAGGGGTTGCTGGGTCATAAAATAACTCTATTCTTGCTGAAACCCGTTTGGCTCAGCGGTAGAGTGTCGGTCTGTGGACTGAAAGGTCCTGGGTTCGATTCTGGTCAAGGGTATGTACATTGGTTGCAGGCACATCCCTGGTAGGGGGTGTGCAGGAGGCAGTTTCTTCTCATTGACATTTCTAGCTCTCTATCTCTCTCCCTTCCTCTCTGTAAAAAATCAATATATTTTATTGATGATAAAAAATCAATAAAATATATTTTAAAAAATAACTCTATTCTTAATTTTTAGATGACCCTCTATACTGTCTTCAAAGTGATTGTATCAGTTTACACTCCCACCAGCAGTGAACAAGAATTCCTATTTCTCCACAACCTCTCTAACACTTGTTAGTACTTATCTTGTTGATAAAAGCCATTCTAATAGGTATGAGGAGGAAGGACAGTGGATACAACTGGTGTACCACATTGTAGTTTTGATTTTTGTTTCCCTAATAGCTAGTGAAGTTGGCCATTTTTATGTCTTCTTGGGAGAAGTGCCTATTCAGATACTCTGGTCATTTTTAAATTGGATTGTTTGTTTATTTGGTGTTGAGATGTATGAGTTCTTTATATATTTTGGATACTGTATTAACCCCTTGTCTGAGCTCAACCACAGGCATGAACCAATGAGACAAATTGTCACCTCTCCCCTGGCCCTCTCCCTCTTACCTACAGCCTCTGTGCAATTCTCTCTACTTTTCCTCCCATACTATCTTGTCATCCCAGAAAAAGATTGTGAACTAAAAGCCTTCTGGGTTGTAGGGTAATTTTGACTAGGAAACACTTAGGAATCCTATATAATAAAAGCATAGGTGGAGTCGTGTGACACCCTCATGTGACATCATCACAAGATGGCCATCGTGACATCATCACAAGGTGGTCACAAAATGGTCAGCAAGGGTGGGCAGTTGGGTGTGACCAGGCCTGCAGGGGAGGGAGGACAGTTGGGGGGGGGGCAAAGAAGGGGGGCCTAGTGAGGGACAACCAAACGACCAAACGGCAGGCTGCGTGGGGCAGCCAGGCCAGCAGGAGGGCAATTGGGGGCTACCAGGCTGGCAGAGGGGGGCAGTGAGGGGTGACCAGGCAAGTGGGGAAGGGCAGTTGGGTGCAACCAGGCTTTCACGGGCGGCTGCAAGGGGCAACGAGGCTGGCAGGGTAGCAGTTAGGGGCAACCATGCCAGCAAGACGGGGGGGGGGGGCAGTAAGGGGCAACCAAGTCAGGAGGGGGCAGTTAGGGGTAACCAGGCCAGCAACGGGGGGGGGGGGGGGGTGTGTGGTAAGGGGCAACCAGGCCGGTGGGGAGGGTAGTTGGGGGCAATCAGGCAAGCAGGTAGGTGAGCAGTTAGGAGCCAGTGGTCCTGGATTGTGAGAGGGATATCTGACAGCCTGATTAGGCCCAATCTGAATCAGGCCTAAATAGGCATTCGGACATCCCTAGAGGGGTTCCAGATTGGGAGGGTGCAGGCTGGGCTGAGGGGACCCCCCTCCCTCCATACACGAATTTCGTGCACCGAGACTATAGTTTGTTAATAAATGCAATAGATATCCTGGTGCATCTTAATGTATACTTCTAAATATAAGGTGCACCTTGAGATACAAATGCCAGATCAATAGAATGCATCTTTTCAATTTTCACAGATAATGGCAACGTGTCCTATAAAAAATTGTATTAATCTATATCCCTACTAACAATCTAATACAATGCTTATTTCATCACACATTTGCCAAACCAGTTTGTTTTTGCCAATCTTCAAATATTTAATTTATACCTTTTTTAAAAATAAAGTTGAATGTGTTTCAAATCATCTAAATGTCCTTTGTATTTTCTTTTATGTGAACTATCTGTTTATGTTCTTTTTCTGCTAGATTATAAGTCCATTGCTGTGACTCTTCATATAAAAGAAAATTAGTCCTTTGTTATGCATGTTACAAAAAGCTTTTCCAGTTAATCTTTGACTTTATTTATGGCTTTTTTTTCATGCAGTTACAAAAATTATTATAGAGATGAATTTTAAGTTTTCTAAATATTATTTCATGGCTAGAAAAACATTCTCTACCCTAATAGACAAAATTCTCACATGGCTTCATGGGGCCAGGAAACAAAGGGCCTTATATGTCATGGGAGTGACTTGGACCTCATCCTGAGGGCAGCAGGAGCTAAATTACTTTAAACAAGGGAGAGACATAATCATATAGGTGATGGGTTAATGGGAGCCAACAGAGAAAGGAGGAACACTTCCCAGTAGGGAGACCATTGTTACAATCTAGGAGTAAAACAATGTAAGTGTAAATCAAGACAATGATGTTAAGAATGGAAAGTAGGAGATATTTAAGGAATAAAGGTGGTCCTAAATGCTTCATTCCCTCATTTATGTAATCTCTCATTGCTTCCTTGGCTCCCATCCTTCCAATACCTGACAACATTTTGTTCTTCCCCTATGCCATCCCCCCTCACTCCATTTGTCAATAAGAGAATATATCTTTTGGATGTTAAAGTCTACCACCTCATGGATTTTTGTCTAGAGAAATTATTACCCTGAAAACAAGTAGACAAATTTATGTAGATGTCAAGGAGCTTTCTGGGAGAAAAGAATCAAGTCCCTAATTGTTTTCTTTTTATCTGTGGCTCAATGTTTTTAGAACTCATGTGACAAGTTTCCATTTTAAAAATCCAATTGGCCACAGGTTTCTAGTTCTTTGCTATATCTACATTTTGCCAAAAGCATAGTAATGGGCACAGGAGGGTTGCAAAGAATGGGTGAGGAACTTGTGTTTTCACTATGAGCCTTTTAGTTTTATTTGGCTTTCAAGTTATGAAGACTAACTTTGATTTTAAAAAAATAATTACTGAAAAGATACCACTGCTGATGAGACAGACTTAATTGAACAATAGCAACAAAAAGACATCATAGGCTCCTTATGGCACATAATAAGCCCTCAAAAAGTGTCAGCAACTATAAAATTGAACAGAGAAGCTAGTAGACTTTGTAAGATCTTTGCCCACCCAGGACTGGCCTGTGTCTACAACTGGCATTGAGGGATTTCTCATGTGTCATCTGCAATATCCAGATTTGACTTGAGAGCTGAGCACTGTGGCTAAACAGAGGTCAAGAGAAACCCTTACTTGGAGGAAAAGAGTAAGTCTGCAGTGGAGAAACCTGAGAGATGCCATATCGGCAAGTGATCAGGATTAACATCCTCAGTGATATCATGTAACTATCTTGTGTAAGTTTAAATTTATTTCAAATTAAAATTTAAAAAAATAGAGAAGAAAAGGCCAAATCTATGAATAGATTTACAGAAATACAGAGTGGCCAAAGGACATATGAAAACATGTACAGCACTCCTAAAAATCAGAGAGATTAACATTTAAAAGAATAAAAGGTATAATTTTAGCTTCACCAGAATGGTAAAAAATTAAAGAGAAGGAAAACAGCTACTACTTATGACAACCCCAGATTATAAATAGAAATGTGACAACTTTTGGAGGTCAACTTTGCTCTATCTTTTAGAACAACGTTGGTCTATCTTTTAAAATAAAAAATCCACATAATCCACATACACTTCCACCTAACAGTCTCTCTTCCTTGGAATCTGATAAAATAGAAGCAAGAATCCATGAGATATAATGACCATATACCCAATGACATTTTTCTAAGTGACCAATAAAAAACACAATTAAATTAAACAGAAGGAAAACAAATAAGCAAACAACATATCACCAGGGACCAAACTAATAAAAAGAAGTTAGATCTGAATTGGAAGACTTGGAGATATTTCTGGGACATATTTTTTTCATATTTTCCCCTGCCTCCTTGGCCTCCAGTCCAGGGCTTGGTATCCAAAGTGGTTGTCATGGGTTACCTGTATTGGGAAGGAGGGAGGAAGCCAGTGAGAGGGATGCAGAAGGGAAGCCAGAAGCTGAGATCGCAACAGGTTGCATATTTTTTAAATTTCCCAAAATAAAAACAGCATGCATGAGGTGGTTTGATGTATGTCGAGTGGTAGATAGATATGGAGGTGTGTAACATTTATGTATATGCCAACAAATGGTTAATGAGATCATTTCTGGGTAAAAATTTTAAGTGATTTTTAAAAGTTCTTCCTACATTTCTATAACATTGTTAAAATTATTCCAAAGAATATATATTAATCATATAAATCAAACCATCAATAAAGCTGTTTTCACAGTGAGGGGGGGGAAACAAACAAAAATTTCCCAGAACCCATCATCCTTGAATATACTTGATGATTTCTTTAAAATAAAATCTTAACTGCTCCTGACTCAAAACAGACAGGTTCCTTTATTTTACTGTATCATGAAGGAAGTGGTATTTCTTCAAAATATTTCAGCACTCCCTCCCTCTTGCAATGAAGAGGATTCCTTGGCATCCTGAAAATGTTTAAAGAGGTCTACATGCTCCATTCCTAAACCTGGATCATTTCACACATTGATGGTTTGTTCCATCCATTGTGCTGTTCCCTCCACTGCAGAACATGGAACAGGTTCCCCCTCTCCCCCCTCTTCTCCCTCCCCCCGAACCCAGCCAGGCCAGCAGCCAGCATCACACAGCTGAGAGTGCTCCAGACACAACCCCCAGGAACTGGAAGTCACTGGAATTCAGAACCTTCTCAGTCTTGCAGGCCAAATTCATCATCTTGCTATAGTGTAAGCTTCCAGGCAAAGCCCTCTCCCTCCCATCTCCCTCTGGAGTGGACTTGCAAGGTGAGGATGCAGGGCTAGGCCCTCCATGAATGCTCCTACTAATAGCCGGTGGCAAAGAAAGACATTCCAGTCAACCAGTGTTCAAGAGGGATGATGCTGGCTGCTTCTGGGCCATGCTATTGCTGCAGTCCAGAAGTGCCTTCTGTGAGCCTGTGTCATCATCAGCTCCCTGACCAGTTACCTAAGCCAGCAAAACTCCCAAAGCAGAAACCACCTGGAGGAGAGCCAGGCGGAGGCCTTGACATTGGTGCTCTAGGCCCTGGGAGGGATGATACACTAACCAGCAAAGCAGCACAGTGGTTACCAGTTCCTCCAGCCAGCCCCAACCCCCAGCTGCTGTCCTTGGGGTTTGTTTGCCTCTCAATTAAAGTAACAGGCTCTTAGAATAATAAAATCAGAGCATTTTTGTATACAGAACCATTGATTCTTAGAATCATACACTCCTGGGAGGAGGAATCAGGGAATCCTAGAATGTGACATTGGAAATTCCTTCAGAGGGCATCTGGTCCTATCTCCACACCTGGGTGACGGGAATTTCTCCTGAGAAAGCTAAGTGCAGCAATGTTGTGGCTACAACACCTTGTGGAGATAGGGACATGAGCAAGGTAGCAAAAGTAAGAAGCATTTTTTTGGCTCTAGCTTCTGACATAGTACATGTAGCCAAACAATGTCCCTTCTCCGTGGTCACTACTTCACTGCTGCTTCAAAAGGTCTAGGGTACTCTTGATTCTCACAGCTTCATCCTTCCCTGGAGGAAGTTTGAGGAAGAAGAGGAGGCTTTGGAAACTCTTTAAAATGCCTTTACCACTCTTCTAAGAATCCAGTCCTGTAGATCATACGTGAGAAGAAAAAAAAAAAAAAAAGGGAAGTTCTGCTCCGTTGGTGTGGCTCAGTGGTTGAGCATTGATCTATGAACCGGGAAGTCATGTTTGATTCCCAGTCAGGGCCCATGCCCAGTGCGGGGTGTGCAAGAGGCAGCTGATCAATGATTCTCTCTCATCATTGATGTTTCTATCTCTCTTTCTCTCACCCTTCCTCTCTGAAATCAATAAAAATAGGAAAAATTCTTACCTCTCTCTGCTTCAGAACTACGGACTATTTTTGTGGACATTTTTTTGCCTCTCCCATCAATGTTTTTGTCTCTTATATCTAAAAGCAAACAAATAAAAACAGAATGTTGTGTGAACTATGTATTATCTGAGCTAATTTGGTCCTTTCCTTCCTCCCATCCACTGCAGACTCTGGCTACTGCCCGTGAGCCTTAGAAAATAACTTGTCACCCACTCAACTCCTCGTCTCATTCTTAAAGGAAAATATTTATATTGTGCCACAGAAAGGGTTTCCATGGCAGTGATGATGGCAACACTGTTGCCTTGGCAACCACTTGAGTCCATCTTAAATAATCTGAAACCCCTTTCAGAGACAAATAAGGAAAATCTGTCAAAAGTGCTGCTTTGTGGGTGGAGGAGCCTAGAAGGAGGGCTTTCTCAGTCCTTCCCCCACTGGGCTCTCCCTTCCATGCGTCCTCAGTTTCCTCAAGCTCATCTCCTTTACACACTCTCTCAGGAACTTCCCGTATTTCCTACTCCTTCAAGGGCTTGCCCTGCCCTTTTCCTGGCCCTCTGTGGAGACACTGCCCAGAGCCCTGTGAGTGGCAGCGATGATCACCAGGGGCAGAGTAAACTCCCAGATCACCCTTTTTATAGAGCTTGCTGCCTGCCCTGAGCCGGGGGGGTGGGGGCGGGGGGGAGAGGGAATGTTCTTCTCTGTCAGCCCAAAGTGGCTCCTACTGGACAGTTTTACAGGAAAGAAAGAGGAAACTTTGCTGAGGCACAGCTCCCAGTCACCACCTGTGGGCAAGACCCCTCTCTGGGCCTCAGTTTCCTCGTGGGTAAAATAAAGGTGCTGGGTGCAGGGTCCTTTTGGCTCCTACATTCCAGGAGTTTTTGTGAATCAAGAATGTACTATCCTTTATCTCACGAAAACATCAGAGATGTCTCTTCACATGCCTGCTCATAGTGCCAACAGGACCCGGGACAGTGAGATCCCAGAGTGAAAGAAGCAAGCAAGCCTCCACTGCATGAGTCCTAGCCCTTTAGAAACAACATGTCCACGTTGGAAAATATCATCATCGTTATCGACCTCATTAGTAACACACTAAGCACCAAACTAGAGACCCTACCTCAGGGTCACTCTAACTCAGAATCATTTAATGCAGAAGGTGTGCCAGCAAAGCTAATAAAATCAATGGGCCTCTTCAGAAGCAGCTTGACAAGCTAGAATGCCAACCTGTTTTGTTTTGTTTTGTTTTCTCATTCTAAATGATTGGGACAAAGCTTTTTTTTAACAGAGGAAGAGAGCAGTTTAAAACTATCTAGTAAGCAAGGAAGTCACTCTTTTAGTTTGGTATGGAGACTGGAAAAAAATCAAGAAATCATGAACCTACACAATAGTGTGGTGAAGGCCTGGGAGGGGCAGGTGTGGGGTGGAGGGGGTCAATGGAGGAAAAAAAAAAGGGGGGGGGATATCAATCAACAATGCTTTCAACAATAAAGACAAATTTAAAAAAAAAGAAAGAAAGCTGTTCATATAACAAGTCTCCCAGGAGAACAGCTTTCATTCTTATATGCCTGTGGCCAGAGTCAGTCTCTAATCAAAACAAACTCTCACATGCTTGAACCTCCAAATTAATGTTTTCTGGTAATAAACCGCTATGAAGCACCTACTATGTTCCAGGTCCTGAATAGGTGTGGAGGAAACCAGTGGTTCAGACGAGTCTACCATCATGAATCACAGGGCTCTGACTGCAAGAGGGTAAAACCTCTCATTATACAGGGGAGGGGAAGGAGGCCCAGTATGGGGACATCTTACTCCTGCAGGTTCTACAGTTCCATCAGAACTAGACCTAGCATCCTGTTCTTTAGACTCTTTGGCCAGGTCTTCACCATTTCACCATGAAGGGGCAAACTTTAGGTTTCCAGCCTGGGGACCTGGGGACCTGGGGACCCAAAGGAGTGATGTGAGCTGAACAGGAGACTATGTTGAACTGGAGAGTACAGACCCTCTAAGGATGACCTCCACTTCTGAACCTTTCATACCTCATCCAGCCTACTTATCTACGGGGCAGCCCCTGAGAAGGGTGAGTCAAGTCAGGCTGAATCCAGTCCCTTAGCTCTGCTTGGTAAAACATCGTAATCACTGAAGTTTGTGTAAGCTCATTTGCATGGCCTAACCAACAGGCTCAACTTTAATATGTGGATTCCTGGCCTTTTCCTGGAGATTCTGATGTGGTCTATACTCAGGCCGGTGACAGCCACTGAGGAGGGAACAGGGGACTGGGCTGGTCACCAAAGGATAGCCGCTGGCTGGTGAAAGAGCTGTGCAACTTCACTTTTCCACGTGTTACCACATAAGGAGGCTCAATTGATAACCCCAACAGACCCTCCAGTTCTGGCATCCCAGGATGGTGTTACTCAGCGAATCCCAGACCGTCAGACCCCATGGCTTGGCTAGGCAGACTGACATAGAGTGACTGGGGATATTGACCACATTTAAACCCACCTGCATGGGGTTTCTTGAACAATACTCTCCCCTGCAGGTGGACCTGGACATAACTCCCTGGCCCAAATCTAACACTCTTTGCCCGCTGACAAATTTCTGCCATGTGTGTCCTTCCCAGAGTCCAGCCAAGGGCCTATCTGTCTAATGGGTTGGGTTCTCCAGGCTCACTCTGTTTCCTTTTCTTTTTCCCACGGATGTGTCTTACTGCTGAGGATGCTCACTCATACACCTAAGAGGGTACCAGCCCATGGACCCATGATCCTCCAGGGGGTGAGAAAAGGAGTGGATCTTGGGCAGTTGACTCTGAACCTGAGAGGTGGAGCAGCCCTGCCTCTCCCCTTTGAGCCCAGAGGTACCATGGAAGGAAGAGAGACTTTGGGTCAGACCTAAATTCTAATCCTGGCCCTGCCACTTACCTGCTAGGGGGTAATCCAAGTAACTCAACTTCTCTGAGCCTCAGTGTTGCCTCATCTGAAGAAATAAAATGGGAATAGTCAAGCTTATTATTTGCAGGGTTGTGGTGAGAATGAAATCTGATTCGCGTACATGGAACTTCTGACACTTAAAAGGGGCTCAGTAATCCTCTCCCTCTGGCCTGCAGCTCACTCTCACTGCCACCCTCCGCTGGGGGGGAAGGTGTCACTGCCTGTCTCTCCAGCTCAGAAGTCATCAGGATAGAATGGAAGGGGCAGGAGGATGCCTTCCCTCTTTAGCATTATTGAAAATGATTCAAAAGAAACATTCACACCAGAAGCTACTCTGGGGAAACAAAGGGAAGTGAACAAAGCAAAAATAAATCCATCAAGTGAAAGGCAGATTGTGGTTCCTACAAGAGCCTCTGATAAACGCCCCACAGTTCTCAGGGACAATGGGGTCTCGGGGAGCTGCGGATGTCCCCAGCTGGAAATTGAAGCCTTGTTCCTCCTGTGGGGCCTCCTCTGCTTCTGGACTGTTTTCTCAGCCCCGAGATGCCTGAGTTGGAGGCACAACAGCACTCCACTTGCCAAATTCCGCTTTGCAGCTCCTCCCTGGCTCCTGGCCCAACCCACGCAACCCTTTCCCACACTCCCCAGCCCTCTGGTGGCCTCTAAAAGGACAAGAACTATAGCCCCGCCTGTGCTGAGCTGCACAAAGCCTGTCACGACTCTGGGCTCAGGGGGGTTCGCTCTCATCCAGGTGGGTGTTGGAGAACAGCAGAAGCACGAGGCTGACAGCACTGCCTGTTCTGCATCTGGGCCAGGCCCTGTGCGGGCTGCTGGGGACCTACAAGAACAGAGAACGAGGGCAGAGGGACTCAAGCCTGGAATCCCTGGCTCACAGCCAACGACCTGGCTCAGCCTTGGGAGGGCTGCAGGCTCTCAAGGGAGGCCCTGTGCAGCTGCCCCCTTAAGGGCAGAAATGGCTAAAGCAAAGTCCTAACAAATCTGAAACAACTGGAAGTGAGCACTGACCCATAGCTGGCTGAGACTGAAGGAGGAGTGAGAGCCTCAACTGCCAAATGCTGCCATTCAGACAAGCAGGAGCAACCCCACAGCACAGGCTGCTTTGCTGGCACAGTAAGGGTTAAGAATCCACTCAGGGGTCTGGAAAATTTGCCCAAGAGTGAGGGAGGGAGCTTATCAGGGAGAAAGTAGCCTAGGGGCATTTGGGTTTACGTATGAGGGTCCACCTATGGAAGAAGGACACCAGAAGGTAGAGGTACAGAGAAAATATCCAACTACTCAGAACCATTAATAATAGAGCAAGTACTAAATTGAGGTCTTTATTTTATATGGAGGAGGGGTGTCCCTCAGCCCAGCCTGCATCCTCTCTAATCTGGGATCCCTCTCACAATCCAGGACTGCTGGCTCCCAACTCCTCGCCTGCCTGCCTTCCTGATTGCCCTTAACCGCTTCTGCCTGCCAGCCTGATCACCCCCTAACCACTCCTATGCCAGCCTGATTGATGTCTAACTGCTCCCCTCCCAGCCTGTTTGCGCCCAACTTCTCTCCTCTGCTGGCCTGGCCACCACTAACTACTCTTCTCTGCAGGGTTGATCACCCCCAACTGCCCTCCCTTGCAGGCCTGGTGCCTCCCAACTGCCCTCCCTTGCTTGCCTGATCACCCACAACTGCACTCCCAGGCCTGGTCCCTCCCAACTGTCCTCCCCTGCTGGCCATCTTATGGTGGCCATCTTGTCTCCACATGGGGCAGGATCTTTGACCGCATGGGGGCAGCCATCTTGTTTGTTGGAGTGATGGTCAATCTGTATATTACTCTTTTATTAGATAGAATAGAGGCCTGGTGCACAGGTGGGGGCCAGCTGGTTTGCCCTGAAGGGTGTCCCTGATCAGGGTAGGGATTCCCTTGGGACGTGGTGTGGCCTGGGTGAGGGGCCTGTCATGGTTTGCAGGCTGACCACACCCCCTGGTGACCCAAGCGGAGGCCCTGGTATTTGGAATTTATTTACCTTCTACAATTGGAACTTTGTAGCCTGGAGTGGAACCAAGCCTTCTGCTTTCTGGGTGGCTGCCGCCATTTCTGTTGGAATTTACTTATTTTCTATAATTGAAACTTTGTATCCTTGAGTGGAGGTTTAGGCTGGCTAAGGCAGGCAGAAAGCTTGGCTTCATCCATTGCCTGGGAGACCCAAGCCTCCCTCCTGCTCTCTATGGCCGTAGCCATCTTGGGGTTAATTTTCATACTCTCTCTGATTGGATGGCGAAGTGGCTGGTAGGTGTGGCTTGTGGTGTAGCGGAGGTATGACCAATTTGCATATTACTTTTTTATTAGATAAGATATATATATAATAAAATATTTATATTTGTTTCAGAGAAGAAGGGAGAGAGAGAAAGAGATAGAAACATCAATGATAGGAGAGAATCATTGATCAGTTGCCTTCTGCCCATCCCCTACTGGTGATAAAGCCCACAACCTGAGCACATGCCCTGGCCAGGAATCAAACTTGTGACCTCCTGGTTCCTGGGTCAGTGCTCAACCACTGAGCCACACCTGGCTGGGCTGAATTGAAGTCTTTAAATGGATGATCTGTTTTGAAATTCGAAGACAGATGCCCAAAGTGAGATATGTTGATGGGAATTATATAATACAATTATGCAGCTAACAGAGAGTCTGATGAGCTCTTTTCAATGTTTTGAACAGGCTAGTGTTAGTGATGCACAAGAATAGTCTGTACATATGGGTTTCCCAGTCAGAATGTAAAAACCAGAATCATCTAAGTTTCTGGACCCCTGTCTTTGAAAAGATAAACTCTCAGAACTTATCCTGAATTGGACCAGCTCTCAGCTTGCATCTCTTTGCAGTCCATGCCAGGCAATGGGGTGCTCTGCCTGAGCCCTCCCTGAGCCTGGGGAGCATGCTGCTGGATCGTAGAAGGGCAGTCATGCCCTCACCAATGGGGGCACAGGTTCCTCCAGAAGAAAGTGATGGTGTGTCATTACACCATGGCAGACCTTCCTGATGGGCATCCTCTTGCAGTCAGACTCTGGGCCAGTGGGTCCAGTTTCTCATTTAACCAAACCCCATCCTGTCCAAATACACTGTTTATGGTGTGCCCTATCCAGAAGGCCTAATCATATCTAATAAAAGAATAATATGCAAATTGACTGTCACTCCAACACATAAGATGGTCACCCCCATATGGTTAAAGATGGCTGCCCCCATGTGGACACAAGATGGTCACCACAGGATAGCCAGCAGGGGAGAGCAGTTGTGGGTGATAAGGCAAACAAGGGAGGGCAGTTAGGGGTGACCAGGCTGGCAGAGTAGGGCAGTTGGGGGTGATCAGGCCTGCAGGGGAGGGCAGTTTGGGGTGACTGGGCCAGTAGAGGAGGGCAGTTCGGGGAGATTAGGACTGCAGGGAGAACAGTTGGAGGGTGGGGGGACTCAGGCTGGCAGGGAAGGGCAATTGGGGGGACCAGGCCTGCAGGGAAAGGCAGTTTGGTGGGACCAGACCTGCAGAGGAGGGCAGTTAGAGGTGACCAGGCCAGCAGGGGAGGGCAGTTGGGGGTGACCAGGCTGGTAGGGGAGTGGTTAGGGATGATCAGGCTGGCAGGCAGAAGCAGTTAGAGGCAATCAGGCAGGCAGGCAGGTGAGTGGTTGGGAGTCAGCAATCCCGGATTGTAAGAGAGCAGTTGGACATCCTTCAAGGGGTCCCTGATTGGAGAGCGTACAGGCTAGGCTGAGGGACACACACACACACACACACACACACCCTGCACAAATTTCATGAACCCGGCCTCTAGTACTCTATAAAGAGACAGAGTCCCACACAAGGACATTCCAAATGGCTGTACCTGCTCAGTTCCGCTGTCATTGTGGTTTTTCATTGTTTCCGAGCTGGAGTTTGCCCTGTTATAACCTAAAATATTGGTTCAAACTCAATCCTCCAGAACTGCCATATCTTTCCATAATCTCAAACAATGACTTTTGGTTTAGAGCAGACATAGGGAAAGAAGCTGTTTATACACTGGAAACAACTAATGAAGCAATACACTTATTGCATTCAGAGCTCCACAGCATCTCATTTATTCCTCACAGCAATGCTTTTAGATGGGCTACATCCCATGGCGTTTTGGATCAAGTAACTGTAGAAGGATATGGATCTTTGCTTTGATAAGACACTGGATTTGATTGGACTTCTTTGCTGCATTGGAAGATCTCATCTAGTTTCCCTCAGGATGGGATAAAACATCTTCCAACGCCCCCAGAAGATGGCTGTGTTCTCCTAACACCAAACCTCTATGCCTTCAAAGAAGGGGGTCCTTGTTTTTCCTTCTCTTATGTTTAAATCACTAATGCTTGGAGCTCTGGTTTTTATAAATGGGGTAGACCTTTGTTGTTTTACATGTATGTACACCTTGCCTATCCAGCATTATTTTTCTGTCTAAAAATAAAATACCCCAGTGTCCTTTGGGGAGCTACTCCTCCACATACATTGTGTGGAATATTGGTGTGTTTTGCCCCCATTTCAGGAGATTCCCAGGTCAGATACCTCTTCTGTCACTGTAGAACAGCCTAGGAGGTATGCCTGTGACCAAGGCCCAACCAATCAGTCTCTCCCCTGGGGCTTTGACAGTTGAGCAGAGTTAACACAAAGATGCAGCACTCTGATGGTCAAGTACCTCCTGTCCTGCTTCCAGGCTGTGTTTAGATTCCCTAATACTTCCATGAGCTTCCTGATAACTTCCCAATAAATTTCCTTTCTTTGCTTAGGTCATGTTTTAGGACGTGGCCAAATCCAAGATGACTCCCTTCCATGGCATTATTTTGATTCTTTATCATAAGCAACACAATAAAGAATCAAGTTGTCAAGAAACCCAAAATTTGTACTTTTTGCTTCCCCCTTTTTTCTCCCGTAAGACATCGCTGCTTAGTAAATGGGCTGAGAGAAGAACTGCTTTGGTAGACACATTTGAGTAAGTGCTGTGGAGCCAGATTTAACAGCTTTCAATGCACCCTCTTTATTCCCATAAGTGGCACCTTCACATCACCTACAATGGGCCTAACCCATCTCCTGTGTAGCCTATAGGTGAAGGGGAGCATCACTTTAGATGTCAACCAAGCACAACCCTAGGGTGACACCTGGTCCCTGCTGTGAATCATCATTCTGCTCTCCTTTGGCCTCACCTATGAGGACACCCTGAATAGAGAGCCCCCAGGACAAATGGGGAGCCCAGAAAGGGCATGGGCCCCCAAGAGTCTGGAAGCTCTTATGTACAGACTCAGAAGCTGAACTGAGCCTCCTGGTGAAGCAATACTAAGCCAGTGGGATGTGGAGCCTCTGACTCACCATGTTCAACAGAAAATGATGACTCAAGAGCCACCAGGGTGATATGACTCCTGATAAGCTCATCCAATCTGGAGACTCATTCAGAATGTGGGGACATCTCTGCACCCTCCACTGAGGCGCAGTTACTCCAGAAGGTGAAGTGAAGTCAGAACACAGCAAGAAAAGATTCAGGTGGAGGAAGAGTGGAGAGGGCAGCTAGAGAGAACACTGTCATGTCCAAGAGGAGCTGAAGCTTTTTCTGCATCAGACAGAACTAAAACCCACGAGTAGTTCTAGGGCAGCAGACTTCACCCATAATAAGGAAAACCTTTTGAACAGAGCAGCTCAGCAGCAAAGGGGGCTGTCCAAGGAAGGCCCTCAGGAAAGTGGACCAGAGTGTGACCTCAGGAGGCAGCCACCTGAGTCAAGTCCCAGATCTATTACTTAACAGTTGTGTGCACTTGGCATGTTTCTTAAATGTTCTCTTATCTGTAAAGTGAAGGAAATAATGGCACCTACCTCCTGGGGCCATTTTAGGGTTAGAAGTCAATGTTTGTAATGGGCATTGAATAGTACTGACGTATACATACACTTACTAGAACATAAGTGCTAGATATTCAGTAGAATTGTTTCTGCAAGGTGGTGGGACCTCATTGCTAGAAGCGGTCAAACCCAGCTGGATGATGAGTGTCAGGGATGTCTGAGATCATTCCTGCACTGGTGGGAAGATGGGGCCAGACCACAGTGAGGAGAACAGAGCATTGGCTTTTGTGAAGGAGAGATGATTTCATAATGTGACTGCTGCCCCACCACACAGTTAGATCTAGGCCAGAACAGAGACTGCTTCTTGAAAATCCTCTCAGAGATGGTCTGGACACCCCTCCCCTGTGCCCCACAGCATGCTGGCTGGTACAGTTCTTGGAACAGGCTGTTGCCTACCCCAGGCAAGTATGTAAAGCATTTTCCCATTATCTGGGGCCAGTCACACACCAGTACCCCTATCCATCCTGCCTTGTCCTATATAACCCCTGGTGCCTGTGGGACAGCGTGTGGGACATCCAAGTCGTCTTGTCACCTCCTGAGACAAGCCTTTTGTGTAAGTCCCCTTAATAAACTCTTGATATCATGAGGGAGTTGTCAGCCTCTTCCTATGGTCTCTCAGTCCTGGGAAGTTTTACGTAAAACCTTTGGTGGACAGACTACAGAATCTCCAGGTGTCGGCTTTCCCATCTGTAGATGAGGCTGACATTGCTCCCTCCACGCACTGTCACAGGAATAAATAATCAGGTGTACAGATATCTGTCTTATATTTAAAATCTTGTGTTTTTAAAATGTCAGAAATAATAATAATGTGAGATATGTGAAGAATTGATTGAGCACCTGTGCATAGTCTGTGATACATTGTGGGGGCAGAGTGGGTATGGTTATGGTTCTGTGGAAGAAAGGAGCCACATGCTAACCTGACAAGCTCAGGGGAGGCTTGTGTGGCAGTCTTGCAAACTCAGAGACCTAAAATAACCACAAAAGATGGTCTGAAAATTAAATATTTAACTACAAACAGGTTATAGTGAGTAGTCATGTCCTAGACTGATATTTTTCCTGACAAAGATCAACTTAGATCTTCTTTACTGAGCCCATTTGCCTTTTTGCCTCTAAGATAACATATCTGTGAGATGTCTGGGTAACTTGTAACTTCCCCTTTTCTGGAGCCCTTGGGGCACAACCAACTGTGCTGGGCGCCAGGACAGATGCCTCAAATTCCTTCATTATCATGTTAATTGTTCCTGTACCCACCTAAGTATGTGTCTATCATTTCACTTTTTATCCAATCCCAGGGGTTTCCCACTGCTTTGTTTTATATCATCTCCTTAATCCATCACCAATGATTTTCATGTAACCCACCAAAGTCCCTCCTTTGATTGCAATGTATAAATAGAAATGTAACCTGCCATTCTTTGGAGCATTATCTCAACTTGTTGAGGTTCTGCTTTCTGGTATATGTTGACAGTTTGGCTCAAATAAACTCACAAAAATTCTTTACAGGTTTCAATGTGTTCTGTTTTTGTTTTTGTTTTTGTTTTTGTTTTTGTTTTACGTTAACAGTTCCCTTTCCTGCTCCCCAAAAGCCTGTGGCTCCACAACAGAGCTTGCCTTCCGTAGCCTTCTGGCCGGTCTTTTTGTCCCTTCATGAGTGCCCTTTCCTCTCAGGCAGCTAAGCGTGACTCACCCTTCTTTGCAATTAACTGTGATGTTCTGCTGGAGGATTCTATTACAAATGATGAGAACAGCCACGGTGGCCTGAACAGGGTCTGGCTGGCAGATGGTTTTACCTCGGGCTATACTGCCAAATAGACAGAAGATGGGCCCCCGGGCATGTCGTGCCTGGGCCACCTCTCTCCCACTGCCCAGTTTTGTTCCCAGTTTTGAAAATTTAGGCAGTCAGTGCCAAGGGCCAGGCTTGAACGCTCAGGTGCTTACTGGCACCTGGCTGGCCGGTAGGAGCCAGGAAGCTAGGCTGACGAGGAAGGCTGGCAAAGAGAGAAAAGCGATTTCTTCTTCTGGAGTTCGTCTTCCATTTGAGTCTGGATGCTTGCATTGAAAACCTACTCTGTGCCAGGCACACTGGGAATCAGATATGGATTTGAAGCTGTCTTCACTCTGGAGAAGTTCAGAAGTCACTAGGAGAAGGCAGATCAGTGAACAGTCCTGAACTTCTCGATTGGCACAGAGCAATGTAAGTTGAGAAGAAATTCTCAAACCAGAGGGATTCTAGAGAGACTGTATTCAGTTGCCATTTGTTGAGTAGCTACTATGTGCAAGGTACTACTTCCCTTATCTCAATTAGTATACACAACTCTGAGGAATGGAATTGCTATTACCCCGATTTTACAAGTGAAAGGAGCAGTAACTTGACCAAGGTTACACAGCCAGCGAGAAATAGAATCAGGACCAGAGTCTTAGTTCAAAACCCTTGTTTGTTCCAAAAGGCCAGGCCGTGTACTTCTTAGAGGAGGCTGGGTTTGACCAGGGCCTGACAGAAGGCTGGTATTTTAGGCAGCTCTCAGGGTAGGGCATTCCTCCTGCCTCCCTGCTTCTAACTGAGTACAAACAGCCTGCTCTCGGTCCCAGCTGCTATCCTCCCCTCTTCTTCCCACAGGGGCTGAGGAAGCCTCAGCCAAGCATTGGGAAGGGCCCTTCCCATTTCTGTCTTCAGCTCTCCCACCCCCTACCCCCGTGATTCAACCCTAAATAAGGAACCACACTGTGGATCCAAACAGTATTGCCTGTCCATTGGAACCAACACCAGACTGATTTAGCACCTGCTGGGAGCTATTACTCCATTATGCACCATTAATGACCCATTCAACTCTAACTAGTCAGGCCCAAACACACCCCTTATGTTACCTTGAGGCAAATGTGTTCTTGCCTCAGTCGCAGAATTTTAAACTATCAGTGCTGGAAGATAATAACTGAGTCGGGTGCCTCTTCTACAGCTCCTTTACTGAGGTTCAGAGGGGAAGGGGCTGGGCTGGGAGCTTCAGGGAAGGACAGCAGAAGAGACACTGTCTTCTTTGAGCTCTCCACCTGCTGGGAGGGGCAGAACTAAGGTGTACAGAGCCCATCCTTTAGGTATATGTCCTGATGGTGCTGTCACATTTATCCTCATCTGACGTGGGGGCCCTGCACCCCATTTTCAGATGAGAAGCCTAATGAGCTGAGGAACCGTGGGACATACCCAAAGTCATGTGAGAAGAACCCCAACCCAGAGCAGGAGGAGGCAGGTGTTTTTCCCGATCTCTTTTTGGGCTTGCAAACAGGCTTACGTTTGGTATGGACCCAGAAGATCTAGGACTGGGTTTCTGCAGCTCAAAGGGGCCAGACCAACACCGGACCTTCCATGAGGCAGGGGATCTGAGCTGCCTGAAGTGATGACCATCCCAGGGCAGGCCCAGAGTGACACACAAAGGCTGTGCAAAGTGCACTTACGTTTCTTGCTTTGTTCCTGGATGACTCATGCTGCCCACATAAGAAAATTAATGTCTTCTCCAGCACCAGCAATTCATATTTCCTTCTTTAAAAAAAACACAATCAGCCTGTACATGGTCCTGGCTTATTATGGAGACATGGAGCCATCCTGTGGCCACTTCCCTGGACAGGCTGGAAGCTGCAAGCAGGATCCCAAAGGGAGGCCTCCTTGAGGCTGTCACTGAGTCCTGCACTCTTGCATCCCATCAGACCTCTTCTTCCTTCTCCTTCTCTTTTCCCTCCTCCTCCTCCTCCTCCTCCTCCTCCTCCTCCTCCTCCTCCTCCTCCTCCTTTTGGTCAATCCTCACCAGAAGATATTTTTCCATTGATTTTTAGAGGGAGTGGAAGGGAGGAGGAGAGAGAGAGAAACATCAATGTGAAAGAGACACATTGATTAGTTGCCTCCTGCACAGGCCTGATCAGAGCCAAGGATCCAGCCTGCAACCAATGTACGTGCCCTTGACTGGAATTGAGGCAAGGACCCTTCAGTCCACAGGCCAATGCTCTATCCACTAAGCCAGACCTTCTGCTCCTGCCAGTAAATTTTATCTCAGAACTGATGTTCCCCGTTCCAGCAGGTGCTCTTAAAGCCCTACTGCCTCACAATCCCCCATCCCCCAGGTGGCCAGTTCACTCACCTCTCCTGCTGCATCTCCACAGCCCACTCTCCGAGCCTTTTCTGCCTCTTCCCACATCCCAGGGACCATTAGCCCTCTTCACTTTGTGATCTCATTATCTCCATATACAGGTCTCTCACAATAATAATGACAGCTGACATTTATATTGTATTTGATGTGCCTCAACCACTGTTCTAAGATATATAGTAGCCCTCCTAACCTGCAGTTTCACTTTCTGTGGTTTGTTACCATTAGCCAACCGTGGTCTGTAATATTAAATAGAAAATTCCAGAAATAAACAATTCACAAGTTTTAAGTTGCACGTTGTTCTGATTAGTGTGATGAAATCTCCCACCATCCACCCAGAACATGAGTCATCCCTCTGTTCAGCATATCGACTGGAGTCGTGTAGCAGCTGTCTTGGTTGTCGGATTGCCTGCCACGGTATTGCAGTGCTGTGTTCAGGTACCCCTATTTTACTCAATAATGGCCCCAAAGTGCAAGAGCACTGATTCTGGCAATTCGGATATGCCAAAGAGAAACCTTAAAGTGCTTTCTGTAAATGAAAATGTGATTACAGTAAGGTATTTTGAGACACCACCTTCATTGAATTTTAATTATAGTATACTGTTATGATTGCTCTATGTTTATTAGTTTTATTAATTGCTTACTGTGTCTATTTTATAAATAAAATTTTGTCAAGGTTACAAATATATAGGAAAAAAACAGAATGTATGTGGTAGGGTTTGGTACTGTCTGTGGTTTCAAGCACCCACTGAGGGTCTTGGAACATTTCTCTCTATAGATAAAGGAAGACTATTGTATATGTGTATATAAATATACTAGAGGCCCATTACACAAAGAGATTCGTGCAATAGGTCTTCCTTCCCTTGGCTTCCAGCACCGGTTTTCCTCCAGCACTCAGGACCCAGGCCTTCGCTCCAGCCAGAGTCTGCCATCTTTGTCTTCACTGCAGACTCCAGAGTCTGTAGTCTTGTCTTCACTGCGGCACTCCACTCCTGTAGATCCCTTTGCCCCCCACCCTCCCTCTCATAGCAGGCATCCTGCCCCACCTGGCCACTCCACGCCTGGAGCAGTTGGATGGCCACCATCTTTGCCTTCTAATTTGCATACTCACTCTGATTGGCTGTGGGCGTAGCGGAGGTATGATCAATTTACATGCTTGTCTATTATGGTAAGATATATGTGTGTGATATATATATCCACACTCATTTAATCTTCACAATTCTATGAGATAGGCATTATTATTATTTTTAATCCTCACCTGAGGATATGTTTATTAATTTTAGAGAGGGAGGGAAAGAAAAAGGAAGAGAGAAAGAGAGAAACATTGATGCAGGTTGCCTTCAGTATGTGCCCTGACCGTGGATCAAGCTCACACCTAGGTATATGCCCTGACCTGGAATCAAACCCACAACCTTTGGGTATATGGGATGATACTCCAACCAACTGGGCCATACCAGCCAGGGCGAGATAGGCACTATCATTATCTCCATTTCACAGATGGGAAAACCAAGACATAAAGAAGTAATTTGCTTGTGTGCAGCAGAGCGAGAATCTGAGTCTCTCAGTCAGGCTTCAAATGCCTCATCCTGGAGGGCACTGTATCCTCGAGCCCTAACACCAGTCACCCCTCCTTTTGTTTGCTAATTCCTCAGAGCCCCCTCTATTCTGTGGTTTCCTTGAGGAGAGGGTTATGTCTTCCTCCAGGTGAGTCTCTGCTCAGGTTCAGCTCAGGATCTAGACCACAGCAGGGCTCCATGTGCTGGCTGAGAGAATGCTTCTCGTCCGCTGCGCTTGGGCAATAGCACTTCCCGAAGCTCACAGGTATCTCATGCCTCCTGTGTTTGTTTGTTTGTTTGTTTGTTTGTTTTGCAGTTCACCCATGACAAGCCCCGGACTCTTCTCTGCACAGAGGATGGTTGGTGCTGCTTCCAGCCCTGGCCTTGCCTCTCTGTTTGGGGCTTAGGGCCTCACTCTGTGAAGGGCAGTGGTGCAGCAGATGCAGACAAGCACACAACCCATTCCCAAGTGCCTAGGAATATGCAAAAAATAACATAAAATAAATGTTGGACATCTACTTCAAATCAGGCAATGTTCTCGGTGCTGAGAAGCCAGTGGTGAGAAGAACAAGTCCCACCATCACAGCGGCTACATTCTAGTAGGGAGACAGAATGTAAGCAAAGAGAAACTAAGGATGTGATATAGTGGTGGTAGGTGCTGTGAAGGAGTGAGGAGGGGTCAGGAAAGGGAATATAGCATTGGAGAAGAGACTTGATGAAGTGGGGATGAGCTGATATCTGTGGGATGGAGGCTCCAAGCTGAAGGAGCAGCAGGTGCCAAGCTCTATGTTGGTTCCTGTGTGGAGTGCTGGAGAGAAAGCAAGGAGCCATTGAGGCTGGAGCAGGGTGAATGAGGGTAACAGAGGGAGCAGATCATAGATCCTCCTGGGTCTTAGTAAGGACCACTTTAACGAAATACCATGGAATGGTAGCTTATAAACAATAGAAGTTTATCTCTTACAGTTCTGGAAGCTGGAAGTCTAAGATGAGGTGCCAATATGGCTGAGTGAGTGTCTTCTTCTGGATTCAGACCTTTTGTTGTGAGGTCTCTTTTATAAGGACATAGATTATTTTTGGGGGGGTCTACCTAAGCACCTTCCAAAGGCCCCACTTCCCAATACCATTATACCAGGCCCTGAGATGTCAACATATGAATGGGGAGTGGGGAATACAACCATTCAGACCACAACAGGGTTTTATTCCCTGGATATTGGAAACTCCAGAAGAGGCTATACAACCCTACCCCTGTTTTAAAGTGTGAAAGCATGGGTTTCCATGTGTGATGTCACCCTCAGATACAAGATCAATAATGATGTCTGGGGTTTACAAGTTGTCCTGGTACCACTGCCACTTCTCTACAGTGCCCTCTGGACAGCCCATATCACATCTCTGCAGACTACAGCTAGACTTACAGTCCAACAAGGGACACAACTAAATAAACACTTGCAGTGCTGCTGATACGAGCTGTGATGGCACTACGTAGGGAGCTGTGGGAGCAGGAAAAAAGGTTCCTCAGTCAGACAGGGGCATTACCAGCTGGAAATACAGGGGTGGCTCTGGATGAGGTAGCACATGGCATGAGGCCTGAAGGATAACCAGGAGTTGGCCAGGAAATGTGAGGTCTAGGCAGGGGAAGCAATACATACACACAAATTATGATGTTCCTGTAGCGATGGTCTTGCCTGTACCCCGATTCCCTCACCCTTTGTCCTTCAGGATCCCTCTTGCCAACTCCAATGCTGGCCAGACCGGGTGAATCCCTTTTTGCTGCTGAACTTGGCTGTAAGAATTTGCCACCACTGGTTCCAATTCAAATCCACACTCTAATCCCTTGGCTACTGGGCATTCCGATCCTTGATAATGAACTTCCTGCCACACTCCCAGCAGCACATACTCCAGACTTCTGTTCTCTTCCTGCCTCCCTCGATAGTGAATTCCCTCTCTTCTGACCTTCACCTCAAAGGATGCTTACATCTTCAGCCCTCATCTCCTTCAAATGGTCTCAGAAAAAGATGTGACCATTCTTCCTGATTAAGATAATCATGGATTGTATTTTGAGGTAACCACATAGCCCAGGGGGATACGGGAAATTTCTTTTTTATAGATAATACTAGTTTTAAAAAATGTGAATGGAATATAGAATTAGAAATCCCCTTTTTGCAATCCCCTGTGGTTCAGGTGAAATCACCTGTAGTGGAAGAGATCAGACGGTATGTTAATGGGAAACTTCACATGGAGAGACAAGGCTGCCACCACCTGACCACCACTGTTCCATTAATGAGATCACTAAGAATTGGTGAGATCACTAAGAATGGAATTACCAATGTATGGACCCTTGGATGGCACCTCACATGCACATGGGACTCACCTGGGGAGCCTTAACAATAAATGTGCCTGGGACCCAACCTCACAATTAAGATTTGAAAGATCTGGGGTTCAGCCTCATCAGAGATTTTTTTTTTTTTTTTTTTTTAAGAACCACAGCTGATTCTAATAAGCATCCAGTTTGCAACTATGGCCACCTGAAGCACATAGCTTTACCCAGAGCTCAAAGTACACCTTATGAACTGTGCTTGCCCCCACAAGATTGATCCTAATCAAGCCTTTCAAATTAATCTCCAGTTAAAGAAATTTCAAGGGCTAGAGAAACAAGTTCAGTGACACTGTGAGGAAGCAGCCAAATTCAGAATGTGACTCATTCTGCTGAGCAACTAACTCATTTCACTTTTTTCAGTAATTCAGTGGCTTTGAAAAGAGGGAGAAGGAACTGTTTCAGATTAAGAGACTTTGAAGACATAACCACCCAATGCAATGCATGAATGCAATTTGAATCCTGGATTGGACAAGTCAGCTTTTATACAACTGGGCAAACTCGAGTGTGGACTGGAATCCAAAGAGTGAAGTCTCTAATTCCATTGGATTCGTAATTACACTGAGAGGATGTAAAAAATATTTTAAATACAAAGTGTGTTAGATGTAAAAGGGTGAATGAAGTGATAAGAGATCTCGGGTTTGTTGTAAAATATTCCAGCAACAATAAAAAAAGAGATACTCTGTCAGCTCAGGCTCTTCCCACCATCCCAGACCAGGTACCGCAGGGGAGTGAGGAAGCTTGGATGCCGAGCCCAGCTGACCTTTTGGATGACCCCAGCCCCAGCTGCAACCTAACTGCAATCCCATAGGAAACCCCAACTGAGTACTTCCTAGACTCGCAGGGGCCCTCAAACTTTTTAAAGTGGGGGCCAGATCACGGTCCCTCAGAGAGCTGGAGGGCCGGACTATATGAACTACTAATTCCTACTGTAACACCTCGGCTGCGCTCACTGCCCAAAAAACCTGGCGGGCCGGATCAGACTCCTCTGCGGGTCGCATGTGGCCCGCGGGCTGTAGTTTGAAGACCCCTGTAGAGGGTCTAGTCATCCCACAGAACTGAGAGAAATGATCCATTGTTGTTTTAAGCCACTAAGTTTGGAGTGGCTTATTGTACAATAGTAGGTTTCTGGAGCAACTTCCTTGTAAGTGCAGCTCAAATACCCACTCCTCAGTGCAGAGGCTCCTGAGCCCTTGGAATGAATAAATTGCCTCCGTGTCTATCAGAGATGGAACCTATCACAGTCTGACACACGACTTAATTAGGGAGGGCAAAGATTGGGCCTCACTCGTCTATGAGGCTCTGCTGCCAACCACAGTTCATGACCCATACTACCCAATCCTTGCTCTAGTCAACATTTGCTGAACTGAATTGATTTCCTTTTCCTTCTTGGGTCCCTCAAGGCAGGCAGGCAGGCAGCCTAAAGAAACAGAATCTAAGAAGCCCAGAGCAGTCAGTATTGATTAGCAAGTTGAATATGCCCAATCAGTCATGACAAAGCTTTCCAAACCAGAGAGAAGGAAAACCTTTGAGACAATTTTAAAAGCTGAACTGAAGAGAGATGAAAGAAGCCAGAGGTGACTGTCATTCCTTTCTCACTGACCACAGACAGACACTGCGGGACTGAGTATGGTCCCCACAGCACACTTCCCCAGCTCCCTGGAAAGTTCTGCTGATTCTGGGCTGGAGGAGTCTAGTTCACTAGGGACATGAGGAACATGCCCAGGCATCCACGACTGGTCCAGCTGAGATGGACACTGTGGAAATAATTCACTTGGCAAAGCCAACCCAGGTCTTTTAACTACTGATGAGCCTCAGGATCAGAGAGCCATCAAAGCCCTCTTGTGGGTCAGGAATACATCCATGTCACCACCCTCCCTTTCAAAACACTCCCAGACCTCCTTCTGCTCACCTTCATTTCCTTCCCATCAAACAAGCATTATTCTGAGCCCCATTTTGCCAAACAATGTTAATAGCATGTTCTATGCAAATTGTAGCTGTCACACTATGCAAATGACAGAAGTCTCTACTCTGCTATTGGATAGAGTTCTAAATCCTCTATGTGACATGTGGTGAGGATCTTTCTAGGATTTGGCTTGTTACATCAGTGTTCCCCATCTTGGCTGCATATTAGAATCCTGGAAAATTTTTTTTGGGAAATGCCTATGCCAGGGTCCCATCCTGGAATAATGAAATCAGGTCCTCAGGGCATGGGTCTAGGCATAATATTTTTAAAGTACCCGAGTGATTTCAAAGTGCACCACACATGAGAACCACAGTTCTTGCAGACCATAAACATCGGTAATATTTGGGGTTCTAGGCAAGCCCAGGCAGTTTCCTACCCAGTCCTGCTTCTCATTTTGGCTTCAAATTATCTTTTGGCAAAGCACAGTCCTTTACAATAGGACAAGAGGGACACTAGACAGACATGAAGCTGTCATCAAGAAAGCCTTAACTAAGTTCAGGCTGGTCACATTTCATGATTTCAAGTCTGTGTCATTTTGAACATTGATTTACTGTCCAACTATAAAGTATGAGGTTTGTGTGGGGTTTTGTAACATCTCTGACAATTAGAGTGAGAAAATATCACACTCTTAGATGAGAAAGCAGAATTTTCTCTTTAAAGATTGCAGATCCATAAAAATACTTTTAAGGCTGAAAACAAAACCACAAATTGATCATAAGTGGGCTATAGGATGATGTTTTTCTTTTCTTTCTAAACTTATTTTGAGTCGATCATCATACTTTTAAAAGTTAAAAACTAAGTCTGAATACTTGGATTTATTTATAGAGAGACTGCCTATAACCAACCATTAGGACAAAGACATTCTGTGCCACTCAGACTAGCCTCTCCCCTTCTCTTGGCCTCAGTGTCCATCTGCAGGTCGAACCGTAGGAGTTGCAAGGCCTTGCACAGCATCTCACTCTAATTCCAGGTTCCCACGATGCTGTTTCTATGAGATCAATTAAGCCAATGTTATCCAATATGCTTCCCTTGGTGAGGAGTCTGGGCCAAGCGGGCTCTGAGCTGAGCTGGGTTCACCTATTCACCTCCTGAGCACAGCCCACCCACAGCTCTGCCCTTGCCTCTGCCTACACTGTGCCTTCCCGCATGCCAACTTCCCTCTGTGGTCCCCTTCGCCCACTCACAGCTGCAGGCTTTCTTCCGGGCCGCCCCTACACGATGAGCAGTTTGCCAGTTAATATACATCAAGCTGCCACCTTCGAACAGCTCTGAGAGCCCCATCTGTTCTCGGGAACATTCCAGCTAGAAGGACCACCCACTACCAGCATCACACAGGCCATTCCAAGTGGATCCCTCTGAGTGCTGGGCAGGGGGTTCCCTCCCAGCCCAGCAGGGCTTGGCCAGAGAGAGCACGAAGCAGGTGCGTTGATCACCTGGCGGCACTAAAGGCCCCCTACTGCATCTAATAGGAACCTCCTTCTCACTTTCAGAGACATTGCGGGTCAAGGTCCATCCCCTGGAGAGATCTCAGGGCTGAGGACCACACAACCTTGGATGCCTGCACAGGGTTCAAGGAAATTTCATCTGGGGTGGGTCTGGGATGCTTGTCCTTGACAAAGCATCACATAGTAATTGCTGCCATTGCTTCCTGTGTGCTGGCTGCTGCAGACTCTATCCCATCTGCAGCAGCCAGCAACCCTGAATGTAGGTACTATTATAACCATGCTTTTACTGGTGGACCAAGACAAGTTAGGTAATTCCCTGAAACACCCAGCTAAGTGGTGAGATTGTGAAGTATTAGTTCTGAATTCAAACTGCTTGGATTGGAATTCTGGTTCCGTCACTTAAAAGGCCTGTGACTTAATTACTAATCTCTCTGAACATTAGCCTGCTCTTCTGTTAAATGGGGATAGCAATTCCTATTTATGAGGATGGATGTGGAAGGGTTGGATGACATCATCCATGAAAAATGCTTAGCACAGAGTCTGTGCTCAATAAATACTAGCTCTTGTTTTTAACTGGATCTGAACCCAGATCCATCTTCCGGTCTCACAGATGACTCTCTGTGAGTACTGAGTGTATCTAGTTTGTCCATTCACAAGGGCTCTGGGGTGCTGGATGCTATGAGCTAGGCTTACATTCAAAAGCCCAGGCTTGAAGAAAGGAATAATGAAACACACACCCTGAACACCTCTCATTGTAAAGCACAGAAACCCTACAGTCTTCTTTTTAGGCTTATATTATCAGAAACTTGGCTGCCCCACCTCAAAGGGATGGGATGAGATGAGATGAGATGAGATGAGATGAGATGAGATGAGATGAGATGAGACGAGACGAGGGAAGTGAGTGACATATTTAGAAGAAAACGAAATGAGACCACCCACCCAGAGACTCACCCCAAAGGAGAGTGGGATAGTTTCAGAGCTTCTTGAAACAGGTGGTCTTACAACCCACCTCCCTTGACCCATGTTACCCAATCCTTGCTCCAGTCAAAACATAGATGGGAAGAATTCTTGCAAAACAAATATAAAACTTGGATAATAAAATTAGTTGTAAATACCCAGTTGACCCTTCTGCCTCTGAGAATGGAATAATCTAGAGGGTGGATAAGCATTTTTTCCTGCCCCCACATTCATCTAGTGGCCACTGGGAGCATCCCTAACATGGTGACATCGTGAACATGTGAATTAGTTCTGCCCAGTTTCAGAAAATCATACAGTAAGGGAGGAAGTGTGTGTGTGTCTGTGTGTGTGTGTGTGTGTGTGTGTGTGTGTGTGTGTGTGAGAGAGAGAGAGAGAGAGAGAGAGAGAGAGAGAGAGAGAGGGAGGGAGAGAGAGAGAGAGAGAGAGAGAGAGAGAGAGAGAGAGAGAGAGAGAGAGAAACAGAGAGATTAGTCATTTCAGAATCCAGCCCACAACTTGACATCCCCATCAAAAAGACCTCAGAGGTGTACCTGCCCATCATATCCTTCTCCAGGCCCCTGGCTTATTGAATCCAGGAAAGAGGTAAGTTCATTTGTTATTAAGCCTTGCTACATGCTGTGTGGCCAGCTGGAAGCTGGGCCGTGACTGTGATGAGCTCACTCCCCCATAGGACCTCTGAGGACTCTCTTCCATGCACCTTTGACTCCAGAGCTCTGGGCCTGGACTTCTGGGAAAAAGAGATGTGGGTGTACATGTACGTGTAAGACTCAAACTGAAAGGACTTTCTTCTCCTTTCTGTTACAATTCACGCTGAGCAAGATTCACTGGCTGAGATGAGCAGGAGCTCAAAGGGGATGCATGCTTCTGCTCTTTTTTGTCCCTCTGGTGTAAGGTTGTCCTCCCTCCCTTATCTCTGGGGACACTTCTGTCAGGTGGCCCCTCCAATGGGGATCCTCTCCCCTCTTCAATATCAGGCACTTTTAAAAATATATATTTTATCGATTTTTTACAGAGAGGAAGGGAGAAGGATAGAAAGTTAGAAACATCGATTAGAGAGGAACATCGATCAGCTGCCTCCTGCACACCTCCCACTGGGAATGTACCCACAACCAAGGTGCATGCCCTTGACCAGAATTGAACCCAGGACCCTTGAGTCCATAGGCCAATGCTCTATCTATTGAGCCAAACTGGTTTTGGCAATATCATGCACTTTTTGCTTCCTGCTCCTTTGGAAATAACTGGTCCTCTCTTTGCCATGACAGGCTGCACTGTGGCCAGTCCACCCTGTTTTCCGTGCTGGGAAGGCTTGCATGGACTGGCTGCCATGAAGTTCCAGTCTGCATGCAAGAGTTCTCAGCTGACAGCTCTGGAATCCTCCATGAGCCACTGTCTAACTTTTCATTCTATTCTCCCATTCAGTATCCCCTCTCCTCTCCACCTTCCACCAGAATATGCCCCTGAATATAGACTGGAGGGTAGAGAAAGCTGCTCTGGGACAGAAGTGACTGGAGAGAAAGATAAATGGAGACAGAGACAGAGAGAAGTAAAGACAAGTGATGGACAGATAACACTGCTGCCCAGTTGCCTTTGGTCCTACAGGTCCTGATTCTGAGATTTCCAGAATGAAGCTATAATCATATAATCCTTTTCTTTTTTTTCCCTTGAGTAAGCTAAAATTGCTTTTTATGTCTTGTCCCCAAAAGAGTCATAATAAACATCTCAAACCACCACACCCCACCTGTCAAGGACCCTGCTGTGTGTATCCCTCCTCTCTGAAGTTTCTGCCAGCAGAGTTAGTTGCCCCACCCTTCTTCCCATGGCACCTTGTGCACAGTTCTGTACCCAGTCCATGTGTGGTAATGATCTAAGTGGCCATTTGCCCATTGTCTTTCCATACACCTTTGTTAGGTAGCCCCTGACAAAAGTGTATAGGGCAGAGGCCAAATCTCTTCCTGACCAGGGACAAGGTATCGTTCATTCAGAAGGTGTTTTCAGAATCCAAGAACAGTGCCTTACATATGATAAGTACTTACCAATGTTAGATCAATGAATAATAAATCAATGAAAGAGTAAATTGCCAGTGTGGCAACGCATAAACAATTTGCATAAGGCCTAAGATAGCTCTGGAAATTTCATTCTTACTTGAGTTTTAAGCATGACATTTGGTCTAAGAAACATGAGACTGGTGGGGACACTGCTCTGAAAAGTGATTGCAGGAGCCCAGTATACAAGGCTTAGTCACTGTTGCTATTAGTTGAGAGAACTTTCCCATCGCCTGTCTCCTGGAATAGATACCATCCCCCTGGACAAAAGGATGAACATGTGACCCTGTCCTGGCCAATACGGTTCTTGCCTGACCTTAGCACCAATGCTTCCCCACAAAATGCAAAAGGCCTGATGCACAAGAAAGCCGCCAGGCCCACCAAACCAGACATGCAGGGAGGAGACACAGATGAGAGAGCTGTCCCCATGTCTTCACTGGCTCTGGCAATCAATAGATCCTCCATGTTTTAGCTAGTTTGACTTGGCTTTCTAACACTGGGAACATGAAGAGCCCTAACCAATTCCACATTGAATTGGAATCTGGGCCTGATTACCTAAGCTATCCCCAGAGAGGCAGCTTTGGAATGCCAGCCCTTTCTTTCTGTCTCTGTCTGGTCAGGAGTCATTGGTGGATCTTACCTTCCTTTTGGCCGAAGTGGATGTCTGGGGCCCAAGTGACCCAAACAAAAAAGGCTCTGTGCTAAGTTTAAACATGGCCCTTCTACTCCTAACTTCAGTATTATGTGAAAAAAGCAAGGTACATAAGAGTGTGTATAAAGCATGACTGATGTAGTGAAGGAGATGTTATAAAATCACAGAATACATATACAACAGGGAAGAATGGAAGTGCCATTGAATGTAAGCTCCTTGAGGGTAAGAATGTATCACTTTTTATCCTTGCTCTATCCCCAAAACCTAGAACAGGCACTGAATAAGTATTTATTAGGTGAGGAAATAAAACAGAATGAAAAGAATGTTCCTGAAGAGATACATGAGAAGATAGCTTTGATGGCTACCTTCTAGGGAGGTAATAGGGTGTGTGTCAGGGGTGAAGACAAATGAAGGAGACTGAACACCATTCTGTGAAGTATGCATTTAAGGTAAGTGCTACCTTAAAAATAAAAATAAAAAGGAGTAAGACTAGACTAGAAAAGCAGGTTACCTGGGGCTTAAAAAACAGGTTGGGGAAAAAATGTAAAATCTGGTCAAGAGTCTGACTGATATCATACTCTTGCAGGGAGGAGAAAAGGGCTACCAAGAGGATTAGCAGTGCCTGCTCCCCTTGCCTGGTGTCCCTGCAGGAGGAATCTGCTCCTTCTTGTAAATACAGCAACCCTGAGTGTGTTTCCTTAAATATGCAAATAAGGCTCCCATAAATAGCACAGCTGACTTGCACAGAATACTAAAGCAGCAGGCTTTCATTTTGACAGCCAGCCCTTGACATCTTGTCAATCTCATGGAAAGTCATTTCTGCCTGCTCTCCACTCAGCTGATTTCACCGACACCTCTGGAAATGGTAGGCACTCTTAGGAAATGAAAAGACCTTATGTGTTTAATTTGGGCCAATTCCTGTTTCAACAAATATTTTCTATTCCTATTAATTTTCCCAAATATCCAATTTCAGTTATCCCTTCAAAAAGTGGAGAACAGCCGAGACCGGTTTGGCTCAATGGATAGAGCGTCAGCTTGGGGACTGAAGGGTCTGGGTTCGATTCCGGTCAAGGTTGCTGGCATATCCCCAGTAGGTACCTTGGTTACTGGCATATCCCCAGTAGGGGGTGTGCAAGAGGCAGCTGATCGATGACTCTCTCTCATCGATGTTTCTAACTCTCTATCTCTCTCCCTTCCTCTCTGTACAAAATCAATAAAATATAAAAAAATAATAATAATAAAAAAGAAGTGGAGAACATATGACAGAGGATTAGAACAGTAGTCCCCCTTCATCCATAGGGAATACATTCAAAACCTCCAGTGGATGCCTGAAATTATGGATAGTTCCAAACCTAATATATGTTACTAGAGGCCCGCTGCGTGAAATTTGTGCTTGGGGGGGGGCGGGGGGCGCTGGGTAGTCCCCTCAGCCAGTCTGTACTTTCTCCAATCTGGGACCCCTCAGGGGACATTCAACTGCCAGTTTAGGCTCAATCCCAGGGATCAAACCTAAACTGACAGTCAGACATCCCTCTCACAATCTGGGACTGCTGGCTCCTAACTACTCACCTGCCTGCCTGCCGGATTGCCCCTAACTGCCCCCATGCTGGTCTGTTTGCCCCTAACTGCGCCCCCCCCCCATACCCCACCAGCCTGGTCATCCCCAAATCCCCTTCCTCTTCTCTTCCCCGCCCCCCCCCCCCCGGCCTGGTTGCCCCATGCAGCCTGCTGGTCAGTTGTTTGGTTGTCCCTCACTAACTCGCTACTGGCCTAGTCACCCCACACAACCTGCTATTCAGGCGTTACTGTGACAGCATCCTGGACAATTTGCATATTCCTCTATTATTAGTATAGATGTTTTTCCTATATGTGCATAGCTGTCATACATGTAGTTTAATTTATAAATTAGACACAGTAAGAGATTAATAACAATAATAATAGAGAAAAATTATGATAATATACTATAATAAAAGTTATATGAATGTGGTCCCTGTCTCGCCCTCTTTCTCAAAATATTTTATTGTGCTGTAACTTTTCACTTAAAAGAAGCACCTTATTGCTTCTTTTTGGAATGTCTGAATTGCCAGCATCACTAACCTGTGCTTTGGGGCTATTATTAAGTAAACTAAGGGTACTTGAATATAAGCACTGTGATACCATGAGAGTAGATCTGATAATCAAAGCGGCTACTAAGTGACTAAGGGTGGGTAGCATGGATGTGCTGGACAGAGGGATGACTCACATCTGGGTGAGACAGAGTGGGATGGCACAGATCTAAGGGGGAGGAGGGAACTACTGGATTTCTTTTGACAGAGGATTTAGTATTCAGTATTTTGACAGAGAATTAGATTTATACTACATATCTCATTTAATTCCCATAACAACTTTAGGCAGGAGACGAGATCATCACATTTTACAGAAATCAGGGCTAGGAGAAGCAGATGGGAAGCAAGTATTCCCACCAGGCCTGCCTCTAAAAAACATGTTCTTTCTACTCTACTGCCTCCCCCTAGTTGCATGATACCTGCAGTTTATAAAGCATTCACATAAACTATCCCATTTAATCCTTACAACCCTGAAATCCAGGAATAATTTTTTTTAATATATTTTTTTATTAATTTTGTACAGAGAGGAAGGGAGAGAGATAGAAAGTTAGAAACACCGATGAGAGAGAGTCATCGATCAGCTGCTTCTTGCACACCCCTTACTGGGGATATGCCTGCAACCAGGTACATGCCCTTGACCGGAATCGAACCCGGGACCTTTCAGTCCCCAAGCCGACGCTCTATCCACTGAGCCAAACCGGTTTCGGCCAGGAATAATTTTTAATTCCCATTTGCTATGGATTGGGTATTTTTGCTTTCCCCAAAATTCATGTGTTGAAGCTTAATTCTCAATGTGATGGCATTTGGAGGTGAGGCTTTTGGGGAAATAATTAGGTCATGAATGTGGCGCCTCCATGAACAGGATTAGAGATTTACTCTTCCTCTGCTCCTTGCCATCCGAAAACCAGGATGCAGCTCTCACCAGACCCTGGGTCTGCAGCACCTTGATCTTGGTCCTCCCAGCCTCCAAAACTCTGAGAAGTATGTGCTATTGTTTAAACTCCCTAGTCCATGGTAAGCAGTTAGAGCAGCTCAAATGGGTGAAGACACCATGTTAAGAGGGGAAAACTGGAGCGCAGAGATGAGCACAGAGAGGTGTGGGAGGAAAAAGACCTGTTCCTATTTCTGACTTTGCTCCAGTGAACTGCTGGGACCACAGGCCGGTCAGACATCCTCTCTGGCCCACAGTTACTGCACCCACAAGGCAGAGAGAGCAATGGGCTTGATGGTCTCCTGTTCTTAGCAACTCAAATGGTCTGCCATTCTAGGAAACCTCTGGGTGTTCCTCATAATAAAATTAGAGCTTTAGCCGAAACTGGTCTGGCTCAATGGATAGAGCGTCGGCTTGGGGACTGAAGGGTCCCAGGTTCGATTCCGGTCAAGGGCATGTACCTTGGTTGCGGGCATATCCCCAATAGGGGGTGTGCAAGAGGCAACTGATTGATGACTCTCTCTCATTGATGTTTCTAACTCTCTATCTCTCTCCCTTCCTCTCTGTACAAAATCAATAAAATATATATACTATATTAAAAAAATAATAATAATAAAATAAAATAAAATTAGAGCTTTAGTTGCTATAGATAAGTGGGAGCCAACAGCAACTTTGTACATCCATATCTGGTTCTGGTGGGATATTTGCATCTGTTCCTGTGCCAAACTACACGCCTGAATTTCTACAGTTATGATGTCTTTTTGTTTGTTCAGTTTATCTTTATTGTTGAAAGTCTCCGGGACCGGTTTGGTTCAATGGATAGAGCGTCGGCTTGGGGACTGAAGGGTCCCGGGTTCGATTCCGGTCAAGGGCATGTACCTTGGTTGCGGGCATATCCCCAGTAGGGGGTGTGCAAGAGGCAGCTGATCGATGACACTCTCTCATCTATGTTTCTAACTCTCTATCTCTCTCCCTTCCTCTCTGTATAAAATCAATAAAAAATATATTTTAAAAAAAAATTTAAAAAAAGAAAGTATTACAGATGTCCTCTTTTTTTTGTTTTCCCACACCCTCACCCGCCCCTCCCAGGCCTTCATCACACAATTATCTGTGTCCATCGGCTATGCATATATGCATATAAATTCCCCGGTTAATCTCTCCCTCTTTCCTCCCCCAACTCCTGCTTTCTCTCTGAGATTCGTCAGTCTGTTCCAAGCTTTTATGTTTCTGGATCTATTTTGCTCCTCAGTTTATTTTGTTCCTTAGATTTTACATGGAGGGACTTGAGGAGTATTATGCTAAGCAAAATAGGCCAGTCAGAGAAAGGTAACTATCACCTGACCTCACTCATAACCATGTCTTAGTCATAACGACACGTTTCTGGGAGGCTATCGCCATTCCCATCAGAGATGGAAATGCCCAACTGCTAATAGTACTCCTGGGCTTCCTACCTTATGCTCTCATTTTTAGCCTATTTATGTTTATGAAAATATCAACCATTTTGTTTGTTTGTTGTTTGTTTGTTTAGAAAAAGGAAAGTCTCTGCCAGTGTTTATACAAGGGCAGAAAAAAATATAAAAGACTCAGGTCACCAGAAACAAGCCAGCCCACATGTGTACCCACCTCACAGAAGTGACGGAATCATCTGAAGAACTCAGCTCTGCCTGGCTGCCCGTGGCGGGGGTGGGGGAGCTTCCCTTTGCTTGAAGGCGTTGCAGCCACATGGGCAGATGAGTGCTGAGTTAAAACAGCAACTGGAACCAGCGTGGGTGGAGGCCCTTTCTTGCATGATGAGGTACTGGGTTAAGTGGAAAGAGAATGGGCAGGCTGGGTTTAAATTTGTGGCTTTTGTGATCCTGGGCCAGTTACTTCATCTCTCCGAGCTTTCATTTCCTCACCTATAACTTCTCAGCATTTCTGTCTGAGGATTACTACAAGGATTGACAGGGCTTAAGTTGTGGAGAACATGATGACAGGCAGGTAGTTTTACTCTTCCCATTTAGTAGATGAGGAAAATGGAGGCACAGAAAGATGAAATAATGTACCAAGATTTGAACCTGTGTTATCTAGCCTGAGAGCCTGCATGGTAGCCATTACCCTAGGCTGTCTGTCTACATTTTAAAAGTTCTCATTTGGCCGAAACTGGTTTGGTTCAGTGGATAGAGCGTTGGCCTGTGGACTGAAGGGTCTCGGGTTCGATTCCAGTCAAGGGCATGTACCTTGGTTGCGGGCACATCCCCAGTAGGGGGTGTGCAGAAGACAGCTGATCGATGTTTCTTTCTCATCGATATTTCTAACTCTCTGTCCCTCTCTCCTCCTCTGTGTAAAAAATCAATAAAATATATTAAAAAAATAAATAAATAAAAGGTCTCATTTGAGGCTACATAGTTCCATGTATGTGCCACCTCTTGGGGATGCTGTTTATGTCCCAAGGTTTTTCACAGAATATTATTAATTGCTTTGGTAAAGTTGTCCAGGTCCAAGATCTCGGTCTCAGACTTATAAGCCCAGAAATAGCTTCTATCAGCACAATAAATATGGGCTTATCCAAGCTGGTAATTCATAATGAGGAATAACTACTAGAGGAATCAGAACCCCTGAGCCATATGACCAACAGTAGTCATGTTGCTTAGAAGACAAGCCAGAATCATAAATTTATCTGAAAACCATGATAGCCAAGATATGGAAGCAACCTAAGTGTCCACTGATAGACAACTGGTTAAAGAAGATGTGATACATATATGCAATGGAATATTACTAAGCCATAAAAAAGAATGAAATCATGTCATCTATTACAACATGAATGGACTATAGGGTATTGTGCTAAAAGAAATAAGTCAGACAAACAAAGACAAGTACCATACAATTTCACTTATATGTGAAATTTAAAACACAAAATAAAAATCTACCATAACAGAAATTAAGTTATATATACACAGAACAAATTAATGGTTGTCAAATGGACGGGGAGGTGAAGAGGTGGGTGAAAAGGTGAAGGGATTAAGAAGTACAAATTGCCAGTTATAAGAACAGTCACAGAGATGTGAAGTACAGCATAGGGAATATAGTCAATAATACTGCAATAACTATGTATGGTGTCAGATGGGTACCAGACTTATGAGGGGGATCACTTTGCAGGTTATATAAATATCTATCACTGTTGTACACCTAAAACTAATATACCATGGTGTATGAACTGTAATTGAAAAAATTAAAAACATTTTAAGAAGAATAAGGAGTTACTGAACGTATGTTTGGCAGCTGTCCAGTCAGTGTAGGCATGCCACCTACTTGCTCCTGCCCTCAGGGCTGTGAAATCTGAAGGCACCTGCCCAGGCTTCCTCTTCCCACCTACTCAGCCAACATTTGTCCCAGGGCTTGACTTTTCTTAGATAATTTGTGCCCACACAAAAGAAACTTCTTCCTTTTGATCACAGCACAGTAAACTGCGATGGATGAGGAGCTTTCTGTCTCCTTAAGATGACTGAGGATCTCTGCTGTGATCTCTGACAAGTTATGCTCAAGTTTAGATCTTCAAGAGAAATCCTTCTCTTGAATTCTAGCCCACCAGTACTGGCAACAGTACAAAGCGCCTGGCACACATTGCTGTAAAAAGCAATGTAGCAACAAACATCTATCTGGTGATATATGGATAAGACACAGTGCTTGACCTCAAGGAGTTCACAGTCTAAAGAGGAAGAGAAACATGGACAGACAACAACTCAGGATACTAAGGACTGTGATAGAAGTGAGGGTGGCGTGCAATGGGAGCATGAAAGAGAGATATGTAGCCCTATGTGGAGGGGAGATGCTGTCAGAAAAGACCTTCCCCTGCAGGAGACAGCTGAGCTGGTATGGAGGATGAGAAAATTCACATGCAAAAGGATGGGCAGGGCCATTCCAGGCAGGAAGCAGAATGACACCTTTGAAGGGCTACCAGCAATTCACTGAGCATGCAGTAAACTGAGAGTAGGGGGGTGGGAGTGGAGGTGGGAACTGGGGAGTCAAAAGAAGGGGCCCCTCTGCAGGCCTGGAACTTCCTCAGCCCCTTTCTCCAGAGTCCAAAGAAGGGACCCCTCTGCAGAGCATCTCCCACTGGCTGGACGGCTCTGGGCGCACTGCACAGCCCTCCTGGAGGCCCTCAGCACAATGGACGTCAGGGGGGAAATGTCACAATCTGGGAAATCTGGATTTTGTTCAGAAAACACTCAGAATGTGAAAGATTAATTAGAAGGGTTTACATTAAGAAGGGACACAATCCCCACTATGTATTAAGGAGAATATGCTGAAAGCAGAAAGACTGATGGGTTGGTGAGGAGTGAGAGAAGGCTGGGAGGCTTGGGCCGGGGATTCATGAGGACAGAAGACATAAGCAGAGGCACAAGGCAGGGACCTGGAGCAAAAACAAAGGCTTTGAGAAGTGCTTGGAGCATGGACAGGATAGGACTTTGTAACCAAGTGAATACGGAAGAAGAGAGGACGAAGCCAGGAGGATGGCTGGGTTCTGAAGCTCAGGAGAGAGTGTAGCTCTGGAGACAGGATTTGGGAGTCATATACATGGAGAAAGAAGTCAAATCCATTCATGAGTATATTGGGAAGAGGACCCAGAACAAAATGTCAGGGAAACCTGATTATTTTAGAGACAGGAAAAAAGTGTTCTGAGGTGGGATGGGGGTGGGAGGTGGCTGAGAGCATGCTGGCCCCCTAGTCTTAGTCTTTCTTTTTTCCACTAAATAGGGGGTGGAGATATCTGTAGAAACCAGTCTGTAGTGTGTGGGTCTGGGGGTTGGGGGACGGCGAGGAGGAGAAGGGGAGTGAGAAGGGAACAGCTGCTGTGGGGAGTGGGTGAGGAGTTGACTGGGGACACTAGAAGGACTGCCAAGCACAGACTGTTTTCTCCTGGCTTGACAGCTGCCGTCAGTCAGGGGACCAGATGGAATAATGAGGTGAGTTCTTCCACCACAGAAGCTACCCTGGAGCCGAGCAGGTCCAGACTTGACTTTTCTCCTCTGAACCACTAGAGGGCCTCAGGTGCCAGTGCAATCCTTTGCTTCTGGAAGTGTAGGATGCAGCTCCCAGGTGCCTCAGTTACAGCCAAGAGAGGCCCTCACATCATTTGCATGTGTGAGGTGTTGACACGGAGGCCTCCATACCAGATGTCTCAACACTTAGAAACTATATATTAAGCAATTGTCATAGCAGGCCTGCATTCTCGGCCAGGGCCTCCCAACCCATTCCCAGGGGTCACCCTTGCATTTTCCGTGGCTCAGGCCTGCACCCCTGGGCATAAGGGGTGGCCAGATCAGCTGGCACAGGATGGGACACAGGCTGAATTGGGGCCCAGAGCCTCACTGGCTGTAACTAGACCCTCTGAACCAAGGTCAGGGACTGACACAATCAAGGTCCCCAGAAAGCCAAGGCAGGCAGGCTGGTCCCCATCCCTGTATGTTATTTTGCCATCTCTGGATTTCCAGGCAGTTCTAAGCACCTCCCAAAACTCATTACCCATGTAGAGAGAATGGAAAGAGCTTAATTCTCTTGTGGAAACTTCTCTGGCTAGATCCTGGTGTTGGGTAATTTGAAACAACTATTAAAACAAAGGTCTTCTTTTTTGTTGTTGGTTTCTTTTTTATAAGTGACTAGTATTCATTTGTATGGAGGTAGCACATTTTGCTTTATCCATACAAATGAATACTAGTCACTAATAAAAAAGAATAATACATGTAATAACATAAAAAGTAACTCAAAAACATTACACCAAGTGAAAGAAGCCAGGCACAGAAGGCTATGTACTGCATGATTCCACCTGTTGACATTCTGGAAAAGGGGAGCTGTAGGGAGAAGACAGGTCAGAGGTGGCCAGAACAGGAAGAGGGGAGGTGAAGAACAACAGAGACATAAGGGAATTTGGATGAAGAAAATGTTCTATATCTTGATTGTGCTGATGGTAATACAGCTGTATACGTTTGTCAAAATTCATCAAACCAAACACTTCAGAAAGGGTGAATTTTATAGTTTGTAAATTTAACCTCAATAAAGTTTACCCCAAGTAAATGAAGAGGTAAATCCATCAGACCCTCTTTTTCTGGTTTCCTAGGCAGAGACTGTGCTTTTCTCCCTCTTCCCTGGTCTAAGGGGTCATTTCAGCCTAAACGACTCCCTCTTGTAAATGCTCTTCACTCAACTGATTCCTAAACCAGAGAGAGCTCTTTGAGAGTAAACCTTCTATGAGTATCTCATTTTTGTTAAAATTTTAAATGTGGTTTTAAAGAATTCCATAGATAGTCACTGTCAAGTGAATATTTCTCCCCTTAATCTACCTGTTTTGCAAATTTGAATTTTTTCATGAATTGGATTCGCTTATAAGGGAGTGTATACCATTTGTTTGATAGATCTTTCATATACATCTTTTCATTATGGCAAGGCCCAGTGGAAACTAGAAAAACAGAGGGCAGGAGGGTAGAAGATAATACAAAACAATGGATAAACAAAATGCATTTCTTTTTGTCTTTCTGATGCATCCTCACAGGTACTCACACATTCCTCTCCAGTCCAGCACCCTAGCTTAGGAGCCACTTACTCTGAATGTATGCTTTAGACTTGTGATACAAATAAAAGAAATGCCTTTTATAAATTGTCATATCAGGGAAAAAAGACTTTTGGCATGAACACCTGCTACATCAAAGAGCTGTTCTTAATTATGGATGTCTAGAAGTGTGTAATGCCCCTAAAGTCACCAGGCCTTTCTGTGACTCACTTCATCCTATTCTAATATATAAAAACCCAGGGTTGTAACAACCTATCACAACCAAGGCTGACCAACATGGAAGTCCTTCAGTCGGCTGGGTTGCCATGGTAACCTAGCCCTGACTGCCCAGGGGGCTGAGACCCAGAGAGAGGCAGGGTCTGATATGCAGCCTCAGTGGCAGCTATTGATTAGTACTTGCTTCTCTCTTTCTCTTCCTCTTTCTTTCTGAGCTTTGCCAGCAGCTGGGCTTTTCTATCTCTCCCAGCCTTCATCTGGGCTGCTGTTCAGCCCTGCCTCTCTGATCAGGCCCAGAGATAGGCCTGGAGATGCTGACAGGCATAGGAACCGACCAATCAGAACCAAATATGGGTGCTGTGAAGAACCAATGGCTGTGTAGAAGGCAGAGCTTCTGATGCTCACTGGCACAGAAACCAACCAAATCTGGGTGCTGTAGGGAGCCAATGGCTGTCTAGCAGGTGGAGCTTTTGAGGCTGACATAGAAATTGATCAATCAGAACCAAATTGGCCAGCAGAGGAGGGCAGTTAGGGGTGATCAGGTTGGCAGACAGAGGAAGTTAGGGGCGGTCAGGCAGGCAGGCAGGTGAGCAGTTAGGAGCCAGTGGTCCCAGATTGCAACTGGAGAGGGTGCAGGCTGGGCTGAGGGAACCCACCCTCCATGCACAAATTTCATGCACTGGGCCTCTAGTATATAATAAAAGCCTAATATGCTAAGTGTCTGGTCGACCAGACCAATCAAAGCATATATGCTAATGAAATGCTAAGGCCTCTTAACCACTCACTATGAAGTGCACTGACCACAAGGGGGCAGACAGTTAACTGGTTGACAAGTTGCTATGATGTGCACTAACCACCAGGGGTCAGACAATCTGGCCAGTAGGTAAGCTTGCTGCTGGGGTCTGGCTGATCAGGACTGAGCAATACCGGCCAGACACACCCTAGAGCCCACCCACAGTCCCTCTCCAGCTAGCAAACCTCCTACGTCTCTCTCCGGCCCTGAGCATGCAGTGGTGGGGGTTCCTCGACCTGGCCTGTACCTTCTCACTATCCAGAACCCCTTGGGGGATGTCGGAGTGCCGGTTTGGGCCCAATCTCACAGGTCATATATAAAAACTAGAGGCCCAGCTGAAACCGGTTTGGCTCAGTGGTAGAGCGTCGGTCTGCGGACTGAAAGGTCCCAGGTTCAATTCCAGTCAAGGGCATGTACCTGGGTTGCGGGCACATCCCCAGTAGGGGGTGTGCAAGAGGCAGCTGGTCGATGTTTCTCTCTCATCGACATTTCTAGCTCTCTATATCTCTCCCTTCCTCTCTGTAAAAAATCAATAAAATATATTAAAAATAAATAAATAAAAACTAGAGGCCCAATGCATGAAATTTGTGCAAGAGTAGGCCTTCTTTCCCCCTGCTGCTGGCATCAGCTTCCCTCTGGCACCTGGCACCAGGTTTCCTTCTGGCCACCGGCAGGCATGTGTGTCCTGGGCTTCCCTCGCAGCCCGGCTTCATATGGAAGGTAATTCAGAAGGAGGTCCAGTTTAATTAGCGTATTACACTTTTATTATTAAAGATGGGGTAACAGTAACTATCTTTCTTTTCTCACATAACCATGGTGAGGGTCAAATGAAATATTGTATGTGAAAGAGCTTTATAAACGTCTAAATAGTTTGCTCTGATAAATGTGAGCTCCCACTGAGTGGCTGTAAGACACAGCCAATGTGGCATGAAAACACAACTCCTTGAAAACCACAGATGTCCCCGCCTGTAGAGGAGGCCCCCAAAGCTTTGTTAGTTTAGGATATATATATTTTTTTAACTTGAAAGCTTTATTTATTTTTTTCCAGCAAAACAAAATAACATATGTTTATCTTTCTTACAAATAAAATAACATGTTTTTCTTAAAACAAAAAACAAGAACATCATATTTTAACTAAGTACACCTATTTTGTCAGAATGTAATTTGTTACTAACCCACCTTACTTAAGAAAAATCTTCATTGTTGAAAGTATTACATATATTCCTCCTTTCACCCCATTGATCCTTTCTAGCCTGCCCCCACCACCTAATTTTTTTAAATAAGAGGAATATTCATCAATAAGCATTAACTCAGCAAGTACAGAGGCTTTAAAGAATGGCATCTCACCTGGCTGGCATGGCTCAGGGGTTGAGCATTGATTGACCTCTGAACCAAGAAGTCATGGTTCAATTCTCCTATCAGGGCACATGCCCATTTTGGGGGCCCAACCCACAATGTGGGGCACACAGGAGGCAGCCAAACAATGAATGACTCTCTCCCGCCCTCCCTCTCCCTCTCCTCTCCCCTCCTCTCTGAAATCAATAAAAATATATTTAAAAAAAAAGAATGGCATCTCTTTCTAGTGAGTCAAATCTCAGAAATGCAAAAGACTCTCTAAACAGCCATGGTCTTAGGTATGAAAACACAGAGATTGATAGGCTGCCTTCTTTCTCTTTATGTCATCAAGACTGATAAAGAAAAGACCTGGTCAACAGCATTAAGTAAAAATGAAGATTTCATAAGGTAATGATATATAAATATGGCTAATATGCAAAGTGTCCCTTCAGGAGTTCGATCAGACCAGGAGTTCAATTGTTCACTATGACATGTGCTGACCACCAGGGGGTGGCACGGAACATGGCAGGTGATCAGTGGCAGTGGTGGGACTCTGAGGGAGCGGAGGAAGGATGAGGCATGGAGGTGGGGTGGTAGGGAACTGCACAGTGGTAGCACACGGGTGGCAAGGGAAAGAGGAGGCAGGGAAGTGGGGAACCTGATTGGCCCTGATCGCCGGCCAGGCCTAGGGACCCTACCGGTGCACTAGGCCTCTAGTTCACGAATAAAGATTAATAAACATGGCTAATTGTTATTGAAATATTTTACATTCTTTCTCATTTGTGAGAAAAACAAGTTTGTAAATGTTTTTAAGTCCTCCATATACTACATTTGGCTAAAAAAAATCTCAATACTATCGTTTCTAACTTACAAATATTCTAAAACCAGATAGAAAATTTGGGGGAGCCGATATACCTAAATCAAAGATAAAAGCAAATATTGCCTCAAATATTTGACCTCAAATCACCAGAATAAGATGGACTCCTCTGAACTGTATGCTCAACTTGGCAAATGGAGTCACTGCAGTTAGCTACAAAGCAAAACCAGCAGAGTGGGTATATAGGTGGCTATTTATGGGCCAACAGTGGTTTGTCCCACAGTCTCTGAGAAACTGAGAGCCCAGTAGTGGACTAGACCCTGGCAGTTACTAGGCCAGCGGAGTAGTAATTATAGAGGTTGACACATAAAAAATTCCAACAAGTTTTATCTATGATTACTATACTGGCAGCTTATTGACTTAAGTGTTTGATTATGGGAAAGTTAAAATATATATAAAAATAGAACACTATAATGAATCCCATGTACCATCACAGATTGGTACATGGGATTCAATAATTAGCCAATCATGTTTCATCAATACCTTCTACCCATAGTATTCTGAAACAAGTTCTAGCTCATATCATTTCACCTATAAATATCTCAATACTAGTGGCCTGGTGCACGGATTTGTACACATTAAAAAGAAATTAATTAGAAGAAATATTTTAATATTGCTATTCATCCTTTCTCTATAATAGAAGTGTTAGCGATAAAAGAAAATTAGTAAAATGTACATGAAAATAATATATAAATTCATTAACAAATAAACCATAACATGATATAACAACAAAGACATATGAAAACAAAAGATGATGTAAAAACAACAAAAAAATGAGATAAAAATGACTGATAAATCGATTGCATTTATTCTAATATCTCCCTGTATACCACATTAAATAAAAACATTTTCAGCTGAAACCGGTTTGGCTCAGTGGATAGAGCGTTGAGCGCATGTACCTTGGTTGCAGGCACGTTCCCAGTGGGAGGTATGCAGGGGGCAGCTGATCGATGATTCTCTCTCATCGATGTTTCTCTCTATCCCTCTCTCTTCCTCTCTGTAAAAAAATCAATAAAATATATTTTAAACAAAAAATAAAATAAAAACATTTTCAGAGCGCTTGACTGATTTCCCTTGTGATGAAGTATTTACAACTTTAACACCACACGCTCTTTGAACTCGAGAGAGAGCAACAAACAACTCGATTTCATCAGAGAAACTTCGGGATAGGCAACATTGACATGTGACGCCACCCGCGTTACATTCCACCACAACTGTGCTTGACAACTGCGTCCTCGTTTACCTCACTGTCGCCAGGAAGGCAGTTCCTACCAGGACTGGTGGTACTTTTCGTGGACCGGCTTCTTTCAGCTTCCGAGGCGCGTTGTAATCGCTGCAATCGCAGCTCCTCAGCCACAGTCCGCCCACGACACCACCTCCTTTCGGGTTGTGCCTGCCGTCGTTTCTCAGACATATTCTTCCGGTAACGCCGGCTTCTCTCGGCCGCAGAGGCACGTTGTGCCAACAGCTGCTCTTCGGACATGTTCTGTCGCCGACACCGTCGCCGTTCGCGTTGTGCCAGTCGTTGCTCCTCGGACATATTCTGTCGATAACGCCGGCTCCTCTCGGCGGCGGAGGCACGCTGTGCCAGGAGCTGTTTATACATATTCTGTCCGCACCACTTCCTCTGGGCCTCGTCCCCGGGGATGATTCTGACATGAGTGCCCTTGGCACTGTCGCCGTCCTGGGCCCCACTGCTGCCCACGGAGGTGGCTGGGGAGAGGTGCCCGGCCACAGAAGCATAGAGAGCGATGGGCACCGGGGCTGCGACTGGCTGCTGCTGGCTCCCAGAATCTGCAGTAAAAGCAGCTTTATCCGCTGCATTATAATCCTCAACTGCAGACTCCTCGATGACGTCACTGATTTTCTGCCATGGCTCCAGCTCCCCCTCCTCACACTCCATAAACAGGCCCGGGTCCGCCATGGGCCCGCCCGGTGGTGGCCAGCGGAGGTCCGGCCTGGAGAAGGCGCCTTCGCCTACAGGAGACCTTATGTTTCAATGGTAACACGGCTGGAGTTTGGCTCCTCAGCGCGGCCCGGGGAGAGCTGCCAAAGAGCACTGAGGTACTGCTGGCCTGAACCTGGTCATAACTCAATAGTCCTCCTCACTTACTTTCTAAAGACAATTTACTCCACACGACTTCTCCTTACCGCTTCCGGTTCTTCCAAAGTACTGGGCTTCTCTGGGTCCCCCGCCCCATAGTTGCAATCCTACATAATAAAGAGGTAATAGACAAATTCACCCTCCCTGCGAAACGCCCTCACAAGATGGCGGCACGCACATGGTGGGGGCGGGGCCGGCGGCCGCTTCGCTTCTCAAGATTTCTGCCGGGGTTTCCGCGGCGGCGCGGGGCGCGGGGGGCGGGGGCACCGAGCGGCCCTGCGGGACTCAGGGTCCTTCCGCCGCCCGCCGGCCCGCCGCGCGGGGCAGGGCTCCGGGGCTGGGGGCGGTCCCATGGTCTCGCGCGGGTCCAGGTCTCGCGCGATTTCCCGCGAGGGGTCACTAGTCAAATAATAAGCCTCCAGCGCTTTCTCTCCCGCGTTTGGGGCTGCGGGGCCGCGCGCGGCTCAAAGAGGCCCGAGAGCCCCAGGCCCGGCTCAGCGTCCCGGAGAGCAGCCCCGACACCCGCTTCATCCTCACGCTCCCCCATCCCGGGCCGCCGCAGCCGCCGCCGTCTTTCAGCGGCCGTGCCGGCCTCGCGATTTATCAGCTTCCTGGTCTCCAAACGTGCCGAGACCAGCCTAAACGTGTCCAGGGGAGCAGGGAATGGGCCTGAAGGGCTAACTTAACCTGCTTCTGTTTGATACAATAATGCATGCTACATACAGGTCTATGTAGCATTTTTGTATTGACAGCGTGTACTGTAGCTGCTTCAATCCATGCTGAGCTGTAGCTTGTTTTTCTGATTTCCTATGGTCGGTAAAGGGTACTTGTGCATCTTCAGAATGCTTCTTGGCATGGCCATTCACACACCTTCCACAGTGGACTCTTGACCGAGTCAAACAGACCCAGAGGCTTCAGTGGGATGGGCACACGGAGCAGCACCGAAACGGCGGGGAGCCGTTGGGGAACTTGGCTGAGTCTGCAGCATGCAGACGCTGGAGCTGCGGTGCGGACACTCCATGGCAACGAGGAGAGCAGCGGCGAAGAGGGCGGAGGCTGCGGGTCCGGGCGAGGTGGGGGCGGAGGGACTCCGAAAGGCTCAGTCTGTGGTCGCTTCTGGCTGGGCGCTGGGCTGAGGGCGGCTGCATCCCCAGCCTTTGCATCAAATAAAGTTTGGGATATGTTTTATTTCTAGTTTGTAAGCAACCTGCAGAGTCCCCTGCCCCCACCTCCTTCTATTAGGAATAGTCTAAGGATTTCTCTTTCCATTTGATGCTGGAATGCCAGCCTAGGCAGGGTCAGGAGGTTGGCGGTGAGCCGGGGCTAACGGTCCAGTGTGTACTGGGAAACTGTGGAGGTCAGCATCACAGCCAGCACCACCATTGTCTGTCCTCATTGGTTCAGTGGACAAGCTAATGTGGCCTATTCAGGGAGGTGGGGCGTGAACAATGGAGACAAATCTTTGCCCTCTGTGCTCCCAAAGGGCAAATTGCTGGCAGGATTTCCCCCAGAGCTAATCAATTCCAGAATCATTCAACCAGGGTTTTGAGCCCTTTAGTTGCTGACTCACAAAGGGCCACACTGGTGCTGAGTACATGGGAAACCGTTTTCACTAGAGTGAAAGGAAATGAGATCATTTAGCAGAAAGAAGAGAAGACCAAGGGGGCAGCACAGGTCTGCCAGAAATGAAGAGAAAGGTTAACTTTCCCTTTCTGTGCAATAGCTATTCCCCTCTGCTGCACAGAGCTCTCTGGCTCTCTCATAGTCCTTACCCCTACCACTGCCTCTCCTCCATTCCCCACCCCCTCACCTGCTCGCCAGACATCTCAGGTACTGATCATCAAAGCAGGAGGGATTGGAGAGACCAGCCCACTGGTTCCCAACCTTTTCAGCTCCAATGACTGCTTTTCCCCCTCACTCCCAACCCCCTCCCCCCCATGTGGGATATTTCAGAATAGCTGTCAGTATGGAATATCTGCTCCTTTGGATTGGGCACTGGGCTAAGAATTTTCCCTTATTATTTCATGTAATGGCAACAAAACCACTGAGAAGTAGTAGATATAATTCTTTTTTACATTTGAGAAGGCTTAGACTAAGAGAGGTGTATTTGCCTGAAATCTTACAACTAGAAAGTTAGAATTGAACCTGGGTCTGTGTGGCTTTAAGAAACCAAATGCATATAAGAAGAAATTGCTCATGCCCCCAGAAATTGCACTTATATGTGTTTCAAGAGAAATGAAAACATATGTCCACACAAAACCTTTTTTAAAGAAATGTTCATAATAGTCAAGAGGTGGAAATGACTCAAATGTCCATCAAATGATGAATGAATAAACAAAATGTGGAATATTCATATGATGGAATATTATTTGGCCATGAAAAAGAATGAAGCTGGGGGGATATCTGCTACAACATGGATGAACTTTGAAAATGTTTTATTAAGTGAAAGAAGCCAGTCACAAAAGATCACATAATATATGACTTCATTTACATGAATTGTCAAGAATAGCAAATATATAGATACAGAAAGTAGATTAGTGATTGCTCGGGACTGGAGGAGGGGTGGGAGATAAGGCGGAGATCCCTAAATGGTATAGGATTTCTTTTTGAGGTGACAGAAATACCCTAAAATTGACTGAGGTGATGGCTGCACACATCTGTGAACATACTAATAACCATTGAGTTGTACACTGTAAATAGGTGAATTGTGTGGTAAGCAAATGACATCTCAATAAGGCTATTTTAAAGGTATCACTGGTGCTATGACTGACAGGTTCCTTGGCTCCGTCTCATGAAGGTTGAGAAGCAGAAGCTGCACAGTGCAGGGAAAGAGCAAGAGGTTTAGAACCAGTGGCCCTGGACAATTTGTTTATTTTGTTGGAGCCCTAGCTCCTCATTTGTAAACTGGGGCTAGTAAGCTCATCTCACTGTGTTGTTATGGTATGTGGGAAGCCCCCAGTCCCTCCAGTTCTAAAATTCCCTGATTTTGAAGTTTGAGGCTTGAATGAAGAGGTAGAGGTGGGAGGTGTCTATAGACAGAGGGGTTTCCATTGCTTTGAAATCACACCCACAGGAATCATCCTTTCCTGTGTGTACCAAAGGCTGGCCAAGACAAAGGGCTGGATGGCAATTTATTGTCCTCTGTCACCTGATAGACCCCAAGTGAAGAGACTAGGTAGAAGCTACAACACAAGGCGGGGTTGTGTGGAACACTAGGGACAATCCTGCTAACTTTGGAAGTTAGTGGCAACCAGAACCAGGGGAGGGTGAATGAGAGAGCTAAGAGAAGGCCAGGCTCCTATAAAAATGTGGCTGTTGCTTGGCCAGTGTGGCTCTGTGGTTGAGCATCAACTTATGAACCAGGAAGTCACAGTTCGATTCCTGCTTAGAATGCATGCCCAGGTTGCAGGCTCGATCCCCAATGTCAGCTGTGCAGGAGGCAGCTGATTGATGATTCCTTCTCATCATTAATATTTCTATCTCCCTTTTCCTTCCTTTCTGAAATCAATAAAAAAAAAATTTTTTTTTTAAATGTGGCTGTTGTTAAGGCAGTAGGATGGGTTGGATGACTCTGATGTATTTCTTTCCAACTATGAAGTATCTGCCAAAATTCAGAGATGCTTTTCTGAAAACAACTGGGGAATAGAAAGATGTACTGTATTTTTCTGTGTATAAACACCCCCCCCCCCAATTTCCAACCCCAAATTAAGAAATCAATATTTTAAACATTTTGTTGGTTTTCCTCTTAAGGCCCTCTTCTTCTTCTTTTTTTTTTTTTTAATATATTTTATTGAACAGAGAGGAAAGGAGAGAGATAGAGAGTTAGAAACATTGATGAGAGAGAGTCATCGATCAGCTGCCTCTTGCACACCCCCTACTGGGGATATGCCCGCAACCAAGGTACATGCCCTTGACCGGAATCGAACCTGGGACCCTGCAGTCCCCAAGCCGACGCTCTATCCATTGAGCCAAACCTGTCTCAGCAAGGCCCTCTTCTTTTTCAACATCTTAAGGAGCTGTTCTTCCTGTTTTCTCCACTGTTTGATCATACACTTAATAGGAGGAGGTCCAAATTGTCTCTTTGCAGCTCTATAGAGCATAGCTGATTACATTCAGTTTGAATTTTGCAGAGTAAAACAATCGCTTACCGATATATATCTTTTTATTTTTTTGGCATCTTTATGGGCTCAGAACATTCTGGTCCCTGTTGCACCTGCGCACTCTCCACTTCCACCTCCAATTACCGCATCAGCTGATGTCAGTAACAATAAGGCTAGTGGCTGGAGGAAGCCTGTTTGACAAGGTATGGGCAGATATACAGCCACAGAGCTCCCTCCTAGGCTGGCTTCTGTGTATAAGATCCCTTCAATTTTCAGTCTAATTTTTTTTTAAATAGCATCTTATACACAGAAAAATATGGTATGTAAAAGCTAAACAACTAAACAAAACAAAAAACAACTTGATAGCAGAGGTACTTAAGTATTAGGAAATGGTATTAGCATGTTAGTCATGGTGGTAAAGTACAGTCAACTTTCATTCTTTTTTTTTAAATATATTTTATTGATTTTTTACAGAGAGGAAGGGAGAGAGATAGAGAGCTAGAAACGTCGATGAGAGAGAAACATCGACCAGCTGCCTCTTGCACACCCCCTATCGGGGATGTGCCCGCAACCAACATACATGCCCCTGACCGGAATCGAACCTGGGACCTTTCAGTCCACAGACCGACGCTCTGCCACTGAGCCAAACCGGTTTCAGCTCAACCTTCATCCTTTACAGATTTTTATACTTTGGATTCGCCCGCTCACTAAAATGTGTTTGCAATTCCCAAACCACTGCTCACAGTACTTTCAAGGTGATTCACAAACAAAAGCAGAACAGCAAAAAAATTGAATCTCCCAATGTATGTGTTCCCAGTTAAGGTCAAACAAATGCTCTCTGCCTCTGGTTTCAGCTTTCATATGGTAAACAAGCACCTTTTGTGTTATATGTTTTGCATTGCTTTCCTTTGGTAGGAGAAACTGCCATATGAAAAGACCCTCAATCTAGTGCCGCAGTGCTGTCTAGTGATACTTAGCACCAGATGGCTGCAGTGTGCCTTAATGAGAAAATGGGTGTTAGAAAAATTTCATTCAGATAGAAGTTGGCCGTGAGTTCAATGAGTCAATAATATATATTAACATATCTTTAAATAAAACACACATTAAAAAAGGTTATGTGTAATCTGTATGGGATCTATTTTTGAATTCATTGTTAAAGAGACATATAATATGGTAAAAACAATATATTATTCATCCTTTTATTCCTAGCACCCACGTAAAAATTTGACTAATAGCTAGGCTTTCATAAATAATATTTTGGAAATTTAAAAAATATTTAAAAGGTTACGTATTGATTGGTTGTAAAAAAATGTTGTGACCAGGGGCTCACAGGCACCTTAACCCTATATTTCCTCTAAGAATAGTAGTTTAGTATGCACTATTCATGTTTACCATTTTTATAGAATACTAGAGGCCCAATGGATGAAATTTGTGTATGAGAGAGGGGTTTCTCAGCCTGGCCTGCACCCTCTCCAATCTGGAATAACACAGGGATCAGGCCTAAACTGGCAGTTGGACATTTCCTTACAATCCCGGACTGCTTACTCCTAACCACTTGCCTGCCTGCTTGCCTGCCTGATAACCCCTAACTACACTCTGCCTGCCTGCCGAGATGATTGCCCCTACCTTGCCTCACCTGATGGCCTGATAGCCCCTATCTTGCCCCACCCCCCACCCCCAACCTCGCCAGCCTTATTGCCCCTATCTTGCCCCTTGCCGGCCTGATCACCCCTAACCACCTCTGCCTCGGCCCCTAGCATAAGCCGCTGTCTGGCCTCCCTCTGCCAGAGGTGACCTGGCCCATCAGGGGAAGGCACTGCCGCCATCACCCCACTGCTGCTTCCACTGGCGGCGACCATGGCTGCCTGAGCCTCGCCCCTCGTAGCTGGGCATGGATGCCTGAGCCCTGGGCTGGCCCTGGGCAGTGGGAGCTGCCATCTGCAGCTTACCTGAGCCTCAGACAGCTGCTACGGCTTTTTCCGGGTGGTCATCTGGAAGACATCCACCCTAATTAGCATATTACCCTTTTATTAGTATAGATAACTACTGCAGCCCGAACGGTATGGCTCACTGGTTGAGCATCAACCTATGAATCAGGAGACCGTGGTTCTATTTCCAGTCAGGGCACATGCCCAGATTGTGGGCTTGATCTCTAGTAGGGAGTGTGCAGGAGGCAGTCAATTAATTATTCTCTCTCATCGTTCATATTTCTGTCTCTCTCTCCCTTCCTCTCTGAAATCAATAAGAATATATTTTTTAAAAGGAATATAATTACTGCAAATAAGAACTGACCATATATTTATGTATTTTTCATTCATAACTTTAATGCCCACAGAGCAAATATTGTATTTGTTTTACAGATAAGAAAATCAAGGTTATACATATTATATTGTGTGGTTTAGAGCTAACATGTGGAAGTGGCAGGATTTGAATCCATTTCTCTCTAACTTTGCAGAGGGGACGGGAACTTTCTCTTTGAACTGGAATGCCAGTTTCTGGGAGGAGTGGCTAGGCCCATTAACAGGGCTGGTGAGCAGGTTCAAGGAGAACTGAGCTTAGCCAAGAATAGTATATACTATAGAATTAGTGGAGAGAAATGGTGCATCCCCTGACTGCCTAATCAACAAATAATTTTATTAACCAATGTCACCTATATAATTTTATTAACCAATGTCACCTGAAACCTATATAATTTTATTAACTAATGTCACCCCAATAAATTTAATTTTTAAGAAAGAAAAGAGCAGTATATATCTAAGAAAGGAAAGTGGAAGAACTGAACACAATCTCCAGATCCTCTGCTCTGTTCAGACTTTAGCTGAATCAGTGGGAAAGATCATCTGCAATCATCACAAGATGGAGAGGAATCTGGAGAGGCAACACATCAAGAAACAGTGGAAGGAATAGGCATTGTTTCACTTGGAAATGAGAGTGGGGAAGAGAACAGGAGGCATCTTTAAATACCTACGGGCAAGCATGTCAAACTCCTGGCCGCATGCACACGGCCCACAAAAATACCGTTATATTTTTGTGGCCGAGCCAATATAATGGTATGTAAGAAACATTTTAATAAAAATTTCATAACTTAGATTTTTATAACATCCTGTTATACAAAATTATTAATAATGAACTACAATGTTCACTAATGACTTATTACTATAATCGTGTTGCATTTATTTCTCTAATGTGCCTTACTTGCAGATGTACCATTTCTCTTCACTAATACTAACAGTGAATATTTTAGCAGCTGACTGCCATGACATTAGTCTTGTACTGACTTGTTTGGTGTGAGCAATAGGAAATATTTCGCTTTCAGAGAACAAGAAAAGTAGGTTTATTTGCTTATTAATGTGTATGCAGTTACTCAGTGTTTGGTAAGTTAATGTTTAAGAAAAAATGTTAATTTTTATTAAAATGTTCTATTATTTTATGTTAACAATTACTCGTTTATTTCAGTCCTTTGTATTCATGTATTCATTGAAATAAACCTATGTTTCTGTGAAAATTGAAGCTTTTGTTTTTTTGCAACCCACATAAACTTTTTTTTAATAAATCTTTATTGTTCATATTATTACAAATGTTCCTCATTTTTCCCCCCTCCATTGCTCCCCTCCACCAGGTTCCCACCCCACCCTCTGCCTTTTCCTCACCCCCCATTGTCCTAATCCATAGGTGCACAGTTTTTGTTCAGGCTCTTCCCACACCCCCTCACTCCCCTTTTCCCCAAGAATAGTTAGTCCACTCCCCTTCCATACCTCTGATTCTAATATATTCAACAGTTAATAATATTCATCAGGCTTTTTAATTCTCTTGGCTTTTAGTTTCACTTGTTGATAGTTACGTATTTGTTGATCATAATTTTTATCTATATCTTCTTCCTCTTCCTAAAGAACCCCTTTCAGTAATTCATATAATTCTGGTTTGGCGGTGATGAACTCCTTTAGCTTTTTTTTTTATTTGTGAAGCTCTTTATCTGGCCTTGGATTCTGAGCGATAGCTTTGCTGGGTAGAGTATTTTTGGCTGTAGGTTCTTGTTATTCATCACCTTGAATATTTCTTGCCATTTCCGTCTGGCCTGCATGGTTTCTGTTGAGAAATCAGCCGACAATCAAATGGGTGCTCCTTTATAGGTAACTACCTGCTTTTCTCTTGCTGCTTTTAATATTCTCTCTTTGTCTTTTGCTCTTGGAATTTTAATTATGATGTGTCTTGGTGTGGTCCTCTTTGGATTCCTTTTGTTTGGGGTTCTGTGCGCTTCCTGGACTTGTAAGGTGGGGGAAGTTTTCTGTCACTATTTCTTCCAGTATTCTTTCGGTATCTTGCTCTCTCTCTTCTTCTGGGACCCCCATAATTCTGATGTTGGCTTGTTTGAAACTGTCCCAGAGGTTTCTTACACTATCTTTAACTTTCTGGATTCTCTTATCTTCTTGCTACTGTGGAGGAGTGTCCTCTGGCTCTTTGTGTTCCAAATCTTTAACTTGATTCTTGCGATCTTCCATTCTGTTTTTAGGACTCTGTATAATATTTTTTATTTCAGACAATATATTCTTTATTTCTACAATAGTTGATCCCTTTTCATATCCTCATAAGTATCATTTATTTTATCGGCCTTTTCTAGGAAATTCTTGAAAAACCTTATAAGCGTGGTTTTGAACTCTATATCCAGTCACTTCTTTCCCTCCATTTCTTTTGTTTGTGATCTGTTTCCTTGTCTCGGCATTTTGACAGCTTCCCTGAATTGGTAGGGTGGCTTTCTGTGCTAAGGTGCCCTATATGGTTCAGTGAGTCAGCCTCCAAGTTACCTGAGGTGGACAGTCTTGGTATAGCCCTTTGTGTGCTGTGTGTGCAATCTTGTTGTTAATCCTTGCTCGTTGTTGGTATCACTGGGAAGCATTGATCTCCAAGCCAATTGGCTATGAGGATCAGAAGTGTCTCAGCTAGGAGGGTTTCTGTATTCCACTTGTATGGGGCGGAGTCTCAGAGTGGCCAGACAAACTTTGTTGAATCCCACACAATTGGTTGCAGGCATGAGCACCTCTTTGGTATAGGCGCAGACAAGCTTTAGATTCCTGAATGTCACTTCCTAGGAGAGTCCCATTCACTGCGAACGAGAAAGCTAGCCACTGGAAGAGCTTCTGTGCTCCACTTGGATGGGGCGGGGTCTCAGGTGGTGCAGACAAGCTTTATTCAGCTCCTCCCTACGAGGGTCTGGTTTCTGAGTCCCGCAGTAATGGCTGCTGGCTTCACACACCTTTGAGAGATCTCTGCCCACTGACTGACAGTCTGGCCTCTCCTTGTCTGAGGACGTCTATCAGCGCAATAGGGTGGTTCTGTTTTCCTCCCAAACAAGAAAGCTAGCCGCCATGCATTAGCTGTCCGCCCTCTCCACATGCAGGGAGTAAGCTAGTAGCGAACTCAGTCCACCCTCTCCGTGCTCCGCAAGCAAGCAGGCAGCGAAGTAGGGCGGCCACCTTTTTGCTCACACAGTTCTCTGTACCTTCACAGTTCCTGAGGTTCAGCGTGCCTTCTTTCTCCTTCCCAGATGGTAGAACCTCCTCTCAGAACAGCCTTATGGAGCTTCAGGGCGATGTTTCCCCTGTTTTTCAGTTCTAAATTCAAATTTGTTGTGGTAGGCTGCATTCGGGTGTCTACCCTATGCCACCATCTTGGTTTCTCCCCCACATAAACTTAAACCTTGTTTATTTGGCCCATGTTAGCCTTTGAGTTTGACATGCTTGCCTAAAGGGAATGAAGAATTAAATGAAAAGCAGAACTAGAATAGAGGTTGAAACTTACAGGGAGATTTTGATTCAATGAAAGATTTTGACTCTTCAGCACCATGTGACCTCTTTGCTTTGCCCTTTAAACATAGGGTTGACATATTTAGCAAATTAAAATACAGAATGCAGTTAAATTTATATTTCAAACAAATGACAAATAATGTTTTAATGTAAGTACATTCCATCCAAAACTTGGGATATACTTATACTATGTTTATATCTGACTTCTCTGATTTGGGATTTACTAATTCTGTCCTCTACTTAATCTGGCAATGCTACCTGGAGGCTTTATTATTATTATTATTATTTAAAATTTTATTTTCCTTGAATAAAGGAATAACTATCTGGTCACATTTAATCCCCCTATACTGCCTCCCAAATTTCCTCCCCTTTGTTAACCATCAGCTATTCTCTATATCTATGGGTTTATTTATTTTGTTTTTAGATTCCACTACTATAAAGGCTTTAAAGAAGAGCCCCTGACATTACATTTTGAGGAAGTGGGCTCTATGTTTGGGAAATATTCAACGACTTGTGTCCGAGGAATGCGTAGGATGGAAACGGGACTGTGATGGTCTAAGTAAGCGATTGCTCTATTTTCTTAAGACACCTCCTCCTCCATTTTAGATCAGCAAAACTATAAAGAGAGAGATACTACTTATAACAACCACGGGTGTCCATGACAGGTGCTTTTGGCTCTAATGGCAGAATGTTTTATCAGACCTGGGGCTGATTGATAGACATACAGTGGTTGTTTTTTTTGTTTTTGTTTTTGTTTTTTACTATAATGTTGATTGCTAGTGAAATTCCTTTTTTATGCAAGTTGATTAATTAATATGTCCATGCCTGGGGAGAATGGTGGCAATCTTTTTCTGCACCAGGGCATGAACCAAGAGGCATAAAACATTCCCAAATAATTGTTTCATCTGTCAAAACCCATCTTGTACTTCTCTGAGACTGTGGTTAGTCATCCTGATGCCTGTTTTCCTATGCTGCCGCCGGAACTGCTTTTCTGCTTGTTTTGAACAGACTGTGACCAGTTCACCAAGGATTGGAACACGGCAGCAGTTGGTCTGAGAGGAGAGACTTGCAGTCACTGACTGTTACCCCACCCTCAGCATCCTCTGCAAAAAAGGAGAGGCAGGATCTCCAAGGTCATTCCCAGAGATTGTGCTTCTAAAAACAAGTCTTAGTGGTCTTTAGACATCAACTAGTCTTTCAGCATCCTCCTGGCCTTCAGTGAATTAGTTTATGTTCAATGGGACTTGAGCATTTAGCTCACCTCCCTCAGTGTGGAGATAAGGAAAGTTAACTTCATGGTAGGTGACAAGGTCCAGAGCTCTGCAGCTCAGTAAGTGGCCTTCCATTCCTCCTCCTCAGTGTATCGTGTCTTTCTCACTCACTTTCACTAAAATTTCTCAAAGTTCTCCCCTCAAAATGACAAAAATGACAGAAGGCAGGGCTGAAGTTAACAAAATGAATAAAAGCATTCAGGGAGAGCATGCACTGCACACTGGAGTACAGACTGAAGGGAGGGTCCTCGGCTGTTCGTCCTTTTCTGGAAAAACTCCTAGGAGACACGAGCTTTGCCATCTCTCTAAAGACAGGTGCATCCAGATTACCCAAGTTCAGTGGGACACTCACTAAATATTACTAGTGATGCCCCAGTTCCTCCAAGAATAAATAAATACTAGTGAAATCTCAAAGAAGGAATTCAATAAAACTCCATCCCAACCATTCTAAAGTAAGCATAAACTGTTTCACTTGTCCTTTCTTTTTACAGATAAACTGAACTGAGGGTTGAGAGGTAACGGGCACAGGAATCTCTGGATTGTAAAGGACTTCAAGAGACTTATGGCACTATTTTCAAGTAATAGCCTCATTTGATAGGTACACTATCCTAAAGTGTGTACTTACATGATGTACACAGATTCTTAGCCAATATGTGTTGAGTGAATTAAAAATAAAGAGAAAAAAACAGGGCTTTGGAAACGTAAGGGTCCTGGTCCCGTCATTCACTAGTTGGTGAACTTGGGCAAGTTTTTAATTTCTCTAAACTTCCAGTTCCTTTTTCATAAGATGCAGATGAACCACCCCTTTTTCAGGATTGTTGTGAAGAGAAAATGGCATAATAAAAGCAGTCAATGAGTGGCAGCTATTATTTTTTTTTAATTATTATTATTTTTTTAAAATATATTTTATTGATTTTTTACAGAGGAAAGGAGAGAGCTAGAAACGTCGATGAGAGAGAAACATCGACCAGCTGCCTCTTGCACGCCCCCTACCGGGGATGTGCCCGCAACCAACGTACATGCCGCCCTTGACTGGAATTGAACCCGGGACCTTTCAGTCCGCAGACCAACGCTCTACCACTGAGCCAAACCGGTGTCGGCGAGTGGCAGCTATTATTATTGTACCTGTGAATTAACACAAAACTTAGTAACATTGTGGCACTATGATTTTGTAGTCTTTTTCATGCAGACCCATTTTGAGTTAGCTGCTTTGTGTAACTGCCCACTCTGGTGGATACTATTTGATCCCTAAGAGTGTTTAAGGAGAGACAACAGCCAACAGTGGAGTGCATGCCAATTGTTTTATTTATGATGCCTATTTGATGACAACCCAGGAGGAGCTTATGGCCCACCCATGTGATTACTCTACAACGCGGCGGAAAGACTGGACAGCTGGGGAAGCTGCACCCCATTCGATGGGCTTCCGGTACTCCTTCTTGTCCAGAAGGTACTGCCTGCCGCGATAGTTGGGTAGCTCGTAGAAAATCCAGGCACCCTCCAGCACCTTACAGGAGTGGATTTCTCGCATGTGGAACTGCTCCATGATGGAAGAACAGTCTTCAGTAGTTTCATACATCTGACCATTAAAATCACCTTTCTCAAAGATCTGAATCTTATACTGGCCTCCACTAGACTAAAGAAAAACACAGAAGGAAACAAACAGTAACCATTATGGAAATCACCAGCAGGTCAGAGACTGAGAGAACAGGATGGTTCAGAACCCACCATCTTGAAATCTAGATGATCCGAACTCCCATTCCCACTGTGCACTGACTGAAGCAGCTGACTTAAAAACTTAATTCCTTAAAATCCTCAAGAGGTAACAAAAGTGCTATGGAAATAATTAGGGTATTCAGTCTTAAGATGAACTGACCTAAGATTTTATTTAAGCCTCCACAGCCAAAAAAAGACAGCTTCCCTTTAAGATGTAGAAAAACCTCAAAATAAACTTTCACATAACACGAAGTGGGTTAGGAGGTCAGGGAGGCCTCCCCAGGGGTTATCTCTGACATTTGGGTGAAGGTGTGCTGGGCAGAGGGAAAGGTTCAGGGAAGGGGTTGGACAGGAGAAGGGAGGTTAGACAGGCACTGCCCTCATTCAGGAGCACCGGGGGACCAAGTAAGGGCTCCCAGCAGGTCTGAGCTGATTCTGGGTCAGGAAACAGAAGCTTGAGGCCAGGCCAGAATTTGACCTCACATCTGGCTGGCTCCCAGGCCTGTTCTCCTATCCATAATAGTGGACAAATTGGCTGGACACCTTCCCATGGAAATGCAAATGAAAACCGCAATGAGATGTCTGTGCACTAGGTTGTCCAGCATCAAAAAGAGGGCCAGCCACAAGTGAGGGAGGTGAGGGAGGGATAGGGAGAGCGCCACCAGGCTCACCAGATGGACAGCCCTGCAGGAGCCCAGGCGATCGCTGAGGCCCATCCAATGCTGGTACTCCGGGTACTCGCCCCGAGGTAGGATGTACATGTACCCGGCGAAGTTGGGCCTTTCATAGACAGCCCAGGTGCCTCCTTCCACTCGAATGGAGTTGCAGCGATTCAGGTACATGTGGAAATCTGTACAGTCGCAGTCACAGTCATAGTGGCGGCCTTGAAATTTTTTATCTTCATAGAAAGTAATCTGAAGTACAGGGCAAACAAAGAGAACTGAGGAGTTGGGTGCCATCATTCATACATAAGATAAAAATTAAGAGCACACTCCCCACTTCAGAAATTCCTTCCTTCTCTATTTTTGCTCTACCTCTCCTTATAACATTTACCTTCTGACAGACAATTTTGGTTGTCAATGATAGGAATGAGTACTGAGGGCTTAACATAAAAAACAAAAACAAAAGGTGCTCTAATATAAACCGGCAATTTCAGACTCAAGCTCACTTTTTGTTCCCACAGCTCACTGTACTTATCACATTACATAATAAATTATCTACTAATATGTCTGTCTCTCCCACCGGACCTTCTAGTGGACTTCTTTCAAGGGTGAAAACCAAACCTCATTTGAGCTAAAAACTGCTGTGCCTGGCACTTAACAGTCCCTCAATAAATGTTTGGTGAAGGTGAATGAGTGTAAATGCAGACATTCACTCTAGGTGAAATGGAAGAGACATAGGAAAAATACACATAGACCTTAACTTTAGAGAACTTATTTTAGATGGAAACAGAGCATGGAAATATACCATATTATTTTCTGTATTATTTTATTGCCAAGAAAATTGTTGCAAAATAACAAAATGTTCTGTTTTAAGCTCTTCCCCAGCTTCTAACAGAATGCTTGGGGTACCCCCTTGGATCTGTGATGGCCTTGGAAAACATGCAGCCCTGCAAAACTGGAAGTAATAAACCTGGGCTCTCGAGCTGCATCTCCGTAATCAGCCCACTACCTTAGTCAAGCTGTCTCTGGGCTCCAAGTTCCCATTTGTCAAATGAAAGGGATAGACTACATTGGACGCTCTGGCTGTGAAATAAAACTCGGAGCTTTTCTGGTTGAAATAGGGGATAGAGTTACAAGGAATAACCCAGGGCTTCACAAAACAGTGTCCAACAACTACTAGATCAAATGGGCTATAATTCCTCAATCCAAGATCTATGCTAGGTTATCATTTAAAACTGAAATCACAGGCTCATTGATTCAAAGTTAATTCCCTGGCATTAGGCCGCCACCTTGTGACTATTTGCTCTATCAGTTTAAAAGGAGAAAACCAGGAGGAGCAGAGCCAAGTAGTCTGGAGGATCTCCAAGGTGAGGCTTGAAGGATTAAGTAGGGTTTTTTTTTCCATAGGCAAAGAAAAAAGGATTGCCTGTTCAAAGGAATAAAGAAGTGAGAGATTATGAGCCATTGTAGGAACCATTATATTGAGTATTTGTGAAGTATTAGGAAAGAAAGGCAGAAAAGAAAAACAGGAACCATGAGAATCCCTTTGGCGATAATGTGGGAGATGTACCTGTTTATTATGGGCAAGGTAAGTGATGAGGGCCAATGGAAAAGCAATGGCAATGTGAATAATGATGAGAAAACATGCAAAAGAAATTTAGGGTTTGGTGACTAATTAGATGTAGAGAATAAAGGCGAGAAGAAACCAAGAATGGCTCACAAATGGACATAAAACCTCATTCTCTTCCACCCCATGTAGTTCTTTCTAGATGGTTCCCTACTAATAATTATTTCCTTCCATCTTAATCGCCCCTCTTTGCCTTTCCCATTTCTTTCAACTCTTTTATTTCCTGTTCCCTAAAAGCTTCCTTCCCACCTCTTAATTATTTAATTTATCTCCTTTCACCCCTTCCCAAATTCATCTCTTCCAGCTCCCTTTCCCATTTCAGCACAGAACATACTAGTATTTAAAGATACATGGTGCTCCTGTTTACAGATTAAAAAACAAAAACAAAACAAAACAAAAAACAAACCCAAACAAAATAAAATAGCAGCACCACTAGCCACTGGCTCTGTGACTTGAATGAGCCATTGAATCTCTGAGGCTCAGTCTCTTCATTTGTAAAACTGGATCATCGTATCTACTGCACAGGATTGCTCTGAGGGTCCAATAGGATAATGTAGATAAAACAATTAGTTTAATACCTAGTTTAAAATTGCCAATTAGCTTTTCCTATAGATGTTACAGAAAAATAAGTTAATTAACTTGCTTAAGGTCACTATCCAATGATCAGTTAGTTGCAGGCAAGTGAGTGGACTGCAGTGCAAATTCCTGGTTAGTGATCTGTGGTTCATTTTATTTTACTTTACTTTCCCTTTTGCTGTCTTCCTACCTGCACAGCTATCCCTGTTTGACAAACAGCATTTACTCTTTTAGATACAGAACAAGACTGATCCTGAGTCTGAGGGTTTTTCCCCAAAACCTGTGGGAAGATCTTTAGGAAAATCAAGGTAACATTTCTATGAATAGATAGAAGTCCTTAATTCAATTTGGTTTTCAGCCAACTAATCACAAGAAAAGAGGCTTTGCAAGGGATATGTTATGGGAAATAAAGCTAGTATCATGTTTTTCCTTCATTGTTTCTCACATTTACTGCCCTCTGCAAATGTGCCTGACTAACATCAATATCTGAGAAGTTAAATATATGCGATATTCTACAAGGTCACCTTGCTGTCCAACCTCCCAGCAGAGCAGCTAACCATCCCAAGATTGAAACAAGGCACTGATGTTGCCATGGAACTATTAATGAGCTCCAGGACCAAGCTCACCTTTCAGGGAGGCCTTCTAACTCTCAGGGCCCAGAGAATGTTGCAAATCTACTCACTTTCCATTTGTAGGTCTATGAAGTCTACTCTATGGTCAGCTAATAGAAGGTTTTAACTCTTGGGGGTGGGAGGAAATTCTGCAGAAAAGGCTAAGATTTGTGCAGAAGATTTGCCTAAAATTTCAAAATTCCTCTTGTTTTCAAGTTGACTTTTTGAAAAATAGCCTACTAATCCAATGTGGCAGAAAGAAAAGTGTCTCAAGTATTCCAGAGGCAAGAATTTGCCAAGCCCTTAACTCCTCTCATTAAACTACTAGCAAGACACTGGGAAAGGGAGAATAAGAGAAAGAGATGCTGTCTTCTTTGGTCTAGCAAACAAAGGTTATTTAACTTAAGCAAAAGCCAAGCCACAAGAAATGAGAGAGCACACCATTACTACTTCGGAAATCTCTGAAAGCAGGGATATTTTCATCTAAGATGGTTTTGTATCTCAAGGTACATGGATATCTCTCTAGGACTGCGCATTCTCAGTGGGATGTGCTTGGCATATTATCAAGGAATTCAGAGAACTAAAGACACTGTCTCATTTTTCTCCTTCTGAATAACAAGTATGATTATTCTGTTTTCCAAAAGGAAAATTATCAGGCACTAACCAGTTCTATAACACATTAATAGGTGCTCTCTAAAATGATGCAATGGGTTTGAAAATTTTCCAAGTAAAAAATCAGAGGGAAGGAGGGCAAATCAGGAACCAATGGCTTTGCTTTAGTCGCTGGTAGTGGAAGAGCTAAAAAGAGAATGAAGGAACATTCCCTCATTCCCTCAGCCCTACCTCGGGATCAAATAGCCAGTTCAACAATTGTAAATCACATATTTAAAGGCAATTTCTTAAGTTAATAACCTCTTTATTTGGGGCAAAGGGTAAGAGTAACTGCTTGAATGAAGAGGATATGTAGGATTTAATTCTCTTGATTGTTTCATCCACCTTGACCTTCTAAAATATTAATGGTTGAGCCTAAATTTCAAAAGACAAAAATTTCCATTAAATACCAACAGCTTTCTACTTCACATAATCCTCTGATCAGCATTCCTATTCCTGTGGAAGTTCATGGAATATTAGTTGCTGGAAGATAGTAATCACATATCGTATACTTGTACAGTATTCAACATAACACCACACATACTGATAACCCCTTAACAAACTGATAATTCTGCTAGAGTAGAAAATATAGTAAGTATTTCTTAATCTTCTCTTCCTATCCCAACCTTCTAAACACTATCATACTCACCTGCAGGGAAAGTAGCTAAAGTTTTCTACATGTTTTTTTTCAATGTGTCATTAGGTAAAAAGAAAGCAGTTAGGCTAAAAATCAGCATGACCATTTACTTACCTTTGTTCCAGTTTTAGACATTTTTTGATGTGTTTCTCTAGTGCGGAAATCCAGGAATAGATTCAGAATTAGAGGCACAGAGACATTTATACTAGGTTGGTTTCAAGTCAAACATTTGCTTGGTCATGAGAATAGAATCCAAAAATTTAGTCAGTCATTCAGAAACTATTGATGGTTTCTAGAAAAACACTTGGGATTATGAAATAAAGGAAAGCTTCAGTACCCACTTTCATGCTTACCAAGCCCTGATGAAAAACAGACTTTGCTGAGTCAAGACACCAAAACTCAGCCAAAGTTTTTAGAATAAAAAATAAAAATGGTCCTCTTACCCGGTAAATTTGGTTTTCTAAAAGCAGCCATCTTGAAATCCTAAACATCTTTTTTTTCTTCAGTAGAACTTGCAGGAGATGAGTCACAAGGATAAACTCTATTTCTGAACAGAAGTGGTATGTTGCAAAACAACAAAATTTACATAGCTTAAAAGCAATGCATGATCTTGTGTTTGAATAAAAAAATCACAACAAAGGACATCTTTGTAACAATTAGCAAACATTTTAATATAAACTGTAAATTAGATAAATTTTAATATAAACTGTAAATTAGATAGTACCAATGTTAAACTTCTGAAATTCAATCATTGTACTATGACTAGCTAGGTAAGAGAATGTATGTTTTTTTTTTATTAAGTAGATGCTAATGTATTTAGGCATAAAGGCCCAAAATGTCTGCAATCTACTCTCAAATCATTGAGCAAAAGAAAGTAATCTATATACATAAAAGACTAATATGCAAAATGTCCCTGTGGGAGTTCGACTGGGAGATTGGGAATTCTATCACTCACTATAATGTGCACTATCCACCAAGGGATGGTGCAGAATAAAGAAAAGCCCTGAATGGCCCTGATTGCTAGCCAGGCCTTAGGACCCCACCTGTGTACGAATTTCGTGCCCTGGGCCTCTAGTAATACTATATAAAGAGTAGTAAAGTGAATGTTGCAAAATGTTAACACTTGGTAAATCTAGACAAAAAAACATGTAGGAATTCAAATTCTTACAACTGTTAAGTTGGAAATCTTTTAACCACACACGTGTACACACACACACACACACACACACACACACGCACACAAAATTCTAATCCATAAGAAAGGGCGCTACATACATAGCCTGACACATAAAGCTACTACAGGGACTCTTGAATTTGCAAAGGTTTAGCTAAGCCAGGTGGCATTTCTCTGCAATATCATACTGGGACTTGTTTAGAGAACATGTTGGCATTTAATATACCTCTGACTTTAAGAATGAGATTACATCTTATATATGCTAAAGAAGAGCACACCACACGAAAAAAAACCCACCTCAATTTTACTTTTCCTGGTCAAGTATATTTTTCTCAAAAGTCCAACTTCCTCATCTTTCTACTAATCAAGTATCCAGCAAATATTTTTATAAATGAGATGCCCCAAGATACATTATAGTCAATTCAGAAAATGATAGATGTGCCTTGATATGAGAAAAATATTAAATTATATGTGTAGTTTTGAGACTTTTATAAACTTTAAAGAAATTAATACCATTAATTTTATTAACCAATAGCAATTTACAAAACACACTTCTATTACTCCAGTGTTTATTTGATAACACTCTGCTTGCTTACATTTTACCTTAAAATAAAAACTATGAAACCCTCAATTAGAATTAATAGAGTCTGAGGTTTAATTTTCATTTTAGAAATAAGAGATAAAGCCCTTTTTTGATATAATTACTAATTAAATAGTCAATGAACAGATAAAACAACATTTATCAGCAACTAGATTCATTTTACTAACTTGATAATTGTTTTACATTATCTTAAAGAACACAGCTTTCCCAGTCAAATGTAAACTTTATTTTGATATAACATCATAGAATAACAATGGGAACCTTTTCAAGAGTTAAAAGTGAAGCTTAACTTTTTATCAAAAGGAGAAAATTACTTTTTAGAGCTTTGTTTATTGAAAATCTGAAGCAAAAAAATGAAAAATAAAGGCTTTACAGTTTCATTAAGTTTCATACTTTAAGGACTAAAATGTTTTTGTATAAAACTATCTCTGCTATATTTATATACCAACAATCATACTTTCTTTCCAATTATTTTTTAAGAAAGTAGCTATTTCCTTTTAAATAGTTACAAAGAACTATAGAACTCTTAACACCAGAAAGGATGAAACCCTTTTATCAGACAAATTAAAATGTGAAGTTAACTTTTAAATCTACATTCAATCACTGTAATATTAACATACATACAATAGACTGACTTCATCAACTTTTCTTTTGTCATCACAAAGATGAATCTACTGATGTTCTATAAACAGTACATTTATATGGTAGTCATTTTACCTAAAATTCAACTGAAATGGTAATAAATGAATAAAGAATAGAAATCAAGGGAGAGAACGCCCCAAAGTCATTTCAAGTAGCAAGAGCACCTTCCCAATGAATAGCTTCCATTCATGTTTCCAGGGCCCTGAAGATAAAAAAAAAATTAAAATTAACTGCATTTTCTATTGCCTTTCTGAAAATGATTAGGAAAAAAAAAATCTTGTAATTATAAAATCACATATATTTTCAAAGTCTGAGGTTAATTAGGAATAATAAAATACATAAAGTTTAAAGATAATTATATTCCTTTTTCTCTGAGGAACACATTAGTTCATAATAAAAAAAAGAAATGCATATATAAACTTTAAAAATTACTGGTAGCAAGTTATGGGCATTAGTTTAAACTGAAATTTTACCCTGTTATATTTCTCGTCCTATATAATAAAAGGCTAATATGCTAATTGACCAAACTGCAGAACTATGGGTCGCTATGAAATGCACTGACCACCAGAGGGCAAACGCTCAACACAGGAGCTGGCCCCTGGTGGTCAGTGCACTTCCCCTGTGGAAGTGCCAATCAACCAGAAGCCAGGCTCACGGCTGGCAAGTGCAGCAGTGGTGGTGGGAGACTCTCCTGCTTCCGCGGCAGCACTAAGGACCCCTTGGGGTCCCATCAGATTTCCAATTCTTTGTGTGTATGTGTGTGTTTTTTTAATTTTTAGGAATAGAGAGAAACTTCATTGATTGGCCTCCTGCATGCTCCCTACAGGGGATGGAGCCCACAACCAGGACATGTACCCTGACTGGGAATCGAAGCAGTGACCTCTTGTTTCATGGACTGATGCTTAACCACTGAGCCACACCAGCCAGGCAGATTTCCAATTCTCAATCTTAGCATTTACTAACTAAATATTGTAAAATTCCTTTTTAATAAAAATAACTTTTAAAAATGCAAACAATATATAAAGTAAACAATAAAGAATTAGTACAGTTTTAGAAAACAGTTGAGCAGTTACTCAAAAGTTAAACATATGACCTTCCACTCCTAGGTATATACTACCAAGAAAAATAAAAACATTTCTGTACTAAAACTTATACACAGTTCACAGCAGCATTATTCATAACAGCTAAAAAGTGAAACAACTCAAACGTCCATCAACTGATGAACAGATACACAAAGTGTGGTATAATCCATATAATGGAGTATTATTCAGTCATAAAAAGGAATGACATGCTATATGGATAAACCTTGAAAACATTATGCTAAGTGAAAACACCAGTTATAAAGGCCACATGTTATATGATTTCATTTATAAGAAATGTCCAAAGTTGACAAATTAAGAAATACTAGTGGTTGTCAAATACTGGGGGAAGAGAAGATATCCATAGTTGGAGGAATAAGGAGTAACTTGTCTATGCGTATGGGATTTATTTTTAGGGTGATGAAAATGTTCTGGATTTGTTAAAGGTGATGGTTGTACAAACTTGTGAATATAATAAAAGCTGAATTTTTCACTTTAGAAAGGTGATTTTGCCGAAACCGGTTTGGCTCAGTGGATAGAGCGTCAGCCTGCAGATTGAAGGGTCCCGGGTTCGATTCCAGTCAAGGGCATGTACCTTGGTTGCGGGCACATCCCCAGTAGGGGGGTGTGCAAGAGGCAGCTGATCAATGATTCTCTCTCTCATCAATGTTTCTAACTCTCTGTCCCTCTCTCTTCCTCTCTGTAAAAAAATCAATAAAATATATTAAAAAAATAATAATAATAAAATAAAATTGGACTCCAGTGCTTCAATTTAAAAAAAAGAAAGGTGATTTTTACGTAAGTGAATTATAGTTTAATAAAAAATTTTAAATGTTTTCCCACTCTAGACACCCAGTCTTATTTCTCAAAGACAACTACTGTTAATAATTTATTATCTTTTAGAAATTTGAAGGCATATAATTAGCATATAAATTTGTGTGATAATCTTTTCCTTTTTTCAAACACACAAGAAAACATTTTACACACACATTCATCCTATACCTCCCATCCCTGGCTCAGCGATCATTCAATATCAGTACATTCAGATATTCCTAATCCTTTTCAAAGAGCATTCCATGACATGAATGTACCAGTTCATTAGGCATCAGTCCTCTATTGAGCATGTGGATTGTTTCCAGTCTACAGCTATTTTAAACAATGCTGCAGTGAACATATTTTTTACATTGATCTTTCCATACATGTGTATTTATAAGATAAACCTAAAAAGTGAAATTACTAAGTCAAAAATACGCGTATTTTTTATTTTGATTTTGCCAAACTATCCTCCAAAGAGGTTGCACAAATTTATACTTTCCCAGTGGTAAGTGAAATGTCTCCCCAGTGTTGCATACCATCAGTTTTTTATCGTTGCCAATTTGATAGATGAAAAATAGTATCCTATATTTCTTTAATTTTAAGTGAAAATGAGCACCTTTGTGTTTTGTATTTTTTCCACCTATTTATGTCCTTTGTTTTTTTATTGTCAATCTTTAAAATGGAAAAGTATACTAATGTCTATAAAAAGAATACTACAAATTTGAATGAAATAATTTCCATTAAATTTGTTTCTATCCATTTTCTCCTCCATTGAATCCTAGAGTTCAGAATTCAAATCTTCATTTGGATTAATTCTGGTAACTTACTAAAGCTCATGTGCAATGAACAAAGGCCACCTAATTTATTAATCAGTTTGTGTGTGGAGTGATGAGAAGAGGAAAGATATATTATGAAGGTGGAATAAAATTCCTAAAGCTATGTATGGGGAAAGCAGTATCTTTGTACAACACAAATTTTATCAGGCAAGAGGCAAAAAAGACAAAACTTGGCTGTTATCTTTGCCCATAATTCAATAGGCTCCACCTAAATATTTTGTTGGTCTTCTCACTATAAACTGTGGCAAACATGGGTATGTAAAGGTCCGTATATGCCGGAGTGGTGGAAAAATTTTGGCAAAGGTTGATAGCAATATTTTGTGCAGTTTTTTTTTTGTTTTTTTTTGGTGTGTGCTTACAGTTTTTTCTCAAAGTAATTTGTTTTAAGTGGTCTGTATTATAAATGCCTACCAGTGTTTTGATGTAGGAGTCTTATCCTGCTGCTTGTTTGGAACCTGCTACAGGAGGCACAAGACTGTCCAGCTGTTGGAGATGTCCTGTATTAATCAACCACTCATAAAACTTATTCTCCACAAGCACCTGGAACTGTTTCCTTTGATCCCTAAAATTGAAGTTGAGAGCAAAAAGAATGTAAAAACACTAATTCATATTAATTTTACTCCAAGTGATTAGAAAACACATTAATGGAATAAATTGTAAATTATTTCTGGTTACCCATTTGTTCTCTCCAAATAAATGTTCTGTTCAGTTCTGTAGACCATCACCCCCCAAAATAAATTTAGTCAAATACAATGCCCTCCTTGTAAAGAGTTATCAATAGCCAAAACCGTTTGGCTCATTGGATAGAGTCGGCCTGTGGACTGAAAGGTCCCAGTTTTGATTCCGGTCAAGGGCATGTACCTTGGTTGCGGGCACATCCCCAGTGGAAGGGGGGGTGGTGGTGGTGGGGTGTGTGTGTGGGGGTGTGTGTGTGTGCGAGAGGCAGCTGGTCAATGTTTCTCTCTCATCAATGTTTCTAGCTCTATATTCCTCTCCCTTCCTCTCTGTACAAAATCAATAAAATATATTTTTTAAAAAGTTATCAATAATTACATACTTTGTCCTACTATGGTTGTTTACTCAGATATTTACTGAGGACCAAGTAATGCTGTGTAGTGTTCTGACTCATGGGGATAAATGTGCAAAGGAGAGGAGACAAGGCTGCTGTACTATATGACTCCAGAGGGCGCCATTCACAATGTGATCTGTGTAGTCTATGTGCTTTATGGATGTATATTTTAGTAGGGAAGACAAGTAATATATAAAATAAATATATGATTATGAACTTAATTAGTTGTAAATGCCTTCAATAAATACACAGAAGAGTAAGGGAATGGAGAGTACTGAGAATGCTATTTGGGTAAATTACTAAATCTCTTTGTTTCTCAGTTTCTTTTTCTGCAATAGGGTATTGTTATAAAGAATAAATGAGTTAATACATAGAAGGTGCTTAAAATAGCACTTGTTACACAGTAAGTGCTCTATACATATTACCTGCTATTATGGCCATCATTATTCTATGATATGAGACTGCCTAGTTTGTAATATTATCTTGGTGGCTCAATTTATGATGCAAACCAGATGGAATGTTTGCAAAACATAGCAGCATTATCACAATGAATTCCCAGGTAAAGCATGAGTTCTATTAGTGATCTTTATATTTTTTGGCGTGTAGCAACTTTGTATAGATAAATTCAGGGTGGGGCAAAGTAGGGTTACAGTTGTGAGTATGCAAAACAATTTATTCTTGTATTATTATTTATTCATTATTGTATTATATTCCATAAAAACTGTAAACCTACTTTTGCTCCACCCTGTATTTCTTTCCCTAATCCACATGATGAGAACAAAGCCATAAGAATGAATCCAGAAAATCCTGTGACTGGATCAAGTCTTTTTTTTCCAATCCTCACCTGAGGATATGTTTCTTTTTATTGATTCTAGAGGGAGAGAAAGAAAGCATGGATTAGGGAAAATTTTTTTAAAAACTGGCATTAGTCTATGGACTATATAAGGAATAAGTCTGCAGTGTGGTGGAACCAGGAAATATGCATTTTTAACAAGCTCTAGAATGATTCTGATGCATGTCCAAGCTTGAGAACCACCATCATAGGGCAGAAGAGTAAATTAAAAACTAAAACTAATCCATTTAAGTATAGGATTATGTGGCATATGTTATATATGATCTTTCATTCATATAAGTTTTATATCTGCCAATTATACTTAAGCTTCTTTGAAAAGGGAAGTCTAATACTTGAGTATCGATTCACTCTCATCTCTCCAAACTGTACCTGAAATACTGACCTAAAAATACAAGCCTTAACTAAAGACATATTTAATATTTTTTATTACTTTAGCACAGCTATAAATACATGCAGATTAATTTGCTTTCCATGGAATTTTACATAAAAGACAAATTATTACTTCTAGAAAATACTTACTTTGTCAGACGAGCCTCCTTCACAGTTTTCTGCCAGATATGTATTTTCTGTTCTCTATGGCCCAGTGCTTTCTGATATGAAGATGGAAGACCCCCAGGTATCTCTGTTGTGTCCCCTTCCATTTCAAAGGGAATAATAAATACATAGAATTCACAAGGTGGTAAGAGTCGGAAGACACTTGTGTCTCTGTTCTCTTGGCACACAATCATTGGATTGTCCCAATAGTTAGGCACCGTAGCAAGGCCAGTTTTGGCCATATGGTCCTCCAGCATTGGGTAATGGGTGTGAAAAGGGGCAAAAGTTATTTTGTGGTTCCCAGAGAGAATAAGTGGGCGTGTAGGTGTCAAAATGTGAAAGATGCAGCCTGTTGTGGAAGACATGGACAAACGATGACAAACAGCAATGACTTTAATGTTGTCACAGCTGTGGAGGTGAAGAGCAGTCTGTACAGGGCCGAGGACAAAGGTACTATTTCTGCATTTCTCAATTGTCACAGACCTGAAAAAACAAAACAAAACAAAACAAAAAAACTGAGGTAAATTCCTGTGAATGAGAATAAGATAAAAAAATATTTGAATACAAAATTATTCTCTGATGGTAAAAAAGAGTTCAATTCTAGTCCAAAGAAAATGTCAAAATATCAAAATACTATCAAGACTGTGCTTACCGTAAGGGAGAGAGCAGATATATAAAAGATTCGTTGCAACGATGAATCTTTACGTGTGCCTCCACCAGAGTATCTGAGCTCTTGGCCAGTGTCTGCTTGTAAACCTGGCTCATCACCACCATGCGATGCATCCTAGGGGCTACATGAGTATTACAAGCAATCTTGGCTCTTTTGGTCGCCCCTTCAACTATTTAAGAAAAATATAAATGAGATAGTTTCAAATGAAAGAAAAATATCAACCATATGTATATATGTCTAAAATTAGATACATATAAGATTTTTAAAATGTTACATCTGAGTATTGGGTAAAAAGGTGTTAGCTGTACTATTCTCTGCATCTTTCTGTATGTTTTCAGTATTTAAATTTTTATAAGGAATTTTAAAACTTATAATCCATTCAAGATTGCCTGGATAGGGCTAAGATATTTTTCATGTCTACCTTTCAAATTAAGTAATGTGTCTAAGGTCATATACTAGTAAGTAGCTTTGGAGAGCTGAGCCAACTCAAATATCTTCTTCTTTAAGAGACCTTAATTTATCATCCCTACCCTTAAATAATCTCTTTCAATTGCCGTAACACTAATACTGAACCTCTCCCAAGTTATTTACCATATCATTCCATGAATTCTTTTTTGGTTTATATCTTTACTCCCAAAATCATACTGAAAACATATCTTCCTCTCAAACACAGTGCCTTGAACAAACTGACACTAAAAAAAATCTGTGCAGGTTGTCCTCCTATTATGGGATTGGCTTTTTAGACAGCACTTCCCTGAAAGCCATCAGGACACCCTTGTAAAGAATATTGGCTAAATGTGAAGTCTATTATTCTTTGTTTTTTAAAATAATTCTTATTACCTTATATTAGATTAAAAAAATACATGGTTGTAGAAAAATTTTAAGTACAAGTTGCAAAAAAAGATAAAAATTACTTGTTAATCTACATGTACCATTGTTAATATTTACACTAATAAAGGAGGAATATGCAAATTAACCATTACTCCGCTACACCAAGCCACACCCACCAGCCAATCTGGAGTGGGTATGCAAATTAACCCAATCAAGATGGCAGCTGGCCATGGAGCTGGAGCAAGCAGGAGGCTTGGGTTGCCCCAGCAATGAAGGAAGCCAAGTTTGCCACCCACCCTGGCCAGCCCTGGCCTCTGCTCAAGACTACAAAGTTTCAATTATAGGAGATAAATAAATCCCAACAAAAATGGCAGCAGCCATGAAGCTGGAGCCAGCAGGAGGCTTGTGTTGCCCCCTGCGATGGAGGAAGCCAAGTTTTCCATACACCCTGGCTGCCCCTGACCTCCACTCAAGTCTACAAAGTTTCAATTACAGAAGATAAATAAATCCTAGATACTTGCTTCCTGCTGGCTCTAGCCTCCACTCAAGGAGGTGCTGAAAAAAAAAAAAAGAAAAAAGAAAAGAAAAACAGGAGAGGCTGGGACCTTGGGTCGCTGGGGGGTGATCAGGCCAGGATGGGACAGCAGGGCCATTGGGGGTAAACAGACAAGCAGGGGGGCAAGTTGGGGTGAGTAGGCCATCAGTGGGGGTCAGTTGGAAGTGATCAGAACAGCTGTGGGGTGCAGTTTGGAGTGCCACTATAACATTTAAAAATTTATTTGTACCTATCAATATATTCTTACATCAACATTAAGAATTATGTAATATCTCCTATGTATTTATGGGAAACTTACATATCTGAGAGACTTAGATCTCATACTAAAGCAATAGCTCAGTTGAATATAGAATTCTTAGATCACTATGTTTTTGCTCCAGGTTCTGTAGTTGTTGATCAACCGTTTCTTGCATTATAAAAATTTGAAACAAAACTGATTTTTTTCTTACATTTTCTTGCACAGAACCTATTTTCTCTTTATCTTTAAAATTCAGAGATTATGAAAGGATATTCTAGGTGGTTTTTTCCCCAATAATTTTGTCTGACATTTGCCTGAATATAGGCACTTTCTTCTCTTAAAACTTATACCTGGGCCCCAAGAAGTCACATGGCACCTGAACCTATTCCTTTAACCATAGCTGGACTATTGAAAATAGATAACGGATGCAACCAAAGCTAGATTCTCTCTATGATAAATTTAAATTTCCTATTTAGAGATATCTAGTCTGCTTGTGTTTGTAGAGCTAAAAAGGATCTGAGGTTGTATAACTGCAGAATGGCCAAATTCTGCCATAATAGGAAGACCTGAAGCAAACATGCCTATGAGAATGAGAGGAAGAAAGAATCGAAAAGAGAAAAGCAGAGCAAAAAGAGGACTAACTGAAGTTGGAGTTTCTGTTAACTGAAGTCAAAATGACCTGGACTAATAAAACCTGTGAGACTATTGCTGCCTTGAGAGAAAAAGACTCAGAAGAAAAATGTTCCTCTTTTCACTTTTATAGTAGCAATATTTTTTAGGTCTTCTACAGATGTGTGATCATTAATACATCAGAAAACCCTAAGTCCTCTAAGTTGTCATTCAAATTTAATATAGATTAAAATAATAAATACCTTGGTGAGCCCAAGCCAATTTCTTTCCAGACTTGAGGCAAGCAGAGGTACCAAATGGATTCCCAGTCAAACAGGCTCTCAACCAGGCTTCCAACTTATGGAAAGAAAAGGTCTTAGAAATCTTTGAGAAGCCACTTTCTGCATGTAGTGGTTGCCACAGTGCAAGCTCATGAAGTGGGTATATCTTCCTGGTTCTCCTCACTGCACCTTCAATAAGAAAGCTGAGTGCCACCACAGCTTCTCTAGAGACTAGACTACTATTAGTCGAATGAGACGATGCAGTGAGTTGTTCTGGATCTAAAAGCAGCTCAAGGAGATCTGACAGATGATCATAGACAAATGTTTGATGACTATAATCATTCCAGTTCTAAAAAACATTAAAAAAAACAACAACACTTAACAGAATAAAGAGATTCTATTAAGACTTGAAACTTTTATACTTTAGTTATTTCATATTTATACTTTGCCTCATCCCCAACAAAGAATTTAAAGTGCCAAATAAACCTTATAAGACTTTGTGTGTGTATGTGATAGGTATATACAGATTCTTTCTCCACCTTATCCAATTCAAAATACTAATAGTTAATCTTTAGTGTGTGCCAAGCACTAAGTGTCACACAAAATTTAACATATTTAATCCTAACAACAATCTTAAAAAAGCTCATTTTACAGATGAGGAAACAGAGATATAGAAAAGTTAAAAATTCCTGGCTGGTATGGCTCAGTTGGCTGGAGCCATATACCCCATATACCAAAAGGTGGGAAGTTCAATTCCAGTCAGGCTTATACCTAGGTTAAGAGTTCTATCTCCAGTTTAGGCACATGTGAGAGGCAAGAAATCCATGTTTCTCTCTCACATCAATGTTTCTCTCCCTCCCTTCCTCTTTCTAAGACCAATGAAAAATTTTTTTAAATGTTAAAAAACTCACCCAAGGTCACACAGCTATCAAATAAAAGTTTCAGATCAAACATAAAAATAACCTCCTTGAACATCCATTTAATGAAGCATTGGATTTCTTCAGTTACCTACTCAAATTATAAAATATTTTAAATTCCACTGGATGAAAAAAGGCAACTAATCTTACAATAACTAAATTTGAGAGGCTATAACTTCGGGAATAAGCTTTGAGTTAGCAGATGTCCCAATGATGTGGCTTACTCATTTGACAAATTTTTTTTGTGTGTGATACAAGTAGTGTTAAGTGATGAATTATAAAAACTAAATAAGACATAATTCCTACTCTCAAGGAACTCAAGAGTCTATGAGTGAAAAGACAATATAAAAAAATAATCATAACACAATGAGATAAGACCTGTAGCAAAGATCTATAAAGATATTCTATGACTATGAGAAAAATGAATTCCACTTGGGGGTAAAAAATCATAGTGGTTGCAATGTGAATTGATTCTTGATTGATGTTGTTAGGCAAACAGAAAAGGAAAAAAGGCACTGGAGCACAGGAAACAGCATATGCCAAGGCCTATAGAAGTAAAATTACCTGCTGTGTTCAAAGAACTGGAAATTCTGGGTGAAGAAAGCATGCTGGGAAGTGACAGGTTAAAAAAAAAAGTTAAAATACTAGCCAAGACCAATCATGAAAGGCGTTGTATAAAACATTAAGATATCTGGGCTTTATTTTATGTGCCAGGGACTTAAACCTATTGTCTCAATAGCTATACCTTTTTTTCTTTTTTCTATTTCATAAACTCTCATTTGGATGCCAAAGGAAATATCTAAGCAGGGCTATCCACAGCCTCACCTGTTCTTCCTCCCTTTTGTTGCATCAATAGCAGGCACAGTGGTGGTTCCATAGTGTACAATATGAAATGCCAATGATAATGAGAATTCACTGATGGAGTTTGTATAGAAGTGAGAAATAATCCTTCTGCATTTGAGAAATTCCAGTAGAGTGGGTGGACTATAGACTAACAGCATGGTGACAAAGTAGGACCTAATTATAGAAATTAAGGTTCCCCAGCAAAAGGGCATTAAGGCCTATATAAAAGGAAGAAAAGGGACAGACTTTTAAACAGTTATTTGGAGGCACAATCAGTAAGACGATAACTAACGAGGTATGGGTGATGAGAGAGAGAACATGGGTGGACTTTCACCTGCATGGAGAATACAAATTAATTCACGTAAAGGGTGATTGTACTGTAGGGACACAGAATCATCTCCAAAACTGCATACAGGTAGTTCTCATCCGAACTATAACTGGAAAGCCATCTTGAACCTGGTTCTTTCTCAGGGGCCAGCATCACTCTGCATGTCTGTTCCATTCTCTTCTTTTCTTCTGATTACCTTAGAGTTTCTAATCCCTCATAACTCCAGGTCAAGCATGAATTTAATGACTATTCTGGTCCCAATGCCACATGAGCTGTCAACTGAAGCACCCATCACCAACTTGTTTTCTTTGGTTCCTGGGAATACTGATTAGGCCAGGTCATCATTTCAAATCAGACCAATTTTAAATACATACCAATGAATTGGCTACTCTAGCCAGGTGTCCATACCTGGTCTAATCAATTGTTGGAAGAGGTCACACTATATCACAAAATAGAATCACCACTTACTGGTGCACAATAAATCTCAAGCTAATATATTACTGAATTCTCACAGCCTTTAAGAAATAGGCTTTATCATCCCCACTTGGAAAAGAGAAGCCTAGAAAAATTAACTGAATTGCCTAAAATCATGTGATATTAATTGGCAGAACCAGATTTTACTAGTAATGGAGGCTACTTAGTTCAAAACACCACCTCTAAATGGTGCTCATTCAGCAGGAACTATGATCCGTCTGGTGTGGAAATAGCAGGCAATGGCTGGCATCTCTAATGCATCTGGACTTGCACAATCTAAGTATAAAGTAGAGATAGGGCATCTTATGTCAAGAGAGAAGTCTAGAATGGAGAAAAACTTAGGACCACTGAGATATAGGAAGCCATGGGAAGAAAAAGAATTATGCTGAATAACTGTGTCAAATGAGAAGACAAAATTTGCAGAATCCTAAGCAACAATGGCTTGTAAGGGCCAGAGGGAAAGCAGCTCATGAAAAAGTGAGAAGCAGCAGAAGCAGAACTAGGAGGCAATATCATCATGAAACATAAGGGTGAACAGATTTCTTTGAAAAAGGAGATTAATGAGCTTGCACACAATAAAAATATTGAGATCTACACTTAAGGTTGGTCTTTTTATTTGTTTGTTTTTAAATATATTTTATTGACTTTACAGAGAGGAAGGGAGAGGGATAGAGAGTTAGAAAAATTGATGAGAGAGAACACATTGATCAGCTGCCTCCTGCACACCCCCTAATGGGGAAGTGCCTGCAACCAAGGTACATGCCCTTGACAGGAATCGAACCTGGGACCCTTTAGTCCGCAGGCCGACGCTCTATCCACTGAGCCAAACCGGTTAGGGCTTCACTTAAGGTTTTTTTGTTTTGTTTTGTTTTTTTAAAATATATTTTATTGATTTTTTACAGAGAGGAAGGGAGAGAGATAGAGAGCTAGAAACGTCTATGAGAGAGAAACATTGACCAGCTGCCTCTTGCACACCCCCTTCCGGGATGTGCCCACAACCAACGTACATGCCCTTGACCTGAATCGAACCTGGGACCTTTCAGTCCACAGACCGACGCTCTACCACTGAGCCAAACCGGTTTCGGCTCACTTAAGGTTTTAAAAAATACTTTTACATAAACAGATAAATTTTTTTTAAATAAAAATGAAAGAAGAAATAAGATTTTCTAAAATTCACAATGTGAGACAGTTAACCATTTGTATGCCATAAGTGTCTAAAAGTGCAAGTGGCAGATCTTTTTTTAATTAAATTCAAAATATCCAGGCAGTTAATTGGTTAAATTTAACTTCTAGAATATCACATCACAAATAATTACTTAAGCATGCTGAGCTTAAGTATACTTAAGCATGTTACCTAAACATTTTTAGAAAATTTTTCAGATTTCTAAAGACTATGTAAACACTCCATCTTTTTATTTATTCTTAGTCAAATGAGCAAATTCAAATTCATTAACATTTTCGAAAATGGGAATACTAATAAGAGTACAATGAATGATGTGTCTGAAAAAAGTGATTTCTGTGTCAATGAAGGAACTGAAGTCACTTGTCTATTTTAAGATTGCACACTTTGATTTCGTTTTATTATTTGGAAAAAAAAGTGAAAAGCAAAGCAAAACAAAACAAGCCAGAAAAATCAATGGTTTTTATAAGTAATCACAACATAATTTTTAATGAAAGCAAACAATTTCTCTTACAGAGAAAGACACCAAAATTAAATAGTACCTTATTATGACAACTGGATTTTTCAGTCAGGTCAGGAGATTGAGATCTGTTTCTGGAACTAGGCCATTCTTCTCCAATCAAAGATGTCCTCAGGGAGACTTTATTTAACTGTTGTATGTATAAGAAGAGCAGAAATTGTAGGGTGTCCACTGAGAGCTGTCCAAGAAAAAAATAAATGATTAGCACAGGTACTAAAAACCGTATCAATCACTAAGTTTACAACCAGAGCTGGTCTGAAGAGAGAGATAGAAACATCAATGATGAGAGAGAATCATTGATCAGCTGCCTCCTGCACACTCCACACTGGGGACAGAGCCTCAACCCAGGCATGTGACTGGGAATGGAACTATGATCCCCTGGTTCATGGGTTGACTGATGCTCAATCACTGAGCCACACCAACCAGGCCACCTTTTCAAGTCAATGAAAATATTTCCCTCCTTCAATTACAGGGTTCCTGTAACATTACTTTGGAAGCAGGTAAATAAGGATGGCTAACTAATGACTAATTCATTAAGTACTGCCAAATTGGTTTTTAAAAACTTCAAAAACACAAAGGGATTATAATGGTCATTGACCTAAAAAAACCCACATACTATACAGCTAGTATATACATTAAACATTTTAAAATAAGATACTTTAAAAGTTAAAAAGTTTATTTCCCAAAGTAATTAAACACACATACATATAAAGCCATACCTGATTTCTCTGCCTTTCGACTTCATCCTCAGATGTGCAGTTGGACAGAATCTCAGACCATTCCAGGCGCTCTTCCGCTGTCTTCACTGCAAGACTATCAAATATTTCAAAGTAAAGCCACGCCAGATCCTTAGCCAACTGCAGCTTCCCACATGCAATGTGCCTCCAGGTTGACCAGTACAGGCGTGGGTAAGCTCCCTCTGTGGCCCGGGTTCGCACATAGGTGGATATCTTCCTGAGGTAGTGAAGACTGAACTTGGATGGAGGGGGGACCTGTAAGGCACCCACTATAAAGGGTTCTGCTTTCACCCAGAGGAGAATTCTGGACTGATCCATATTATCTCTAAGGACATCTGTGTAACAAGTCTTCTTTGCATACCTAGAAAACAAAATTTTTTCACAAACTGACTTGAAACAAAACTCCATATACATTTTTTTTTTTTGTAAGGTGACCCCTCTCCTGAACTGTTTTCAAATGTACTCTATCATTTTAAAAAGCAGATCTAGATCAAAAACAGAATGGATTTATTTCAGTTCTCATTACAACTATTTTAACAAGAAAAATTTTGTGATAAAACAAAATTGTTTTATTTGAATTGTTCCAAGTGGTTGCTTTAGGAAAACTGTATAAATGCATAAGGTATGAGTTGGAAGAAAAGAAGGAATGGGAAAAAGAGTCATCCTATCACAAGAAACCTTGCTCTACCTGAAGAGGAACATTAGTTAAAATTAAGAGATTAAAACTTCAGAGTCAAATCACTTATACATAAGGATGGTTGTTTAAAGATGTGAATGTATTAGCTGCCCGTATATAAGCTCAATATAAAGCACCAACACAAGATGGCACACAAGAATGCTCATGTAAATGTAGGTTGCTAAAATAGATCAAGGAGAGTTAAAGCTATTCTCGGTATAAGGCATAACCTAACATGTTCAGGTGCAATATTTTTAGATTTTGTTTGCTGTTTCTTTGTTATAACAATATATGACTTTTATAGACTATTTATAAAGTCTCTAAAAATAGAAAAGGAGAAAATCAACCACAGTCCCACCACCAAACAGAAACTAGTTAATATTTTTCTGTACTCACTTTTCTGTTTTTCTAGACTGGATGTTAATTTTGAATTTTTATAGTTGTGATAACACCATATACATAATTCCCGATTATTTTAAAAGCTTCATAACACTCTACATAAATGTATCCCAACTTATTCAATTCTTCTGTTTTTAGACATTTAAAACTTTTCACAAAAACAAGATAGGCAAAATATTGATCCCTTTTAAAGATGGGTCATGAGCACAAGGGGGCCATTTCCTAAACTATTGTAATGTTAAAAACCCCCATTATAAAAAGTTTAAATATGTTCACTACCATAAATAATGCTACAATACTACCTTTCTGCATTAGAATTATTTCCCCCAAAAAAATTTTCCCATGTGCATTTGTGAAACGAAGTAACTGACATTTCTGAGGCTCCTGACATAGTTTCATTCCTTTCCGAAATGATTCTATCAAGTTGGACCCTCACTTGGCCCTTCAGAGTAGTCTTTGCACTAAGTAACATCACTTTAAAAAACCTTCCTTATGTAACTGATGAAAAAAGTTTTGTTATTATTATAATTTGCATTTGATTCTAAGAAAATTGTGCTTCTTTAGGAAATTACCTGTTCAAAAATAATTGACATCAATTGATTGCTTACTACCGTACGTGCCAGCTAGATAGCATGCTAAATATTTTTCGCACTTCACCTGTTTTCATCTTCACAACCATTTGAAGATTCATATGGTTATCCCATTTTTAGATAACAACAACAACAACAACAACAAAAAAAGGAGGCTTAGCAAAGTTAAGGGATTTATCCAAAGTCACATACTTAAATAGGCACAGTCCTGATTACAACTCAAGTCTGTCTGACTGGAGAACTGTGTTGCTTACAGTTGTACTATAAGAACCCAGTTTTGAGGAAAGCTCTGACAAATGGAAGCAGAGCCAGAAGAGAAATACCAAAATGAATGGCATTAGATGTGAGGCCATAGAAAGCCATGTTCCAAGTGCAGGAACATAGGAGCTGGACCCAAAGGGCGGGCGTGAGAGGGTAAATGGCAGCTGTTTTCCAAGATGAGAATTTCTGGCGTAGTTCTGAACAAAACCAGACCATGAAAGTTACGTGAGGAAGATAGTCGTGTCGTGTGTGCCCCCCCTCCCCCCAGAATGGAGACAAAGCTGCTCGGTGAGGTTCTGAGCTCCTGTGTCTCAAGTGTGCAGATCCTGCAGATGAACCTTCTTCTATAGAAGTCCGGGACTCGAGAGGGCAACATTCGTAAACATAAAACTGTCATTATCATTGTTATGACTGATCAGAGCGTGCTGACTTTTCCAGCAGCTATGACCTGCCCTCAGCTCCGTGGGCAACAGCGAACGTCCTCGTCCCGAGAGGAAAAGCTCCCCGGTACCAGAAAGCGGCGGGTCTGACCCCAGGTCCCAGCATCCCGGCGGCGTAAGAGCCGCCGACAAACCTAAACTGGGGTTCTTTCCCTCTGCAAAAACTACCCCCGGGGGAGCTGGGATTAGGGTTTTCTCGAGGGTGGGGGTGGGGAGGGGGATCAGAGGTGGCCCCGGGCGGTCCTCCTGAGGCTTCCCAGTCACCTCGGATGCCATCCGGGGTTGGAAGCTGCGCGGGCCGCCCGAGCGCTCCAACCTCACTTCAGGACAGAGAAGACCCTGTGGACCGGGTCCGCAGGCGACCGAGACCTGGTGAGTGCGAAGGCAGTCCCCCTATTTGGGGCCTTATGCCTAACAGACCCCATTCCCTCCCCGGCGCCAATCCAGGCGCCGTTACCTGCACCGGCGGGTTCTGCTCCGCCCCGCCGCACCTCGGTGCGCCGCCGCCGCGCCCGCTCGCCGACCGGCCCGCCCCTCGCCCGCGCCGCCACCGCCGCCGCACACACCGCGCAAGCGCGCGAGGCCTTTCACCACCGAGAACTGGAGGACCGTATGGCTAGAGCGGCCGACAACTTCTCAGAGGTCAGGACAATTTGGCAGAGGCTAGTGAGCTTCCTGGATGCTGGGGCCTGGAGCGGTATGCGGCCGCTTTGTGTGACCGAGTCTTTCCACTCAGGGAACTAGGAAGTTTTCTGTTGCTTCACAGAACTGTGGGCAGGCAATAGCTGCTGGAAATCTATAGATCAATAATAATAACAACGAGAAGGACACACTTTGATCAGTAATAACAACAACGAGAATGACGTCTTACATGTTAGAGTGCTTACTCTAGGTGGCCACTGTGTAAAGCACCTTTATGTGTATTATCTAGATTTCCCCATAGAACTCTTTGGTTAAGTACATTTGTTTTATTGACGAGAAAACTAGGGAGTAGAGGAGTGACAGTAATATATCCCTAAGATCACACAACAAGACTCGAGCCAAGATACAAACCCAGGCCTTCATGAAGCTTTTTGGGATTCCACCCAGGAGTAGATATCACTCCTCCTTATAAACTTCCGTTTCATGATTTTTAGCCATTTTCTACTTTGTAGTTCAATTATGGTCTCTCTAGGTGTGGAAGATACAATGGTTAAAAAAAAAAATGCATTTAGTTCCTCTTTTATGTAGCTTTTCTCCCCTAGAAGGCATCTTCCTGAAGGCATAACCTTATTTTTCTCTAAACTCTGTGTGATTCAAGGAGTAAAGAGCAGGTTGCACCACTAGTAGCTCAGTGCCTTGAGCAATTCTCTCTAGGTCTTCGTTTTCTGCAACAGCAATTATTTGTTGAGCACCACTGTGTGTCTGGCACAGTGCTAGGCATTGGGATTATAGTAGTGAACAAAACAGTTAAGGTCCTTGTTTTCTTGGAGTGCATACTTTAATAGGGAGAATAGATAATACATATTAAGAAAATCTGTGTTTAAAAGGGAGTCACCCATATTAGGATCTTAGGAAAGAGGGTTTCAGGCATAAAGAACAGGAATGAGCTTGGTGTATTCAAAAAAGGGAAAGGAAACCAGTTTTGCTGGAACATGATAAGGAGTATAGAGTGAGGGTACACAGATCATAATAGGGTTTTGTTTTGTTTTTTGAAAAAAAAGTTTCCAGCATTATTGAGACATATAAGGTTTCATAATTTACCATAACGAGTTGGAATTGTATTCTAAGTGCAATGAAAAGCGATTTGAGACCTCTGAACAGGGGAATGATATGATCTGGTATGTTTGTAAGAAATCATAGCAGTGGAGTGGGCAGGAGGGAAAAGAAATATTAAGAGTGGAGGCCCCAGACTAATTAGGAGGCACTGGCCAGGTGAGGGATGATGTAACTTAGCCCAGAGAGGCAGTGGAGAGAATCGAGTTATAGTTTAAAGGTAAACATCTGGATAGGGAATACAACACAGGAGTAAAGGAACACAGAGTTTTGTACTGAACAATTAGGTGCTGCATTTACTGAGAGGAGCGAGAAGTAGGCGGGTGAATGGGTGGGTGTGATCAGTTATGATAACAAATAATAGTTATTTACTGAGTGCCTGGTTACTATGTGCCAGACGCTGTGCTAGATGGGTTAAAGATTCTCTACTATTAAAATGTCACAACACTGTTGGTAAAAAGATGTCCATAATCAAGCTTCAGCTCAAACTGGCGGGTGAGGGGCGTTCGTTTCTCACCGCTAAATTGTGGTGAACGTTGAATCCTAATTTCAGTCTGTTCATCTGCACAGCCACTTCTCAGTGAAACCGAGACCATTTTCTCCTGGGCTGTCAGGAGAAGGCAAAATAAGATATCCTGCCGAAACCGGTTTGGCTCAGTGGGTAAAGTGCAGGCCTGCAGACTGAAGGGTCCCAGGTTAGATTCCGGTCAAGGGCATGTACATTGGTTGCCGGCACATCCCCAATGGGGGTAGGTTGGGGTAGTGGTGCAGGAGGCAGCTGATTGATTTTTCTCTCTCATTGATGTTTCTAACTCTCTATCCCTCTCTCTTCCTCTCTGTAAAAAAATCAATAAAATAGCCAAAACCGGTTTGGCTCAGTGGTAGAGCGTCGGTCTGCGGACTGAAAGGTCCCAGGTTTGATTCTGGTCAAGGGCATGTACAAGGGCAGGTATGTTAGTTGCGGGCACATCCCGGTAGGGGGTGTGCAAGAGGCAGCTGGTCGATGTTTCTCTCTCATCGATGTTTCTAGCTCTCTATCTCTCTCCCTTCCTCTCTCTAAAAAATTAATAAAATGTATTTTTAAAAATCAATAAAATATATTTAAAAAAATAAATAAGATCTGCTAAACTAGACGTGTGCAGGACCACGGGCTTGGAGTGATTGTTCCCCGCCCACAACCGCCCACAACGCACCGATCCCCCGCCCCCGCATTCAGCGAGTAGTTCCATATGAATGAAATTCCAGGACTGGTCACCGACTCAAACTTTCCTCCCGCCATTGGTCAGAGCTGGAGGAAAAGACTCGTGATTGGTGGAAAGTCAGAGGAGGCGGGCGGGGGAACTCCTTCTACCTTAGAAATGCTGTTTTGGCGTGCATTTCTCTACCGCCCTTTTACGTAGTTTTCCACGACTCGCCGGGAGTCGGGGCACAGCGGATTCCGGCGGCGGCGCGTCTCTCTGACGTCCCCTCTTCCAATTGGCCGCCCGCGCCGCCTTGGAGGTGAAGTGTACCGCGCTGATTGGCTGCGCGGAGCCGGCCGCGTGTGATGTCCGGGGCAGCGATTGGCTCTCCTCTGCTGGGGGGCTTCTCTCGCCCCGGACACGGGACTCCCTGGAAGTGGACTGGCCGGAGAAAGGGGGGCCAGCTTGCTTGCGTCGCCCCGGGCCCCCGCACGAGACCCCGGCGTGAGGCGGCCTTTCAGGGCCCGGTGGGCTGTCGAGCCGCCGACGCGGCGCCGGAGGAGGAGGAGGCAGTGAGGAGCGTGTTGGACAGGGGCCGGCACCGAGGCCGGCACGGAGAAACCATGGCCCCGCAAAACCTGGGCACCTTCTGCCTGTTGCTGTTATACCTCATCGGGACCGTGATCGCCGGGTGAGGAACGGGTAACCCGCGCGGTACGGGGGCCCGTGGGTCAGTCACTCTTGGCTGGGACAAAGCTGGAAGGACGAGGAGGGAGGGCATTGCTGTGGCGAGACAGTGGGGCGGAGGAATGGCTCATGTGGACCAGGCTGGTAAGGGTGGAGAGGAGAGCCATGGGTGACACGAGTGAGAGGGGCTGAGATCCCAAGGCCCTGGAGAGCCGGACTTGTCCGGAGGGGTGGGAGTTGGATGCCAAACACGACGCGGGGCCCCGGGGGCTGTTGAGCTGGAGAAGAGGAGCCTGCCGTGAGCCACTGGGGGAGCTGACATTCAAGTGGGCGGTGGGTCAGTGCCAGGCTGAGTGAGGAAGTTCGCCGAACAGGTAAGGAAGCCATGCTGGGACTGAAGGAAGTTCAGTTGAGTTGCAGACCCTTTGGGAAGTCCTTGTACTGCTTCTTGAGTTCTTGAGATGTTGAGCCTCAGCTGTCAACTGGCCTCATTGTCTCTCTCCATGGTACATCTTTGAGAAGTTGAATGGTATGGATGGGAAGAATATTTCCCGCTACTACCGCAGGTAGTAGACCAGGATCCTAGCCTCCCCACCCACACCCCACGTAGGAACTATGTGACCTTGAAGGAACCACCACCTGAATTCACATCCGTAAGTTGAGGAACTAATGTGCCTCCTGTATGAAGGGAGTAGGACCACCTAAACTCTTGAGGATCCTTCCAGCCTTTAAGATCCGTGATCCTCTATGCCTGCTGACCACAGGATACTATATGCCAGGCTTATATTTTAGAATGTGGGGAATAGAAAGGCCTTAGATTCTGTCAATTAATAGGTTGCTCTAAATGGAGCAAGTCCTACCTAGCAAAGCTTTAAAATGTGTTTGTTATTCTCTTAAAGGCTTCTGCCCCGTGCATATATACTTAAACTTTGTCATTTTTTTTCTTATAAAACATCTTAAATTTTAAAAGAATTTAATTCCTAGGAAATACTTTATTGTTTTTGTTAGTACTTTTTATATTTACTAGTAAAGCATTGAAGTACACTAAGGTATTTAAACAAGGAATCAGTATAAATATTTAATACTGTAGCTTTCTACTTCAGGCTTTCATAAAGGAGTCTCTTGGGCACTGTGATACTGGTGCTGAATTATGCTGGCTCTCTTTTCCCTATATTTTCCTGAGCTGTTACTCAACCATTTTTATATTAATTATATGCTAAGTTTTATTCTTTATCCAGTTAACTCTTTTGTTATTAATTTTAGCGAACCTTTCTTTTTATTTAGTTAGTTCTTATCTCAAGATATATAAACTTTTTGCAGATTTTTTGGGCCAAAGATAAAGCACCTAATTAATCCTCACGGAACCCTTTATGGGTGATCATTTTCAAAACGATGTTAAATTTGATTTTCCTGAAGTGTGACTAAAAGCTTATGAAATCGTTTTTATTTTTAAATTAAATTTATTGGGGTGACGTTGGTTATTAAGGTTACTTAAGTTTCAAGTATACAACTCAATGGCACATCATCTGTGTGCCCACCACCCTAAGTCAAATCTTCTGTTATAGAGCACCTGAATCTTGGTACCCCAATGCATGTTTCCCCCCACTACATTATAAAATATATCATCACTGCTACATTAGTGTGTCCATTGTGAACCACTTTCTCATCTGCTTTGCTGACAGAATGCATTTTCAGAATAACCTCTGGTGGCTAAAGTGAGTCTGGCTAAACAAATTGATTTTTGTGAGCATGCTTATTTATTCATTTCATTCAGTGAATAAAAAAATATTTTTATTTTTTTGATTTCAGAGAAGAAGAGAGAAGGAGAGAGAGGTAGAAACAGTAACAATATGAGAGTCTCACTCATCAGCCCCCATACTGGGTCTTCCCCTGACCGGGAACCAAACCATAACCTCCTGGTTCATAAGTTGATGCTCAACCATTGAGCCAAGCCGACCAAGCTCATTCAGTGGATATTTATTGATGTCTTCTATGGGCTGGCTACATTCTCTGCTCTGAAAGTTTATTATAGTTTTAGTCTATCTTCCCATTGGCCCTTCTTGCAAAGATTTCTTTGTAATTAGTTGGTTCCAGCATAGTGTCTTGCAAAGAGGTCTGTGGATCTCTAACTTATCTTTTAAAAAAAAATTTTTTTTATTAAAGTATTACATATAGTAGTACATATATCTCCTTTGGATCTCTACCTTATCTTGATACCCAGCTCATGCCATGCATATTTTTCAGCTGCTGTGACTTATAATATCCTGCATATGGGCTTTAGCAATTGTCTATAATTAAGACTTGACTTAGACTAACTAATATAACTATTAGCAATGACTGCGAGATTGGTATTTTCTCTTTCAGCAAAAAGCACCACAACTCATACATCTAAACAGGTGTTATTCTCTTTTCTTATTTGGGCTTTGGCTTAACCTGTATATTAACCTCTGAAGTTAACTTCAGTCACTTCATCTTTAGCATTCTTACAGTTCTATTGTTAGTTGGAGCATTTATGTGATGCAGTCATTTTGAGTAAAGAAGATCATCCATTGAGATTGTTATTTGATCTTCAGAAATAGTCAAATGTCTTTTGAAGTCAATAACAGGAAAAGGTTATTGGTTGACAATAACATGTAAATATAAAGTAAAAACATGGTTTTCTTGACTGACGGTAGTTCTAAGAGAAGAATGCCACAGATAGTTTGAATAATTATAGCAATGCTCAAAAGTAGATAGCCTCTTGCTGTGATTACTTCAATATATAAAACTCATTACAAATTCTGGTGTGTTCTCTTTTTAGTTATTATTTTGTGTGTGTATGTATCACATGTATACCTTCATTTTCCTGCCCCTTTGCTCACAGGCAGAGAAAAAAAATGTCACTTTTAAAAATGTACTACATAACTCTGTAATGAAGTATCCTCTACCCACTCCCCAGGAGAGATTTCTATAAGATCTTGGGAGTGCCTCGCAGTGCCTCTATAAAGGATATTAAAAAGGCCTACAGGAAACTGGCCCTGCAGCTTCATCCTGACCGGAACCCTGATGACCCACGAGCTCAGGAGAAATTCCAGGATCTGGGTGCTGCTTATGAGGTGAGTCAGGAAAAAGGGTAATGAATTAATAAAACCTTGCATATGGACATTAGCAACATTCTATACTTAAGATACAGGAAAAACTGTATAATACAGGAAATACTCTCCTTCAAGCCATTTCTTTTTAAAAATAGGCTATAAATAAAAGTAAAAGTAGTATTTGATGTTATGTTGTACTTTAATGTTTATAAGTGTCATTTCCTGCCCTTTTTATATTAATATTTGTTTTAGTAAGGAGAGTAATGTTGAAAAAGATCATTGATGATTGAAATAAAAGTTAGATTGATGAGTGAATGAATAGATTAATCACCAAGCAACCAATGTTTGGGAGCTGGAGCTAGAAACAAACAATCTAAATGAAGATCACAAATCCACATGCCTATATGGACTAGATAAGTAGCATACAGGGCAGTTATAAGATAAAGCATCACAGTGGATATTCTGCCTCCAATATTGGAAATCAATAGGGATTGAGCAGAACTGTGACAAACTGAAGCTGCCTTGCTGCATTTCAAGGGACCAGCTAATATTCAGTCCTATTCAGTTTTTGCCATTTATAAATGCAAACACTGCTACCACATAATGTTTTAAGAAAAGTGGAAATCCAGATGTTTAAAGTAAATTCTCCTGATTGTAAAATGTTGGTAATTCAATTTAAAAAATTTTATTCATACATTTCAAACAAAACATCTATGGTTTGAATTTGCAACCTCTAATCTAGAAGTCAAGACACTTTCAGTGTCCTATCTCATTCACCCTTCACTAGGACACTATGAAAATATAGTAGAACTGGACACATTCTTATTCCTATTTTCATTTTTAACAATACTGAGGAATATTTACCGAATGTAAATAAATCATTTACTATTTTAAAAAACGTATATACAGAACCTTTCAACACTATGGTGAAAAAAATTTACAGATAAGCTTTGATAATCTTTCATTTACACTAATAAAAGAGAAAGATGCAAATTCCTATACTTTGGAGACGCCCACCAGCCAATCAGGAGTGAGTTTGCAAATTACCCCAACAAAGATGGTGGCTTAATTTGCATACACAGGCTCTGAGTGGCTGGGGGCAGTGTGGGAAGGCAGAAAGGTGACTCTGGCTTGCGTGAAGGCACTGCTGGCAGCCAGGGGAAAGAAGGCCCATTCTTGCACAAATCTTTGTGCCTCTAGAGTCTAGAGTCTAGACTGTTAATATAGGAGTTAGGTATTTTGTATGTGCTGCAATTCATCTTTCCTCTAAAAATAGAATAATCGATCTGTGGTTTTACTTTTTCCCCCAGCTTTATTGAGGTGTAATTGACAAGTAAAATTGTAATATATTTACAGTGTTCATCATAATGATTTTGTTTCTAATCCTCATCCGAGGATAACTTAATTGATTTTTAGAGAGAGTGGGAAGAGAGGGAAAGACAGAAATATCGATGTGAGAGAAACACATAAATTGGTTGCTTCCTGTACATGCCCTGACCAAGGTCCAGACCAGGGAGGAATGTGCAACCAAGGTACGAGGTATGTGCCCTTGACCAGAATCGAACCCAGGACCCTTCAGTATGCAGGCCAACACTATCCACCGAGCCAAACTGGCTAGGGCCATCATAATGATTTAATATATGTATACATTGTGAAAAGATTCCACCCATCTAGTTAACACATCCATCACCTCACATATTTATCGTTTTTTGTGAGAATATTTCAGTTCTGCTTTCTTAGCATATTTTAATTATACAATAGAGTGTTATCAACTCTAGTCATAGTCACAATTTTCATTTCTAAAAGGGCACAGGAAAAAAAAATTAACTCCAAACATCAAGGAGCTAAAAATTCTGAATTCAAGTTGCATATCTGAATGGTTAGAAGGTAAAAATAAATATGAAAAGTATGTTAGTAGTGGAAAAAAACAAAAGGAAGGGATCCCAAGGCTTCCTAGATTAAAGAAGTGATTGAACTAACATAGAGACTTATACCCAGGTAAAGCCTAGAACTAAGGGGTTCCCCCATTCTTCTCTAGGAACCTTCAGGGATTCTATGGGACTGAAATCTTTAACTTCAGGCTCTCAAATAAACTTGAGAGTGTTGGTGTAACATTTTGTCTCTTGTCAAAAATATGAAGTCCATATTTTTGCACTATATTTCCCATGAATATTCCCATTGTTTGCTAGGAACCCATACTCAAAAATGAACTTACCATGCTCTTTAAAGAATCTCCCATGTTCTTTAGCCATAATCTGAGCAGGTTCATTCATGAGATTGCAGTTCATTTAACTCTTAAGAGCCTTTATAAGTCACAAGTTCTTTTTTTTTTTTTTTTTTTTTTTGTCTCATTTACTTGATTTACTTGTTTCTTAAATAAATTAGAGTTGTAAGGTTAAAGAGTCTTTTGTAACACAAATCTGTCTTCACTGAGCTAGGACTACTACATTTGAATTAGTTGACACTTCGTGGTTTGATTGGCCAATCAACTAACCTTTTTTATTTCTGTTTGTTAGAAATAAGATAGTTTCCAAGATCATAGAATTAAATTGCATTTCTTAGACATAAAACAATAAGTAATGGTAATAGGTAACTTTAAGGGTAGTTTTGAGGGAGTTATTTCAGAAGCCTTTGATGTCCAAAAAGAAACTCATTAAAATACAGTCTTTGGGGTTTTTGAAATGCTGTTTCTTATAGATCCAATTGTTGTGCTCATTTCTTTTTCAAGACATCAGAAAAGTAGACTTGAAAGTATAAATCCAAATTGCATAATAATAATAGATTTGGGTTTTTGGTGTGTGTTTTTAAGTTAACTCTGCCAATTTCTTCTTCTCCAATGTAGCTACTTCCTTTTTTTTTATTTTATTATTAAGGATATTTACCAAAACATCCCTTCCTCTCACCTGGTCTATCATAATGGCTTTAGTCAAATACTCTAATCACTCTGGACTAACCCATTTGTCTTTACTTTTTTTTTTTTTTTTTTTTTTAATATATTTTATTGATTTTTTACAGAGAGAAGGAGAGAGGGATAGAGAGCTAGAAACGTCGATGAGAGAGAAACATTGACCAGCTGCCTCTTGCACACCCCCTATACTGGGGATGTGCCCGCAACCAAGGTACATGCCCTTGACCGGAATCGAACCCGGGACCTTTCAGTCCGCAGACCGACGCTCTACCACTGAGCCAAACCGGTTTCGGCCATTTGTCTTTACTTTTAAGAATGCTCACTTTCACATACATTCAAATTCTTTTCACTCTTCTAAATATATCTTAAATGTTAGTAGATGTTTGCTGGGCCTCTTACACATCATTTAGGCTTTGATCCAAAGGTGTGTCCTGTTTACATATGGAAATCATTCCTTTTCTTTTGCTGAGTCAACTTTCCCATTTATTCCAAACCTCTTCTGAGCCAACACAAGTATGAGTTTGCAATAACTTTCTCCTTCACTTGCTGTTTAAATATGAGTTTAAAATATCAGAGAAAGGGTATTCACTTATTTAATTTTCAAAGGTGCATGTGTACAGGTACTTCAGATTGCTCTAAAGAGATAGGAAGCTTATTTTGGAATAAAAATTCTGGAAAGTACAGAAGCTTATTTTGTTTTTACTTTCCTTGGTATCATGTGTGGAGTGGACCCAATGAGAAAGCATATACCTTTAACCGTGCATGTAGTTTTTTAAAAACTTTGAAACTGTATAGAGAGTCTTTTCAAGCTGTGAAATTGACTTTGAGCAACTTTCACAGAGCAGTGCCCTTTTTTACTCTGCAGAAAGGAAGTTATGAACTTAAATGTATATATAGCAGACAGCATTCTTCCATAAATGGATTTCTATATACCCCCCAAAATGGAAAAGGAAATGTGAAAATATAGCAGTTTAGGCCTTTTGGGAGAGTCTATCACTCTATTCCCTTGATTTGCCAATCTCTTAATGTGTGTGGTCAGGGGAGAGATTTGCTATAAACATGTAGGGCTAAGCAAGTTTTAAGGTTGTCCTAATTTACTGTTTTTGGCACTAATGAGAGTCAGAGATGGTTGAAACAACCCAGCTTACTTCCCTCAGCCACCCTACCTCCAAATTCTTTGCCTCTGAGCCACTCTTTCAGCACTTTTTTTAGACACATGCCCCCTCCTCAGGCATTCACTCAACAATCCTGTAAAACAACAACAAAAAACAAACATGAATTTAGCAATCTGGAAGTTACAAAATGAGTGATGCATCATATAATTTAGTCTACTAAAGAAAACTTTATAAACATGCCTTCATACTATTTATGATTAAAAACTACATTCACTAAAATCTTAGATACAGTATTAGAGTTTTGAAAAACCATAAATATGAATGCACCTTATCTGAACATTACCAACTCATGATCTTTTTTGTCCCCAGGTTCTGTCAGATAGTGAGAAACGGAAACAGTATGATACTTACGGAGAAGAAGGATTAAAAGAGGGTCATCAGAGCTCCCATGGAGACATTTTTTCACAGTATGTAATTTATCCATATGCACAGTAGTAGTGTCAGAGAACAGATCACTTAGTGATTATGAAAGAGTTATCCTTCCTACTTTGTTTAGAAGCTTTTAATGAAGAGTTTAATTCAACTGATCCTTGACCGAAAGGTCAAACATCATCTCCCTGTGAGAATGTCCTCTTCCATTTTCACAAAGCTCCAGAAAAGATAGGTGGCACTGAAAGGGCTGTCTATCTAGCCAACTGTATCAGTCAAATCAACCCTGACAGTGTTGGAGGGACACATAAACGTTGGAAACCAGTTTGTCCTCATCTCCTTGTTGTCATTTGCAAATCATTTAACTGGCAAAGTTATTATTGTAACAGAGAGGAAGAGAGAGAGAGAGAAATTCCATACCTACAGTTACTTCTCTTTCATCCTGTCAACAAGAGTGGGACAATTACAATATCCAGCATTTAGGGAAGGAATCGGAGTAGAGGCTCTTTATCTCCTGCTGTGAGGTGGCTTTCTGGAAATGCTAAGTGGTTGGAATAGTAAACACCTTTCCTTCCCAATAGCTGAACCCCTCTTTGTTGATGATGTCCTATAATGGGAAATCCTAACCTAGGATTTCGAGTCAAGTTATGAACAAAAAATGTTTGAATATGCATTTCTGTGGGGAGAGGGTTTATTGTTTCCTTCAGATTCTCAAAGGGTTTTGTGAACCCTTCTCCAAAATAAGTAAAAGTCACTATCTTATACAATAGTGTTTGGGGTGACAGTAGATTTTTAGGACTTGTGAAAATGTGTGAATAATGTGGTTAGGAAATCCTTTTCTTCCCCAGGGGTTGACTTGGGTTTAGTCTGCTAGGGAAAAGTCCCATTCCTCTTGGCTGTTTGAAGTGATCCCTAGGGATACCAAGGCACAAAAAGTTTGTTTGTACCTCTCCATCCCCACTTCCCAAACCCTCTCTCTCATCTTTTATTTAAGATTCAATAATCCATTCACCAAGACTGGTTGGCAGGGGGGAGTTACATAGTTGTCATTGTCACTGTGCTAACCTCTGAGGCTTAATAATACCAGAAATTAACATCTACAGATGAGCACACCTACACAGTTGAAGGTCATTGTTCGTATTGATCTCCAAGTGATCTTCTGTTACAAAAATTGATGTTGGTCTTATAGAGATCAGAACTTCCATAAGGCTGATGGTTTTTCTGTTTATTTCATTATATACTCAAGATATTTGTACAGAGCAGTTGCTTTCACAAAAGTTAGTTTCTAAAAAGCATATAAAGTGAACATTACAAATGTGCAGAATTGCCATTAAGTTCATTAGTACCTGGTTTATATATACTGTATACCCTTTCTCAATAAGCCCATTATATCTTGATATTCTTCAATATTGAAACATTATTTCATTGATTAAGCCCAACTGAATTCATTTGTATAACTATATATTTGCACTATACTATATGTCTGGACAATACTATATTATTATTATTTTTTTTTAATTTAATTTAATTTAATTTAATTTTTTTGTGATTTACATAATTTATTTAAAATTTCTGATCCCAGGATCCAGTCAACACTCATGCATTGCATTTTGGACAATACTATATTAAAAAGTAATTTTTTTTTGTGGTGGGCAATATAGTTGATATTGTATAAATTAAAAATTGTATATAATGTGTGACTCCAAAGTACCAGTATTTAAAACATCTTTTAGTTTTATACAATATGTTGATAGGACACAATATTTTATGAATATGAAGAAAACTGAATTATTGTAAGACATGAACTCTGATTTCTTTTCCTGTTAACTTTACACTTATCTACAGCTTCTTTGGAGATTTTGGTTTCATGTTTGGAGGAACCCCTCGTCAGCAAGACAGAAATATTCCCAGAGGAAGTGATATTATTGTAGATCTAGAAGTCACTTTGGAAGAAGTATATGCAGGAAATTTTGTGGAAGTAAGTTCAAATAATATGGGTATTCACATTGACTCACAAAACAAATTCTTTTAACTAAAACCAAGGGGTTTCTGGGCACCTTCTCTGTCTTTTAGGGGATGGGAGAGTGACTAGATACGTAGAGTTGCATTAATCATAATCATTGCCTCTTACTACCCCCTCTGCTGGCCTGGTTGCACTTCACAACCCCCTTGACGGCCTGATCACCCCATGCAGTCTGCTGTTTAATCGTTTGGTCATCCCTCACCTCACTGCCGACCTGGTCACCCCACACAGCCTGTTTGTTCAGTCATTTGGTCGTCCCTCATTAACCTCCCTGCAGGCCTGGTCATAGGCAGCCATCTTTGTGAGGGTGTGAGGGTCAATTTGCATATCACCTTTTTATTATATATTACTAGAACCCGGTGCACGAAATTTGTACATGGGGGGTCCGAGTCCCTCAGCATGGCCTGTACCCTCTTGAAATCCAGGACCCCTCAGGGTGTGTCTGACTGCCAATTTAGGCCCAACCCCACAGGGATTGTGCCTAAACCAGCAGTTGAACATCCTTCTTGCAATCTGGGACCACTGTCTCCTAACTGCTCGCCTGCCTGCCTGCCTGCCTGATCGACCCTAACCACTACATGCCTGCTTGACCGCCTCTAACACTTCTGCCTGCCTGATCGCCCCTAACAGCCTCTGCCTCGGCCCCTGCTGCCACAACTTTGTCCAGAATGACATGGAAGGTTGTTTGGCTATCCAGTTTAATTAGCATATTACGTTTTTATTATTATAGGTAGATGCTTACACTTTTTTCTTACTCTTTCATTTTTATAATGTCTTTCTTCATCTCCTTAAGTATTATCATGCTTATATTAGCTTCTTAGGCTGTCTTCTCTAATAGATTTGTTAAAGTACATCTGCTATCCAGTTTGTTATTTTTTGGGGGGTGTGGTAGATAGTTGGAGTCCTCAGGTCTCTAGTTGTTTTAGCTTTTGAGCTCATATGCCCCCTATGGGTATCAATACCTCTTTTCCCTTATATAGCATATAAGGGCAAGCACTTATCTAGTGATTTTACCTGTGTTTTGTTTTCTTGGAGTTTTTGTTTGATGTCTGGGTTCTACTGTTTCCTGGGGAGGAGAGGGCCTGTCATAAGGCAGTTCAAGAAGGAAGAACTTCAACAGTCTCTAAATGCCCTGATAGCTCCTGTTATCCTTATACATACCAGTTCATAAAAACATTCTATCTCTGGAGTTTTCTCACATATTTTCTATTATTATTGTTTCCTGAAATTCATATTTTTGGGGGGGTTTTCTGTTTGTTTTGCAAGAGAGAGAGACAGAGACAGACAGAGCAGAGACAGAGGCATCGATTGGTTACCTTCAATGCAATGTGCTCCGACCTGGGATTGAACCCACAACCTGGGTATATGCCCTGACCAGGAATTGAACCTGCAGCCCTTCAATGCATGGGACAGCACTCTAACCAATTGAGTCACCAGCCAGGACTGGAATTCATGTTTTATTATAGTTTCACATGGTGATTTTGGAGGAGATAGCAGTATTTATGCATATGTGCCATCTTGACAGGAAGCATGTTCTTAGTTGTGGGTTTTGCTCTGAATAGTTGAAAGAAGAGGACTAAGCATTACAGAAGATGCAACTGGCTTGTAATACTGTTGTTCAGTCTGAAGAATGGGAGAAAAGGGAATTAAAATATGTGGGTCATTTCTCCTTCTGAAACAGGATGGTCTGTTCAGGTGGGAGAAAAGAAGTGAGCCTAGTTAACTCCTATGTTCCCTTCCAGTCCTGTTGTCTGTAGTCATAGCTAATACAGAGAACATCACTTTTTGCAGTTAGCGTATTTTAAAGTAATTCTTGGTAATGTAATTACTATGAAGGATGTAAGTGGCCATGCTATTTAAATGACCCAATAGTGCCCAAACCGGTTTGGCTCAGCGGTAGAGCATCTGTCTGGGGACTGAAAGGTCCCAGGTTCGATTCCGGTTAAGGGCATGTACATTGGTTGCGGGCACATCTTGGGTAGGGGGTGTGCAAGAGGCAGCCGGTTGATGTTTCTCTCTCATCTATGTTTCTAGCTCTCTATCTCTCTCCCTTCCTCTCTGTAAAAAAATCAATAAAATAAAAGAAAAAAGAAAGTGAAAATTCTCTAAAAAATAAATAAATAAATAAATAAATAAATGACCCAATAGTGAATTCTTTTTTTTTTTTATAATACTTTAAAAAAATATTTTTTAATTAATTTCAGAGAGGAAGGGAGAGGCAAACATGAATGATGAGAGAGAGTCATTGATCTGCTGCCTCCTGCACCCCCCCCTCCCCCCGCACTGGGGATTGAGCCCACAACCCAGGCATGTGCCCTTGACCAGAATCAAACCTGGGACCCTTCAGTTCATGGGCTGATGCTATATATCCACTGAGCCAAACCAGATGGGCGTGAATTTTTTTTTATAAAGAAATTATTTTGAGAGAACATTGTGGTTAAAAACATGGAGATTAAAAATCCCCCAAAACCTAGCTTTGGAGCTAGGTTGCCTGGTTTAGAATCTTGGCTCTGCCATGAGTTAGTTATGTGACCTTGGTTATGTTACTGAACCTTTGTGTTCTTTCATCACTTCCTCTGTAAAATAGAAATAATAACAATACCTACTCAGGAGGCTGTTGTGAGGATTAAATGAGTTCCTCTATGTAAAAGCGGTTAGAGCATTGCTTCACATATAGTAAGTGCTGTAAAGTATTTGCTCTAATTACTATTACTGTTATTTATTCTGTTGACCTGGGCTTTCAGGGATTTTCCTCCAAGCATTTGTGTCACCTGCTGCGTGAGCATGAGCTTTGTGATTAGGTGTTTGACTAAATAGGTAAAAGCAAGAGTATATTTTTCCATTTAAATTAGGTTCCATGTAATTTAGAGGATCAGAATGTTTGATTGCAATCAAGTACAAAGAGGTGATTATTGTATCTTTTGTGTTAAAGTATCTGAATTGAAATAGCACTGGAAGCAGCCCTAGACTGAATTGCCTGAAACAAGGAATTGTTTTCAGTAAGTTAATCAGAGCTAATCCTCTGGTGGTAGCCATGTACCAGTTCTTCAAGGCTATGGCTGTTCTTCAGGGGTATGCTTTAAACAGCTCAGATTTCTATGAGATAGTAATTCTGTGAACTATTTTAACTCAGCAGTATTTAATTGTGGCTTATAAATGCTGATATGTTACACATTATTTTTTTGTTCTCTTCTCTTCTGTTTCCCTCCCTCCCTCCCTCCCTCCCTCCCTCCCTCCCTCCCTCCCTCCCTCCCTCCCTCTTTCTTTCTTTCTTTCTTTCTTTCTTTCTTTCTTTCTTTCTTTCTTTCTTTCTTTCTTTCTTTCTTTCTTTCTTTCTTTCTTTCTTTCTTTCTTTCTTTCTTTCTTTCTTTCTTTCTTTCTTTCTTTCTTTCTCCTCACCAGAGTATCTTTTATTCATTGATTTTTAAAGAGAATGGAAGGGAGGGAGGAAGAAGCAGGGGTTGGGGGTTGTGGTGAGGGAGGAGAGAAAGAGAAACATCGATGTGAGAACACATCAATTGATTGCATGCACCCGTACCAAGGATAGGGCTGAACCACAACCACTGTACCTGCCTTTGGAAATCAAACCTGAGACCCTTTAGTCCTCGGGCCAATGCTCTAACCATTGATCCAAATCAGCCAGGGCTGTTCTTACTTCCTTTTCTCTTCTCCAACTTTAGAATGTGAGTCATTTAAATATCTGAATGTTTCATTACTGTTTGTTCATTTGTAACTCCTGAAATACTTCTCTCAGCTCAGGTCTCCCTGAGGGATAGCTACCGGAGAAGGGGAAGTTCCAGCCTTGGCACATGTGCTGAGAGAGCCCTGGCCAGTTCAGGAAACCAAAGTCTGTTCCATGTAAATCAGGTTCCTGAACTGGCCAGGGCTCTCTCTGCAAAGTCTGTTCCATGTGAGAGAGAAGCTAATATTGTTTATGCACTTCTTAGGTAGTTAGAAACAAACCTGTGGCAAGACAGGCTCCTGGCAAGCGAAAATGCAACTGTCGGCAAGAGATGCGGACCACCCAGCTGGGCCCAGGGCGCTTCCAGATGACCCAGGAGGTGGTCTGCGATGAGTGCCCTAATGTCAAGTAAGTGACATTTGTTCTACCAAGAGACACTTTAATCATCTTGTCTAATAAAATGCTAATGGTCCATTCCTAGATTTTTTTTCTCTCCCTGCCCTCACTCTTCTCTCTCTTGTGTTCTGCCAGTGGGTAGAACAAAGAAATTGTACATTTTTATTTTTCCCAAAAGTATTTCTTTTAAATATCTTCCTTTATGTTTCTGAACTAATGAGCAGTGGCCTGTATTTCTGAACATGCCTGATAAATGTTTGATGTTTTGTTTTTTTCCTACTTGGAATATTAGAGCAATGTTATTTGTCTAGCAGACATTTCAGATTAGAGAAGTGCTATTTGCTGATTGTGTTATAAATACAACTATTTAATTGAACCTTAAATTGTGTATATCAGAACTGGGTCAGCTGTTTGTGGGATCAGGAAAAAACTCAGACAGGATAAACTCTCCTGCTGGATTCCTAATAGCATGACCCTACCCTTCCAGATTCAAATGTATGTAAGTGGGAGTAGTTTTCTCTGTGATGGATCACGCAGTTCAGAGTAATCAGTCCATTGCAGTTGCAGGAATTGTCTACTATAGAGTAGTAGCTTTTTCCTGTTTTGGCAAGTGGATAAAAATAGATGTCAGCTGGCCTTCTCAATTAGAGATACAGGATAGTCTTCCAAGAAAAAGCTAGAATAGATAAAACTTTAATTATTTGTACTGGGGGTTTGACTTGTATTTTCTTTTCTTTCTTTCATTTTAAATTCTCTTTGTTTCAGACTAGTGAATGAAGAACGAACACTGGAGGTAGAAATAGAGCCTGGAGTGAGAGATGCCATGGAGTATCCCTTTATTGGAGAAGGTAAAATATTCGTGTTGGTGTTTTATTATCATGACTTTATGCTCTATTTGCTTGTGAGTGTCTCCCGTTCTCACCTCACTCCATATTCTTAATGGCCACATAGTAAATGCACATATTATTTCTACCACTCTTCAGTGAGTTTAGGGTACAGAAAGTCTGTTGTGACCATCATGATTGGACACGGTAAGTCTTAGCATTATTGTTTACCCTTTGAATATCATATGCAAAAGTTACTATCAAGTAGCCTAAATTATATCAAACTTTAGGGTGTTCAGATCTTAATGGATTAATTTTAACTCAGCAACAAAAGAAGATATGTAACTTTAGTTGGCATTAAGGTACTCGGAGACCTTATCTTTGGGGTTAAATTTAAAACTCTAAAAGGAAAAAAAACTTTAAGACTTTCAAGTTCAAGAAATCAATGAATCATTGGCTGTTTAGGAAATAGGTCGTTATCTACTAGTATTACTGTGCCTGAGGTCCAAGTGATCTTGACTAATTATTTGAAACTTGGTATAACCAGGTTGAGACATTGCTCTCACAGATAGATTTGATAGTCGACACCCTAGGTAGAGGTTTTAAATAGATTTGCAGTGTCAGACATGTGCGGCTCACATTTGGCTCCAATCTTTTCTGACCAGGTGAGCCTCATGTGGACGGAGAACCAGGAGACTTACGGTTCAGAATCAAAGTTGTCAAGTAAGTAGTCTAATTTTAGAGGCTTTCCGTTCAGTGCCTGCTTTTCAGATGCATCAGATTACAGAAATATGGGTAGTTGCCAGGGCACTTCCAGACTTTTTCCTCTGTTAAATGTCTGTTACACCCTCAATGATTACTTGTAACTCTACAACAATACTGAAGATTTTGGGTTGAGGCCTAGGATTTGACCTTGTTATATATTTACTCAGAGCCTACAAATTCAGAAGGTGTTAGAAGAAAATTATTAATAAGACAAGTAAGGAGCTTTTAAAGAGAAGCATACTAGAATGGGAAGTGGAGGAGACCCGAGGTGTAACTGATCAAAGGCCCCATCCAAAAGCTCTTCCTTTACATAATCTTATTATTTCTCTCCTGTTATCATTTTGGCAAACAGTGATTCCTTTGCTTCTAACGATTCTTTGAAACAAGGTTCCCACAAATATGGAGAAATGGGCACCCACCTCTTAGGGCTTTTCCCTCATAGCACCCTTTAAAGAAATTTTTTTTTTTTTTACTGATTTTTAGAGAGAGGAAGGGAAAGGGATAGAGATAAACATCCATAGGAGAGGAACATTATGGATTGGCTGCCTCTGCACACCCCTTACTGGGGATTGAGTCCACAACCCAGGCATGTGCCCCTACCTGGAATCACACTAGGAGCTCTTGATTCCTGGATCAGTGCTCAACCATTGAGCCATACTGGCAAGGCCACAGCACTCTTTAATCTCCTCGATCTTTTCCCCAGCTTCTTTTCTCCCCTTGTCTTTATGTGTGTGTGTGTGTGTGTGTGTGTGTGTGTGTGTGTGTGTGTATACACACACATATTATTGATTTCAGAGAGGAAGGGTGAGGGAAAGAGAGATAGAAACATCAATGATGAGAGAGAATCATTGATTGGCTGCCTCCTGCACGCCCTCTACTAGGTATTGAGCTCACAACCCCAGGCATATGCCCTTGACTGGAATAAAACCCGCGACCTTCAGTCCACAGGCTGACACTATCCACTGAGTCAAACCAGCTAGGACCTCTCCCCCTCCCCGTTTTTCTCATCACTTCCCAGAGAAATTGGAACATGTACTTTTCCCTAAATAAACCTGGTGTCAAGTCCTTATATTTCCCAAAATTCCCTCTTGCCCTATCCTCACCCTCCCTCTTGCCCACCTTCTCTGCATCCCTAGGGTTGACCTGGCCTTGGGAGCCCAGCTCTGGAAACCTCTCCAGACTCATTCCTGATGCCCATCTCCCTGCCCCCACTGCTAGAAATTGTCTTTCTCTCCTTTTCCATACTCTAATTACTTATACTTTTATTTACATCCATTGGCTTCTACTGATTGTAAGCTCCTTAAGAGTAGGGTTCAATCATGCTGAGTGAAATAAGCCAATCAATGAAAGAGAAACACCACGTGACCTCACTCATTTATGGATAATAAAGAACATTATAAACTGATGAACCAAAAGATAGATATAGAGACAGTAAAGCAACAAGCAGATTGTCAAATTACAGCGGGGAGAGGAGGGAGATCTGGGGGAGATAATAGATCAACCAAAGGACTTGTATACATGCATATAAGTACAACCAATGGACATAAAACTCTGGGGAAGGAGGGTATGTATGGGAGGGAGGGAGGGGGGCAAAAAAAAAAAATCAATAAAATATTAAAAAAAAAAAAAAAAAGAATAGGGTTCAGCTTAGTGGATAGAGCATCGGCCTGTGGACTGAAAGGTCCCGGGTTCGATTCCGGTCAAAGGGTATGTGCCTTGGTTGCGGGCACATCCCCAGTAGGGGGTATGCAAGAGGCAGCTGATCGGTGACTCTCATCGATGTTTCTAACTCTCTTCCTCTCTGTAAAAAATCAATAAAATAAAAATTTAAAAAAGGAGAGTAGGGTTCAATAAATTTTACATACCTTCATAGATTAATACTACACACAAAAGAGTATCTAATAAAGGCTTATTGTTTAAATGAGTGATATTCAGCCGAAACTGGTTTGGCTCAGTGGATAGAGCATCGGCTTGGGGACTGAAGGGTCCCGGGCTCGATTACGGTCAAGGGCATATACCTTGGTTGTGGGCACATCCCCAGTAGGGGGTGTGCAAGAGGCAGCTGATTGATGATTTTCTTTCATTGATGTTTCTAACTCTATCCCTCTCTCTTCCTTTTTGTGAAAAATTAAAATATATATCATATTTAAAAAAATAAAATAATAAATAAATGAGTGGTATTCATCATTTTTCAAAATGCTCTAGAAACTTTTTGAACTCTTCCCAAAGAAAGATGAAAATCGGTGATTTTTACCTTATTTTGTTTCTAGGCACCCAATATTTGAAAGGAGAGGAGATGATTTATACACAAATGTGACAATCTCACTAGTTGAGTCTCTGGTGGGCTTTGATATGGATATTACTCACTTGGATGGTCACAAGGTAAACAAACCAATTTTCCTACTTCCTTCCTGTCCTCTTAAAGCTTTCATGTAGGTGGTTTTGAGATTTGTCAGCCACTTTGATCATTTAAGACCACGGGGACTTCTTAGTCCTTGTGCCCCATCCTGTCCTCACTCTATTGCCCAACATTTGGACATTTCAGCTCCTCAGTTGATTGCACAACTATGTTAGTCTTATCCTTATATTGTTTATGGGCAGAGCCTTATTACTTTGTTGTTTGTGTTTGGTTTTTCTTTTTCTTTGGAAAGCCTTCTCTTTCTTTGGCTCCTAGTGTCCTAATGAGTTTCCCTGGCCCCTCATCCTTTCTGCCTCTTCTGAGGTGTGACATGAGCTTTGAGCACTTGTGATCATGAGAAGTAATGCTATACTTCAGGAGTACCAGTCCTACTCTGGTTCATTAGCTTTTGATTTCCAGGTACACATTTCCCGGGATAAGATCACCAGACCAGGAGCCAAGCTATGGAAGAAAGGGGAAGGGCTCCCCAACTTTGACAACAACAACATCAAGGGCTCTTTGATAATCACTTTTGATGTGGATTTTCCTAAAGAACAGTTAACAGAGGAAGCAAGAGAAGGTGAGGGGTGTAATGTGTATGACTGTGTTTGTATGTGGTAAAGGGTATGAGAATAAGATGGTTAAAGAAGATAGTCAATAAGACAAAAATCTCCAGTGACATCAGACATCAACCATTAATACTAGTGAACACAAGAATAGGAATGAATATGCCTTTCTTTAAAGGCAATATTAATAACGAATGGCCCTGTGCACAAAATTTGTGCACTCGGGGGTTGGGCCTCTCCCAGCTGGCCTGAGCCCTGTCACAGTGTGGGAGCCCTGCAATCCATCACCCCAAAGAGGTAGGCCCCACCCACCCATCTGGGGCACCTCAATGGATTGCCCCAAAAAGGTAGGCCGGAGCCAGGGGTCCCAAATTTGCGCCATGCATGGAGCCGCAAGATCCCCAGGCCTTGCGGCGTGGAGCCAAGGGACCCCCAGGCCTCGCAGTGGAAGCTTCTGCTGGCCCACACTGGGCTGGGCCACAAGGAGACCTCAGCCAGGCCCCGCCCCCATTCCCATTGCTGCAAGTCCCCTCCCACCTGCGCCTGCTGTACATGCAGCCTCCTGCTGATCGTTGTTACACATGAGGTTGTACCTGACCTTGCATATTATCCTTTTATTAGTATAGATTCTTGTGTATCAGGGTTACCAAAGGCCATGTAAGCTGGGCTTTGAAACCTGGTGAGTGATAGGTTGTCTGGATGTGGGGGCGTGAAATAGAATCACTTAAAACAAGTGAGCAGGACCAAACTGTTAAAGGAGAGTTGTGGATTAGAGGCTTAGGGGTCATGTATGTGATGACTGGTTGAGAAGAGGGCCTGGTTGGTGGGTCCTAAATAAAAGGAAGAAGGTGAAAGATCAAAACTGAAAGAGGACAAAAATGAAGGAATGGAAGATAACTGAAGAGATTATATTCTATTTTATTTGCCTTTTTTTTTGTAGGGTTTTGTGGGATGTGTTTAGTATATGTTTGAAAGACAAAGATAAGGAATCATCTTTTTATTTATTTATTTATTTTTTTAAAATAGGTATAATTATTTTTTTTTTCAAATATATTTTATTGATTTTTTACAGAGAGGAAGGGAGAGAGTTAGAGAGCTAGAAACGTCGATCAGAGAGAAACATCGACCAGCTGCCTCTTGCACACCCCCTACCGGGGATGTGCCCGCAACCAACGTACATGCCCTTGACCGGAATCGAACCTGGGACCTTTCAGTCCACAGACCGACGCTCTACCGCTGAGCCAAACCGGTTTCGGCAGGAATCATCTTGATGTACACATGCATGTGTGCAGGGATCCACATGTGATGAAGTTGGACATTGTGGTTATTAGTTTAATTCACATCATGGTGGTCATAAGGCCCTTTGTGAGCCTCCACATGAAACATGCTCTTTATACTCCAGGGAAGTTACATTTTTATTAATGGAGCTATTTCTTCATTCTTCGTTCTTCAGGTATCAAACAGCTACTGAAACAGGGATCAGTGCAGAAGGTATACAATGGACTGCAAGGATATTAAGTGTGAATAAAATTGGACTTTGTTTAAAATAAGTGAATCAGCGATATTTATTATCTGCGAGATTTTTTTTGAGTTTGTTTTTGTTTTCAATATGCAAGTTTGGTTTAATTTTTTGTCTTCTAATTATCATCATGAAATGAATAAGAAGGCTTAGGAATCTGTTATTTTTGTTCAGAAAAGAATGACCAGCAAAAGGTTTAATAATACCTCTCCCTTTGGGGATTTAATGTCTGGTGCTGCCACCCAAGTTTCAAGAATTAAAGCTGCAACAGGACTCCAGGAGCAAAAGAAACACAAAATAAAGGGTTGGAGTTAATTGGTAGCTGTTTCATTGAAAATACCAACTGGAGAAGTCTGTTTTTAAATACATTTTGTTGTAAATTTTTCTTGACTCCTGTCTCTTGTTGGTTTGGCTATGCTATTGTCTTTTCCATCTCCATTTTGGTCATTTTCCCTTCATCTGCCAGTTCCCCTTCTTGGTGCCTGTGTGTTGGGCTATCCTCCAGTCAAGCAAGTGGGTGCATAAACCTGCAAACAGTGATAAATACCCATTTTCTAGGAGTTTGAAGAAACTGAATAATAGGTTAGAGATTAGGGTAGGTGAATCAAGGTTACACAAAGATCTCATTGTCCTTGAGAAGGTATACTTCCTCACTTAATGTGGGGATAATAAAATCTGATATAAATACTTTTCTATTTAGAGGGCACTTTCATATATTGATCTCAGTGTAGTTCCAGCAGCCTCTCACCTTTGGCTATGGGGTAGCCAATGCCTTTTCATTACATTTTGCCTATTTTACAACAGTGAATGGAAAGGGTGAAAAAACAATGGGATCTCAGTTGACCTGAGGATTAAAAAGCCTTTGGTTTGTGTTAAGAACTAGGATTACCACTGGCTCTAGAAAATGAATGTTAAGGGGAATTGCAAATTACACCACCCTCTCCCTCGGTACCTAATTCAGATGATACTTGATCCCTTTCACTTATTTGCATTACACAGTCATGTCATACTCTACTTTGCATCTACTGTTGGGACTCCTTGGCTCAGAGTGTTTCAATGCCATTGAAGGATTTCTGTTGCAATGATTGGAGCTGCCTTTGAGCCATCAGTGTAGTTCCACCAGCCTCCCACCTTTGACTGTGGGGCAGCCAATGTTTTTTCATTGCATTTTGTCTCTGTTTTACAAAAATGAGTGGAAAGGGTGGGAGAAAAAAAGGGAATTTAATCACTTTAGAGAAGTTAAGAATAAGGTGAAAAGCATCTAACATCAATCACTCTTTGGACTTGAGTGATTCAACTCTGTTTTCACTTGTGGAGAAAATGATCAAAATTAAAAGGCTTACTTTAAATACTGAAAAATTTACCTTAAAAATGAAATGAAATCACATTTATATAAAAGCCTAATATGTAAAGTGTTTCCCTTGGGAGTTTGACCAGTTTGATCGCTCACTCTGACATGCGCTGACCACCAGGGGGCAGCGCCGAGTGAAGGGAGGACCGGGCTGGCAGCTGGAAGGCCCCTATCGAACTTGATTGATCAAACCTGATTACCACCCAGGCCTAGGAACCCTACCAATGCACAAAGTTTGTGCACCAGGCCTCTGATAAATACATATGTAAGTTAGTGGAATTTTTGTACATTTACTATTCATTATGTACTGAGTAGCCCTAGTTGAGTATTTCATAGAAATAATTATCTACATTTCTCATACATATTTTTTCCCAGGAGAGCTCTTGACCATTACTTGCACTTGCTAATCTCCTTTTTTCCTAGGATTTTTGCAAGTCAGTCATATAAGCTAGTGTTACTAGTCTTCTAGAAAGACCCCATAGAGATAATACTCTTGCTATAAATAAGATGTTAATGAAGCTTTGTCACTCCTGTTTATTAATGCTGCAGGCTGCCATGATTTAATGAGTCATAAAAATATCTCATTAACTCCAAGCTTCAGTTCACCCTGAGTGCTTTCTCTGAAATACATTGTAATGTGGAAGGATTTGTATCAAAGTTCCATAGATTTTCTTGTAGTAAAGAAAACCATAGTAACATGGTGCTGATGAAGATGATGGAAAGATCATAAAACCAAGCTCCAAAGACCAAGCTCGTCGCACTGTGGTACAACTACATCCCCAGAAGTTATTGCTGTCGAAAATGAAGTGGTGGTCCCTGAGGCAGCAAGCCCCCTACCACATGGACCACAGATACCCACCTGTCCAGGAATGTTGAGGAATGTTGCAGCAGGGCCTCCTGGGCTTGGGAGGGTGGAACAGTCAATAGGAAAGTCCTCTTCAAGCCAGAAGCTTCTGTATGTTACAGTTTTCAAGTGAAGGACTATGAAAACCTGTTCTTTTCTCGGTTAAAAAAAAAAATACTGAGCGCTCACTCTGGGCCAATTCTGTTCAAGTGCTTTATATGGATGAGCTCATATCTATGGCAGAGGGACTGTTATCCTCAATTTACAGTTGAGGAAATAGTTTTCAAACAGTGGTGCCAGTATTTGAACCCAGGCAGTCTGCTCCATAGAATGTACTCTCTCCACTGTTGTGATTTCATGACTTCTATTTTTTCTACTTAGAAAAAATAAATTCTGTGTAAACAGGATTTTAGATGATGATGATGGTGGGAGAATAGATAATAGTATCTTTAGTCCTGAAGGGAAAAATGTCATTCCGGTGAGAGAAGTAATTAAGCAGAAAGGGTTGGGCTGGAATCAGACTCAATCTCTGTGACACCTGGGAAATGGGAATAAAGGGTGATATATTTTAACCTGAATTTCTGTGCATTTCTAATGCATTTGGGCTACTCATTTGATTTGTTTACTTCCTAGTCCTCAGTTGGACTTACTATGGTTAGATTGCCAGGTTCCTGAATCCTGGTTGGGTGTTGGTGCTTAGAAATCACTGTTTTTTGAAAAGGAAACAATATGGAAACTTAAAACCAATTTCAAAAGTTGCATTGGTTGCTATTAGAAATGAAAATGGGCCAAAACCAGTTTGGCTCAGTGGATAGAGCATGGTCTGCCGACTGAAAAGTTGCGGGCTCATCCCCGGTGGGGGGTGTGCAGGAGGCAGCTGGTCAATGTTTCCCTCTCATCGATGCTTCTGGCTCTCTATCTCTCTTCCTTCCTCTCTGTGGAAAATCAATAAAAATATATTTATAAATAAATAAATAAATAAATAAATAAATAAATGGCACCGTGGACCTGGCACTGACAAACCAACACTGCATCTCCCAAGTGGGACACAGGCCCCACCACCACCCTGAAGCAATACCCCATCAAATCACAGCCAATGCTGCCAAGATCCCATGGCGCAAAATGCAACCCACAGCCCAGGCCAGAAACAGTTGCTATGGGCACTGGGTAATGACAAGTAGCAATGTCTGGCTTCCTCTCCCTAGTGACTAGCCTTCTTGCAGTTTCTTCAGCCCAGGAACCCTATTGGCTTTATAGCCAGGTGCAAACATTTTACAGTTTAACCAAATGTTTGTGAAGTATTTTCCCGTGCCTTATCTCATTTGATCCTCACAGAAGTCCTGGAGTAGGTAGATAGACTGGGTAGATTCCTATTTTTTCTTCATTAGCAAGATTTGAATAGTGATATTAAAATATTTCTTCTAGTTAATTTCCTTTCAATATGCATGAATTAGTGCATCAGGACACTAGTATTATAATAGGGTACATTATTAAAATTCACCTGAATCTTTTTTGTTCTTGGTTTTGTTTTTTTAAATGTGGCTAAGCATCTGTAAGTCACTCCTCAACGTGGGAGAGATGGACTGGGACTGGGATGAAGTCCCTATTCAATTACCTATCATTCAATTTAGTCCAATGGTCCAGACCATTGAGATGTTTTGGGATCCCTACTCAATCAGCCAATATTTTGTCTGTGCTCCTCCACTTGATTTGATCTACCCTCTCAATTGGCTGAGACATCAAGATTTTCATCAATACAATGAATAAAAGTGCTGGTCAAAGAGTTGAAAGCTAACTCTTGGATTTTGCCACTAAAAGCCTATCTCCAGGGCAAAGTCATATCAACCTCCATGGAAAGAACTATTTTTTTTTTTTTTATCTAGCCATATTACTTTATTGTGCCTACACAGATATGTATGCTGAGGTGCTTGCTGAAATCCAGTTATACAACATCCTGTTAGGAAATGAAATATGTCAACATAACTTAGTCTTACTGAGCCCTTACTGGGTTCCAGGGATCAGCACTTTCACATTTAGGTGCTTACAAGTGATGCCTAATGTGGCTGTCATGCTCTTACCTTTTAGAAAAATTGTCCATCTCCCGTTTTGGTATGAACACTCCCAGAACTGGGGGGCCCAACTCATCCCTGATGGCTTGGGACTTGTTTGTTTCCAGTGTTAGTAGTGGAAGCCCCACATCCTGGAAACCTGTAGGGAAACCAGGACAGTTGGTCACCCTAAGATCCACACTGAAGAGGCCTCTTGCATGGAAACCCCTACAGCTCATGTCATTTATAGTTGTCAAGGGCAAGTGCAGAGCGATGGCCTAATTCTGAGAATGTTTCACGGAAGAGGAGTCCATGGGAAGTATGCATGAACAACGAGAGGGTAAAGGCTTCGGTGCAACTATTATGGGTCGAGTGTGTGCAGGGGCAAGCCAGCCCAGGTGTTCCTTCCAGGCTGGTTCACAGATTGGCATGTGTTAGAAGGAGCATTTCCTTCTGGACATTTATGTAGGTGAACAGGGAGAATTTGTGTTTTGGTAGAAGTTGTATATGCACCTTTTATATTGAAGATTATGGGAATTATTGCATGTACTGATGATATGAGTAAAATGTAAACCTATAGAATTATCTTTCATTTCAGTATTTTATTTATTTTAATGAATAACTATCCACTCATACTAAGTATATAGGCTACTTACCTGGTTCTGGGCTTAAAGTCCTTTAAAAATACCTTTTAAATGATTTTTTTCCCCCTGATTGTATGTTGGCATAATTCTCCTACCTTTGTTTGTTTGAATCTCTTTTTATTTCTCTTTGTTTTTGTTTGTTGTGTGATTGTTTTGTGAGTCTTCAGCCAGCCATCTTTTTTTTTTTTTTTTTTTTTAATATATTTTATTGATTTTCTTACAGAGAGGAAGGAAGAGAGATAGAGAGCCAGAAACATCGATGAGAGAGAAACATCAACCAGCTGCCTCTTACACACCCCCTATCGGGATGTGCCCGCAACCAATGTACATGCCCCTGGCCAGAATTGAACCTGGGACCTTTCAGTCCACAGACCGATGCTCCACCGCTGAGCCAAACCGGTTTTGGCCAGCCAGCCATCTTTTTAAAGAAACACCAGGGGAGGGTGGGTGGGAAGAGATCAACCAATGAACCTGTATGCATATATGACAGTGGGATGGTGAGGACCTGGGGAGAATGGGGAGGACCGGAGCGGGCTGGAAGAGGTTAATGGAGGTGGCGGAGGGAGGACCTATGTAATATTTTCAACAATAAAGATTAAAAAGAAACATTAAGGGTTTTCATTTTCCGTAACACAATGCATTGATTGTTCCTGTGTCAGTGATATTATTCCATTTCAGAATTCTAGCCATCTGACTACTGAGGGCAGGCAACAGCCAGCTGGCTGGTGTCAGAGTCCCATCACAGCTGAGCTTTCAGGCTCCAATTGCAAAAACATTCCAGAGGGAAAGCTGAGCACCTGCAATGAAAATTTTTGTAGAATGCTTCTTTATTTCCATGAGAGGGCGATGTTTACCGTGGAGGGGAAGAGGCTGTGGTTGTTTAAAGAGTCATGTATGGAACTGTCACTGCCCGGTTTCCAGTTAGTTCTAGAGTCATTTTAACTCCCACTTACGGATTGGCCACTCATGCCTGCCCCTCCCCTCATGACCCAGGCAGGCACTCTGTGCACTCTCGGAAAAGCCCACAGTCTCTGGTGCAGAAAGGGAGTGGGCAAGATGACAGCAAGAGGAGAGCTCAGCTCAGCTGTGGAAGACATTACAAGCTGCATTTTGGTACAAAGACAATTAGGAACAACTGCAGACTTCTTCAAAAGGAAATAGAAGAGGAAAATAAAATACTTTATTGATTTATTACACATTTCTTAAGTAGCCACTATGTTCATGAAGTTTGGAGGCCCTGGGGGACCAAGGATACCCAGAGCTCAGCCCCGGGCTTGTTCCTCACTGACCCCTACGCTCTGACTCCTTCCCATCACAGAGCTCATGGGGAACTTTCCAATCAACTGGGAGATCTAAGAAGGAGGGGATGTCATCGCTGGCCCAGTGTTTGCTGAAGACCTTTCTTGGTCATGAGAAGACCCTTCCTAATGATGTGCTGGGTCCAGTGTTGAGCCCTTTCCTCCACTCCTGGCGCATGGCCTCCGTCATCTTCTCCCTCCACCTTCACACACCTTCTTTGGATTGTTATTGTGTCCCTCTCCTATACACGGCACAGAGCTAGGCCGTCACCAGCTAAAGCAGGAGAGCTGCAGCATAGCAGAGACTTCTTCCTGGTTCGTGAATTTATCTGAATGGAAAGTGTAGAACTATAGGAAATGTAAATATTTAGCAAATTATCTTAACTGATGGGGAAAAAAATTAAGCAGATGAGATAGTTCCAAAAAACTAAGGTCTGACAGCCATGACTGTGACCCTATATCCAGAGTCACCCTTCTGCTTTACCCTTCTGCACCCCCAATAAGTGAAAGAGGTGTGTGTGAAGGAGATAAAGAGAGAGGAGGGAGAGAAAGCTCTCCTCCTGGGGTTACAGCTGTTCCCCTCACTACAGCAGGAAAACTGGCCTCAGAGTTAGGCGATGCCATCAGAGAGACAGAGCAGAGGTGGACCTGTGGCTTAGAGGTGGGTTAGATTCCTACTCAGGGGTGAGGCTCAGGGTAACCTGCCTAGGGTGGGGAGAGAGCAGCTGATGCATCACAAAGTGGCACTCAGGCAGCATTTCATGTTAGCTCAAGGAAACATTCATCATTCATATCACAGAAAGGCAAGTGCTGATGGGAATTGGGGCCTACACCCCACAGGTATCCACTCTAGGTCACCCTGTACCCCTCCTGCCTCAGGCTCTCTGGTCAGCGTCTCTCTGGTTCCATAGGCTTATCTGTGAGCTCATGGACAGAGGATTTAGTATTAACAAACTGACTTTGAACTTACATTTCATTACATCAGAAAGTAAATAAACCCTGAACTGTTAGTTTTGGATTTTTTACAAAAAGATAATGCTGCCATTCCCTTTCTCTACATCAACCTGACTATATATGGCCTCTGATGCTTTAAGCTTTCCTAGGTTATCATTTCCTATTTCTTTATAAATGTGATGTTCCCACATTTCTTTTGGTTAAATGTCATATCTCTGTTCACTTCTCAAAAACACACTGTGTTTACCTATTTACACTAAGTTGACATTGTTTTCTAACAGCAAATGGCACAGGGACCATGAGAGAGCACCACTATCTTCTGTGGGCACCACTAGCTTCCTGGGCATGGCTGCCTGGCCCTGGCAACTGCTGCCTGAGCCTTGGCCTGGCGTCACCCTGACTGCTGGACACTGTCCTCTCCTGACCCGCTGATGCCATCGCACACCCAGGGCCATACTGAGTTCTGTGCAGACCTTGGGAGAAGGTCTCTTTGTTCTTGTATGTTAGAGGCTGTCAATGGCATCAGAACAGAAACTTCCTAAGGTCCCTCCTGACAGACCCTCTTTAGTTCTCACAACAGGACTCAGGTAACAAGTTCAAGGCAGAGCCAAGCCAGGAGAAAAATCTGAGTGACAGACACTGTTTTGTGGTTTCCTCAACCACAGAGGAGGCTTTAGTACCAGGCGGGCCTGTGGGTCCTGGCTCTATCCAAAAAAGGTGGATTCTGCCCCAGAAGGCTCCCCACCACTTCTGCAGGTCTGTCCTGGTGATCCGTCCCACTAGTCTGCAGACACGCAGAAACCCATCCCAGGAGGTGGCTGAGGCTCTGAGATGACACAGGACCTGCTAGCTATGCCACTGTCCCATTTGATTCAGGTGAGAGAGCTCCAACTTGAAGAAGCCATGGGGCATTTACACTGGAAAAGTCAGAGCATGCTGATCCAGTGGCAAGTTTCATATTTATGCAAGTCAATATAAACAAAATGTTCACGATCCATGTTGTTAATAGAAGTAAACTTAAACACAAATGTTAGGAAAATAAGGTTGAGAACAGAGATTGTGAGATGATGAAAAGTGGCCTTTTACTTTTATTGTCGCTCATCTGAGTCAACAGGGTATGACTACAGATAATTTTATAAGTGCCAAAGCTTGCACTGTTTTATGGACCACTCCTGCTGGGGGAAACCCACCACTGTGTAGTGCAGTGGGGGCCATGGCAATGTGGGATAGTAAGCAGAGGACAGGATATGGATCCTGATTGGCATTCTAAATTCTAATATTGTAAAATATTTATTGGCCTCCACCATGATTTGCTGTGCAAATACCTCCATGGAAGTAGCATTATAAAAGATGAGATAAAGAGAGATAAAAAGAGAGAGAGAGAGAGAGAGAGAGAGAGAGAGAGAGAGAGAGAGAGAGAGAGAGAGAGAGAGAGAGAGAGAGAGAGAGAGAGAGAGAGAGAGAGAGAGAGAGAGAGAGAGAGAGAGAGAGAGAGAGAGAGGAAGCAAATTAGACTATGGGATTCATGATTGAATGTTTTCTTGTTCAGTATTTGATCTATTATTTGACCTCTTTAAGTATTTTCATTTTTATTTAAATATCCATGCTTTTCAATTGAAATTTTCTATTTGATTCTGTGTTAAAGCTGCCTCTCCCTGCCCCTACCCTTGTCTTACTTTGCAGTTTCTATGAATAACATGGCTAAATTTAATTTAGCACTGCCCTGGAACAGCCCTTGTGAGTTGCTCAGGAACAGAGCTCCTCATTTACAAGGATTTCTTCCCATTCCCTGAATACAGTCCATAATTCTTCACCAATTATCCCTTCCAACCAGAAAGCTATACTCTTATGTCTACCTGTCTAAATCTTGCCATTCTTCAGGGGAAAATTAAAAATGCATCCTCATCTATGACACCTTCTTCCCTCTCCCCTGCCCACCCTCAGCTGGGAATGCTTCTCCCCTTCTTCCATGAAGGCCTATAGCATGTGGTTCCTCTTGTGTACTACAGATGACTAACAGAGTGCTGCATGATTTCATGGTTTCAATGCAAAATGAAAATGCAGGGGTCTTTGTTTTAAAAACATTAAGGAAAGCTGCTGAAACCGGTTTGGCTCAGTGGATAGAGCGTCAGCCTGCAGACTGAAAGGAACAGGTTCGATTCCGGTTGGGGGCATGTACCTTGGTGTGCAAGAGGCAGCTGATTGATGATTCTCTCTCATCAATGTTTCTAACTCTCTATCCCTCTCTCTTCCTCTCTGTGAAAAATCAATAAAATATATTTAAAAAGATAAATAAAAATAATAATATAATAAAATAAAATATTTAGAAAAAATAAAAAATAAAAACATTAAGGACAGCCTAAGTGCCAATCAGCAGATGAATGGAATAAAAAACTGTGGTACATCTACACAATGGAATACTATGCTGCTATAAAAAAAAAAAAGGAACTCTTGTTCTCAAAACATCCTGGTACTGACACAAGAACAGACATATAGATCAATGGAATAGAATAGATAACCAAGAAATTGATCCAAACCAATCTGCTCAATTAATATTTGACAAAGGAGGCATGAACATACAATGGAGTTAAGACAGTCTCTTTAATAAATGGTGTTAGGAAAATTGGACAGATACGTGCAAAAAAATAAAACAAGATCACCAACTTACACTATACACAAAAATAAACTCAAAATGGATCAAGGAGTTAAACATAAGATGGGAAAACCATGAAAATACTAGAGGAATCCACAGGCAGCAAAATATCAGACATATGCCAAAGCAATATTTTTACCAATACAGCTCCTAGGGCAATGGAAACTAAAGAGAAAATAAACAAATGGGACTATACCAAATATAAAGCTTCTGTATAGCAAAAGAAACTATCAAACAAAACAAAACAAAACAAAACAAAACAAAAAACAAGAAAGCCCACTGCATGGGAGAACATATTTGCCAATGTTATCACCAATAAGGGTTTAATCTCCAACATTTACAGGGAACTCATACAGCTTAATAAAAGTAAGATAAACAACCCCATCAAATAATGGGCAAGGTACCTAGATACTTTTCAAAAGAGGACATACGGAAGGCCAAGAGACATATGAAAACATGCTCAAAGTCACTAATCATCCAAGAGATGCAAATCAAAATGACAAAGCAGTACCCTCTAACACCTGTCAGAATGGCATCATCAACAAATCAACAAATGACAAGTGCTGGTGAGGATGTGGAGAAAAAGGAACCCTGTCCACTATTGGTGGGAATGCAGACTTGGAGTTTCTTAAAGAAACTAAACAATGGAGTTTCCTCAAAAAACTAAAATTGGAACTCCCATTTGAGCCAGTGATCCCACTTCTAGGAATATATCCCATGAAACTAGAAACACTAATCAGAAAGGTTATGTTCATAGCAGTACAATTTACCATAGCTAAGATTTGGAAACAGCCTAAGTGCTCATCAGCAGAAGAGTGGATTAAAAAACTGTGGTACAAAGGACTTGTATGCATGTATATAAGTCTAACGAATGGACACAGACAATAGGGTGGTAAGGGCATGAGTAGGGGAGTTGGAGGGGGTATTGGGGGATAAGGATAAATATATAATACCTTAATCAAAGACATTAAAAATAAAAACACTTTAAAATATCTATTTTATTGATTTTTTACAGAGAGGAAGGTAGAGGGATAGAGAGTTAGAAACATCATGAGAGAGAAACATCGATCAGATGCCTCCTGCATACCTCGTACTGGGGATATGCCCGCAACCAAGGTACATGTCCTTGACTGGAATTGAACTCGGGACCCTTCAGTCCACAGGCCAACACTTTATCCACTGAGCCAAACTGGTTAGGGCTAAAAACATTAAAAAAACAAACAAACAAAAACAAAACAAAACAAAACAAAACAAAAAACCCCAAAACTGTGAATACTATGCTGTGGTAAAAAAGAAGAAATTCTTACCATTTGCAACAGCATGGATGGAACTGGAAAGCATTATGCTAAGTGAAATAAACCTGTCAGAGAAAGATAAATGTCACATGATCTCACTCATTTGTGGAATGTAATGAACAACACAAACTGATGAACAAAAACAGATCCAGAAACAGAGAAGCATCCATCAGACTGTCAAACCTCAGAGGGAATGTGGCAGGGATGGGGGGTGGGGGAGGAGAGGGTGAGGGGAATAGGGGTAAGGAGGAGAGATCAACCAAAGGACTTGTATGCATGCATATAAGCCTAACCAATGGACACAGGCACCAGGGGGTGAGGGCACGAGTGGGAGGGGGATAGGGGAGGAACTGGTGGGATAAGGACACATATGTAATACCTTAATCAATAAAGAATAAAAGTTTTAAAAAATTAAAAAAAGAATGTTAAGTATACTACCCTGTTTCCCCGAAAATAAGACAGTGTCTTATATTAATTTTTTCTCCCAAAATTGCGCTAGGTCTTATTTTCAGGGGATGTCTTATCTTTCCATGCGCTAGGTCTTATTTTCGGAGGATGTCTTATTTTCGGGGAAACACACTATCTCATTTAATGTTCTCAAAGTAAGCACTGCTAATATTATGTCTTCTACAGATGAGTAAAACAACTCAGAGAGGTTAAAAAATAACTTGACAAAATGACAGAGTTTAGAAGCCATTACTCTTAGCTACTGGGCTATATTGTCAAAATAGGTTAATTGAAGGCAAAGACCATATCTTAGTCATGGTGTATTCACCATGGCACTTCTTTGTGCTTTCAGTACTAATGTACAATATTATTGGGATATTAAGAACTCCTATTTGCTGATGGCTAACTGTATGCTCACTGTATTCTGAGCAAAACAAACTGTTATTTCATTAAATCCTCCCACTTTACTAGCCAGGTTCTTCCACCTATATTTAACAGATGAAGAAACTAAGGCTTAGCAAGATTAAATCTCTAGTTAGGTCACACAGTAAAGAGTGGCACCATGGTCTATCATGAATCTAAATGCGAGGCTTTTAAACAAGCTAAGCTGCTCCCACACCCTTGCCCCCCACCGAGTTCTCACTAAAGTCAACAGGTAAAGGTCTCTTCTGCAATATTGATCTCCAGATATTTTCTGCTGATTGAAATTATGTGGGTAAACATTTTTTTTTTTTAATTGTTAACCAAATGCAGAACCTCTGGCCCTTCTCCATCTTACTCCTCTTACCTTTCTGCATTTTCATTCTCCACTGCCTCAGTCTCCATTAGAATATGAGTCCTGGAGGTTCAATTGTTGCTTAATGCACCAAATTATTTGGCTGCCTATTTATTGCACAATCTTAGCACAGAAAGTTGCCCACATTACCAGCCCTGACCCTATGAACAGCACCTTCTCAATTTCAATTTGCCACCTTCTAATGTCCTAACAAGAACACCAGAAGCAAAGACTTTTCACAGCCCTAAGGATTTTCTAGAGGTCAGACCACAAGAAGGGAAGAAATGCCACCAGCTGAGAGTCTTGCTGAATTTAAGATGAGTGAAGACATGGTGCCTTTTTACAGGTCTTGCCTCATATATGTTCCATCTCAATATTTAAGAAGTACAATCAAGGCAATCTATGGAGAAGAATGGCCTCTCTGTTGGTTGGTTTCATTGTTAATAATTTTAAGTGTCCAGATAAATTTCCAAAAACCAGGAGAAAGCCTCTTGTCCTAGAGGCCTACCTCCTTTCCTAAAATTGTTGAATTGTCCTTCGCTTGTACACACACTCTAATAGCTATGCAATTCATTTGATTCCTAATCACAAGATGATTCATCCTATTTTTAAACCACTAGTGCCAAACTGGTCTATGTAATAAGATGACGAGGTGGTCTAAAAACTAAGTCACCTGAGAGTAATTCAAGGTACAGAATTAATGGAGGTTGAAAGAAGTTAGCAGAAAATAACACGGAGGTCTCTAAAGTCCAACATAGAGCAGTAAATTGATTTACTCTGTGTGGTCCTTTCAGGACACTCTGGATCCATTGGTGAGGTTACAAGATAGGCAGGTGTTGACTCAATATGGAGGAAACTAGTTACTTTCTAGTTATGAGAGTGATTCACAATAGAATGGATTGCCAAGGTGGTAGACAGATTCCTGTATCGGAATGTCCTCGAGCAGACACCAGACACTAGAGGGGGGCTCCAAGTTGAGTGGAGGACTGGCATAGAGCCCCTCAGCGATTGTGTATGGGTCTCAGTCTATGCTGGGCAGGAAGCAGGGATTCTGTTTCTCTGGACTTAATGCAATCTGCAGGCAGAAACCACAGTTTATACTTCTCTTGTGTGCTCAGTTTATACAAAAGCTAAGCATAGTGCTAAGGACCCAGACCCAGCAGGGAGCATCTGGAAGACAAGAGTTGTACCTTCCATCTGTGGAATTCTTAGCACCTAGCAAAATTGTAAGAACTTAATTAATGTGTGTCCAGAGAATAATCAATACAAGTCAATAAATGGATCTACATAATCTACAATACTAACTCACTATTGAAAGGACCCATTCCAACCCCAGTAATCTACATGATTGGTAAAGAAGTGTCCAATTTACTAAGGTGCAAGAAGTTACACTGGAGACAATGAAGCCACTGCAGAGAAGATTGTACTATTGGTCCCCAGTGGCCTCATTTATAACCAGACAACCCTTGGATGGTAAGGCCACAGCTCTTCTGAACATCTCCGTGACCAAGGTCCCAGCATGCAGACTGTGGGCTCCTTAAAAGATGCTGGGTTCAACTCTCATCTTCCTTCTTGTCTGAAATGTGCCACTAATCTGGTTTTGAAGGTATCAAAAGTTAATAGCAGAAACCAGCCGGAGAGATAGGTGTGATTTTCTCATTGACTAGCATTCCTCTGAAAAACATTTAACCAGAAATAATGTAATCATTTACCTTTTATTTACCTTCTAAACACAAAGCAGAAATCATTTCAACATCAGCCGAGTTCTCACTAAAGTCAACGGGTAAAGGTCTCTTCTACAATATTGATCTCCAGATATTTTCTGTTGATTGAAATTATGTGAGTAAACAATTAAAAAAATTTTTTTAATTGTTAATCAAATGCAATTCATTTTTCATTTTTCTTTTTTTTAAACTTTTCTTCAAATACAGCTATTTTTCCTATTATTAATAATAACAATTTGTTCCCTTTTAGGCAGTGTCCAGCAGTCAGACTCCTCAACTTTCTTTGGGCCCTATATTCTTTTGGTTTGGGGCAAACAGAGATAAAATAATTGGGCTAAATCCAGGCTCCTCCTCAATGTGATATGGTCAAGTTGCAGAACCTCTCAGCCTCTGCTTCTTCTTCTTCCACAAAGAACAGAGGATGAGAACAGTACAGCTCCTGTGGAGTTGTGAGGATTAAAGTGCAATGCCTGTTACAGAATAAGGTATCACCATGAACTGTGATAATGATGTTTTCCTGAGAAGCCATTCCAGTTCCAAAAAACTCAAATCTCCCCATATTTTCTTTAACCCTAAAATGATTCTCTCTTTTGAGAGACATTTGAGTGGGTGTCAAAGCTGCACTAAACAGTATATAGTTTGAAGTTAAAAAAAAAGACAATGGAAGTTTTCCCATAGTTTCTTATGTGATAATGAAAAGCCTACCATAAGGATTGCTGTGCTCTTGAGGCCAATTTCACACATAGGATCAACTCAAATGAGTTAAAAAAAACTTTCCTTGAAAGAGTAGAAAGATTTGGTAAAGTACAAACTTGTTTCTATTCTGGGTTTAGATTATGTCTCTTCCCCAGGCTGGGACTAGAGTGGGGCAAAAAAGAGGCCAAAGGCACAGCATTTAAGGAGGTGCTACCCTGAGAATGAGCGCCTTCTTATATGTAGCTCCTTCACCCTTTCCCTTGCCCCACCCTAGTCCAGGCCCTACTTTCCCCCGTTTATCCCCTCAAATGTATATCTTTTCAGAGTTTGGATTTTCAGAGCTAAGTCATGGCTATGAGGGCAGGATTGGGGGAAAGCTTACAGAGCCCTTTCTCCACCCAGAGAAAGACAGTAGTCACCTCTGGTCACTGTGCTTTAATAATTTTTACCACAATATGCTTTGGCTTGCATCTCCCAACTTTAGTGCATTGGCATTGAATACAAAGGGCTCTTCCGAATTAGGTCAGCGCAGTTGGTGCTAGGTTACCTTCTCAGGAAATCTGACAGGTCTTCGGACAAGGGTAACCTACATTCCATTAAGCAATGCTTTACACTGGAGAAATAAATCCCAGTCCTTCTCCACAGGACAAATATTAAAATTTTGTATAATTTATAGTTCTTGGCTAATTCAATGTCACTCGACCAGATGAGTAAAGATGAGTTCCTTCACGGAAAATGGTGTCTTCTCTGCATTCAGACACCCAATATCACGGGTAGTAGGTGTTTTATAAATGCCCATATACATGAAGAAATACCACACTTACCAGGAATTAATCCTTGGCCTCTCAGGACCTAGGCCCTTTAAACACCAGAACTGGCAGAGCCAGGAATCTGTCCCAATGGTTTAAATATCAACCATTGCCACTTCCTCTTTGCAAAAACCAATTGTTCCTCTGGCTTTTGCTGACATGCACTTGTCCATGTCCTGTTTTGTGAGAGGCTGGGTTCTAGCTCTCTCCTCAGTCCTCACTGCTTGGAGTGATTCTCACCCTGTTCTAGACCTATCCTATGCCTGGAGACCCATTTCCACTGGCACGGGCTCAGCAGAAACGACCTCAGCTACTCTGACTCCAAGCTTCCCGGGACCCTCCTGACTGGCAAGCACACATGCTGAATGCTGCCTGGGAACAGTTTGGATGCATTGCTCGCCTAGTGAAGAGCTCTACCGACAGATTCAGAGACCTGGTGCAACCACAGCTGCCATCTTGAGATCTCCACCGTCAGCACACAACTGGGGTTCCGTCCAGCAAGTGCCACCCAGCACCCTGTTCTACCCTCCTGGAGGCAGTTGATTCTCTTCTGCTCCTTAGACCTTGGGCCTGTTCTTCTCAACCTGCTCTCAAAGCCCATGATATCCTCCATACTCTATCAGACACAGTTAGTATGGTTGGGAAGAGTATCATTTTAATACTGTGAGGTAGAGCACATAGAAAATTGCACCAATAAGTAATTATCATAATGAAACAAATGGCCAGAAAGAGAAGTAAATGCCTATCTGCTACTGGCATGTAAAGGAACTGGAGCTGGGGGAGGAAAGAGAGAGGGGAAGAGAATGGAGCACTCATGAGTGTATGATTTAGGCATTTGGCAGGTGAAAATCTGTCCAACTTTGGAATTGGTACCTCTAGCTTCCCCTGGCACTCTTTGCTACAGCTCTTTTGGGAAACATACCAAAATATTATCTATTAGAGGCCTGATGCACAAATTTGTGCATGGGTGGGATCTGGCCAGCCCACCCGGATTAGGGCCTATCTGGTTGGGCTGGCTGGGAGGGAGGGGCCGTGGGTAGTTGATTGGCCGACCCCACCCCCTGGTTGAACTCCCAGTCCAACTCCTGGTCCAGGGGACAATTTGCATATTAGCCTTTTATTTTATAGGATACTCTTCTTCACTGTCAGTAAGTAAATGGTAACATTTCTTTCTAAGGAAACTGAAAAAATTTAAATGAGGGACCATTTTATTTAGCTTGACACCAAAGTTATTTCAGTTTATAAGAATTAGACTGTGGTATTTGGGATAAATCCAAATATATTAACAAATCCCATTTTAAAAGAGTTTGAATGCTTCCCTATATCTAAGTTCCCACAAAAGTCAGGATGGAAACAGTAGCAGAGGGAAATGGAAAACATCTGACTGGACATTCGTAGCACACCAGTTCAACGGCATGGCTATCACTGGCATAGCCTTTCTGATAGGCAGTTTGGCCAGAGAAATTAAGAGCTTTAAAATATTCAAATCATTTGAAAAAAATTATTTCACTAATAAGAATCTATCCTGAAAGAATAACTAGAAAGCCAAAGATTCCCAAAGGGGCAAAAGAAAGTCATTGAAGCTTTTGAATATGATAGTGATTGCTTAAGAACAAACTAAATGTCCAACAGTAAGAGAATAGTTAAATATATAATGTTACACACAGTACAATCACAGACAGTCATTATAGGCATGTTTTCAAGTCTAACCCAGTTATAATATTAAATAAAAAAGGAGAAACTCAAGTTGTAAATGCAATATGATTTAAATTCCATTAAAATAACCCCTCACAAAGGAAAAAGAAAAATGAAAATGCACTCAAACCATAAACCCTGTTTATCTCTGGTGATGAGATTGTGGATGAGTTTGTTTTTCTGTTTATAGGTGATAGAATAATAGGTGATTTATAGCTTGCTTTTTGTTTTCATGGCATCAGCAAAAGAGGACGATACCTAGTGCTTTAGAAATTGTCACCCATGGACGATCCAAGAGCAAAGATTCCAAAATAAATAATCCCAGTACAAAACATAAGTCGTCAGAAAGGATGATCAAATAGGACTTTACTTCCTCTCCCCACCCTCAGGTTGGGATGACAATAGAACCACCCCAAGAACAGTGTGGAATCCCAGAGCAGAGCGGGCTGGGGCCTCACCACAGGATGGGGGAGGTAAAGGGACACTCAGCATAGGCAGAGATCACACCATAGGGAGAAGCTCGCTGAGTAGCAGGTGGCATCAAAGCAGTGGTGGGCCATGACTGCAGGAGGTGTCTAGGCAGATGGGCTTGAAGGCAGCTTTATGACATGCCCCACATTGTAGATGGGCACAGCAGCTAAATGTTCCCAAGTTTAAGGAGGGAGTAGCACTTACTAGTAGGTGAGAGAAGGCCTGTAGTCTAGAAAGGGTCCTGAGATAAGGGGACTCCTGATTGGGATGCACGAGGACTTTTTTTCTAGGAACTAGATGGGGCAAGAGGACCTGAACTCCTGGGTGGACATGCCAGGTGGGTGTGACCAAGGACAGATGCACTAAGAACAAATGGATATGCCAAGCGGATGTGACTAAGGACAGATGACTAAGGCCTTTGCAGCCTAACTAGGCAAGAGAACACCCTTCTCTGCCCTTGGCTAGAGTGGTATTTGTATAAGTTGTCCCCTCTCCACTTCAGACTTGCTTTGAACCTCATAGGGGAGAGAAGCATGAGAGGCAAGCAATCCTTGGGACTGGGTTTCAACTCAAGTGTCTGGGAGAACAGGTTACATGGAAGCAATTACACTTTCACAAGAGAGCTCAGCGTCAAAAACTCAATTGTATGGTGGAAAAATAAAGTTATATTTTACACACCTGAACTTATGACATGAAATATTCACTCACTGCATATATTTTTGTTATTTTCAGATTTTTTTTACTAACGTCCATATTTTGTATTTTAAAACAACAAGAAGAAGAAGAAAAAAGCATCGTATCCACAAACAGTTGCTTATGAGTTAAGACCCTGCAGAAAATGGGGCAAAGGCTGTTGGAAAGTCACCCCTGGTTTTGAGAATCATCTTGGCCAGAGTTGGTTTTGTGTCTGTAAAAGCCAGGATCTCCCTCTCAAAGAGAACCCAGAGGCCTGACCACACCTCTGAACTTCTGTCATTGAGATTCTGTGTTAGTGTAGGAGCAGCTGTGAGTAAATGTGAAACGTCCTTCTAGCTACTTCCTATGCCTCATCACATTCCCCCCTTGTCTGCTTCTCTCCCTCAGCAAATCAATATTAGTGAGGTCCCCTGTAGATGACCCCATCTTTTTCCAAAACCAAGTTTTGTTCTCTGAAGCAAGAGCAAACAACAGAACAAATCCACCCACACACAAGGATGACCTCTAACTGTTTGAAGAACACGTTGGTCTCTGTGTTAGGGCTTTCTTGTTCCAGGCTAAACCATGCCAGGTCTTCACGATATTTTCCAAGGCTCCTGCTATCCTTCTCACCTCCTTGAAAGTTACACCTGGTTTTGTTTAGGGCCCCTTAAAATGGAGCCAACAGCGTGGCCCTAAGCTTACTGTGGCCCAGAAAGACTTAAACTCTTCTAAGCCTTCAAAGAACATTTTGGAGGCCACTGCAGTGTCTCAGCCTGCAGTGGGGGACTCAAACCCAGAGCTTTGCCAAGTGAGTGGCTGCTATCCCAGAGCTTTCTCTGCTGCACTTATGCACTTGTGGGACCTTGGGTTGCAGGGCACACAGGGTCACTGGTGCCAATCACACCCAGCCACCCAGGAGGTCAGAGATGTATGTGCTGTCAACTCCAGGGTCCTGGCAATGAGGTCTGTAGATAAGAGGATGAGGAAATATGGAACTCCATCTTGCTCTGCTGCCCCTAGCCCTCTCCTGCTCTGCTAAGGAAATCCCCTCCTCCCCAATCCCCATTTTAGGCAGAAGCATCTTCATTCTTTCCTTCTTGCCTCCAAGGTTCTTACCTAACATCTTGGCATCTCCCATAGCTCCTCCTTCTTACTCTAGATGTACCCCTTGCTATATCTGTGGGCCTTATCCTCCTTGTAGGATCCTTCTAGAAGAGAACACTCTCTAACATTAGAGGATTTCATCAAATTGCTGCACATCCCTCCTCACAGACCCCCGTGTGTGCTCAAATCATAATAGAAGACACTTCCTCTGTTGCCAAACCCACAGTACTCCAGGATTGTGCCAGCCCGCCTCACCTCCATGCACACCACATCCCCCCAGCCTCCTCTCTTTGCTGTTGTTCCCATGTTCTCATGCCACCACCGCCCCATCCCCAGAAGCATTGATTTTATAGGTTTCTTGGGGCCAGCAATGTCCTAACCTGTTTGTTTTTCCAGGGCTGATGTTTGCAGGAATTTTCTTGGAACCACAACAAAAATCATCCCACGTCCTTATGCAATTCCTCTGGGAGGCTTTGACAGATAAATAAAGCCCTTGGCCCCTCCACTGGTCTACCTTTCCCAGAGAGCACCTGGGTTTCTTCTGAGGCCTCCAGCACCTGTCCACCTGCCAGGGCCTCTCTGGAGCAGCCATGAAGTCCCTCATCCTGGTCTTTTGCTTAGCTCAGCTCTGGGGCTGCCATGCTGTCTCGCCGCCTATGATAGGTCTGCTTTATAGAGAGCTGGACTGTGATGGCACAGAATCAGAGCAAGCAGCCATGGTGGCCATGGACTACCTCAACAAGAACCTTTTTCGGGGCTACAAGCACGCCTTGAACAGGATTGAAAAAGTGAAGGTGTGGCCTCGGGTAAGTAAACCTCCTTCGTATGAGCTGAAAGAACCTGTTTGTGGAGCTTAACTGGGTGTCTCAGAAGATCACATCTCCTAGCAAAAAGGAAAGTGCAGAGGAGGTAGACTCTGATTTCTTCCCTAGAGGGAGGGAGGGGGCAGGTGCAGGGCAAGAGAGGACACATCCTCTTCTGTAGTCATGGTTCTTGGCAAGGAAAAGGTTGGGGGGTAGGGGAGATTTATAGGAGAAGAAAAGGATAATTTGAAGTTCAAAGGTAGAAAGTGGCTTGTTAGAAAACCCAGCGTGCAAGAGACTGAGTTCGAGTTGCCAAATTATCACTGACTGGAAATCACTTACTGTTCTTTGCTTCAGTTATTTCTGGATGAAGACAGGGTGAATGAAACTTGCATTTGACAACTTACCTATTATATGCCAGGCCCTTTCACATATATTATCTGCTTACTCCTTCCATCCCTCGCCCCTAGTCCGGTGTGGTAGGTATTGTCTTTGTCTTACATAAGAGGAAAGCAAAGATCTGACAAATTAGGGCTCCTACCCCCCAAAGGCATATAATTAGTAAGCATTGGTCTGGGATTCGTTTCCAGACCTGTGTTCCTTCATCCACACAAGCTACCTCCCAGATTCCACATTCCAGAGAGGAGCTGGCATGAAGGAGAATTACGTCCTCACATGCTGGGCAAGAAACCAATGCAGTCAGCAACAATAAAGGTCAAGCTAGAAAACATGAATTGGGCATCAATTGAGAGAACTGGAGAAGTAGGGAAAAGGCATCTGTCTCTTTACTATTTTGAAATTAGATTGTTTATCTGATGAGGAATAATTCTTTTAGCAAAGGTTGAGTACAATCCTTCTGTTGAGTACAAGAACCAGTGTCAGGTGCTATATTCGGTTGAACCATACAAAATTGCCATTTTTGTATATTAAAAACAATCAAATATTGGCTTTTTTGTTAATCCTCACTCAAGGATATTTTCCATTGATTTTTAGGGAGAGTGGAAGAAAGAGGGAAATACAGAGAGATACAGTGATGTGAGATAGATCAATTGGTTGCCTCCTGCATGCACCCTGACCAGGGCCCAGGCCAGGGAGGAGCCTGCAATTGAGGTATGTGCCCCTTACTGGAATCACACCCAGGATTGGTCTACAGGCTGATGCTCTATCCACTGAGCCAAACTGGCTAGGGCCAAATATTGGCTTTTTAATGGTTCAACCCAATACAAAGGTAAGAAAAGACATAGTTCCCACAAGAGTTTTAGAATCTAGAAAGGGAAAGAAGGTAAACATCAAGATTTCTAAACCGACTAACTTCTGGGACAAAATATCTAAAATCAGGATTGTCACAGATGAATTCTAGGAGCTCTGCAAACATACTGATGTACAGAGGAAACTGATCAATTCAGAGGGAATAGCACACAACGTGCATCTGTGAGGAAAAGTTAATGAACAGACGTTGTGGTTTTCTCTAAAGGCAGAGCTTGGGAGTCATTTTCCTTGAGAAACCCAGAAGTGTGCGACTCCTACCGCCTGCACATCTGGATGTTTTCAGGAAGTTAACTTGGGCACATCTGCATATCATAAAACACAGTTTTCTCCCATGGAGGAGATTCTGAGGCTTCAGGTACTAGCGAGTAAGAGAGAACAGAGGCAATAAGAGGCAAGAAGAACTGGGGTGAAATAAAAAAAAAAGGCATATTCATACTTTCTTGATTTTGCAGGCTTTGAAGAAAGGATACAGAAACAGGTGAACTGGCAAGAACAATTCCAACGAGTTATAGCTCTCCTATCACTGCCTCCTCCACAACTCCTGGTTTATGCTAGTGACTTACACACTGCCTCCTCTGTCAGAGGAGCTACTCTTCCCCCTCACCACCAGCAGGGGGCAATAGAGGGGCGCAACGTTGCATCTGTCATTTACAAGCCCAAGACAAAAGCCAAGGACTTGTCCTTTAGGAAGAAAAAGGAAACGGGGAAGGAAGGAAAGAGAGGAAAGGAAAAAAGAAGTAAAGGGAGGGATGGAGACAGCAAGATATCATCCTCCAGCATCTTACGTTACTGCTTCACTGAGGAAAAATCCAAACCTGACTTTTTAAAAGCATTGTTTGAAGGGCGAAATTTTAAAAATTAAATATGTGTCAGCTTTCACTTTTAGCTTCCAAACAGAGCTCAAAGTGATGCCTGTGATTCCATCACCTGTCCAAGCCCATGCCCCCTCCCCCTTCTTCCTGGTAAACACCCTTAAGCACCTGCCCAGCCAATAGAGGAGGAGAACCAGGAAGCCCCCATGTGGTTTCACCCATGGGCAGGTCAGCGCTGGGTGGAGTTGCACACAGTAGGAATGACTTTCCTCACCTCTCCAACAGGTGGTGGGTTCAAGCCCAAAGGGGGCTCACCCTTTGGCCTGATCAACAGGAGCAGGGCAATACACTGCTCACTTCTTCAATCTGTGTCTCCACAGCGGCCCTTTGGAGAGGTGTTTGAGATGGAACTAGACACGCTGGAAACCACCTGCCATGCACTGGACCCCACCCCCGCGGCCAACTGCTCTGTGCGGCGACTGGAGGAGCATGTGAGTGGCCCTCTTCGGGTGATTTCGGATAGTGGCCCAACCAGTTCCACCATGGTTCTGTATAGATCAGGCCTCTTTATCCAGCTGCCCAGCCTGCCCTCATGGTTAGCCAGTGTGCAGTTTCTAAAATTGCCATTTGTAGCCTCCTTCCCTGGGGCTAATTTTTGCAACAGTTCAACTTTCTTATTGCAGCCCTCCTTGCAGCCAGAGAGTGTAATGTGTCAATATGCACCCTCCCCCCCCCCCCCAAAAAAAAAGGTGATTTTGTGAGACCCACCTTTGACAACCATGCCTGAGGGACCAACCCCTCCCTGGATGAGAAGTGAAAGGCCAGCCCTCCTCCCAGGCCCTCACTGTGGGTTTATTTCTCTAGGCTGTGGAAGGAGACTGTGATTTCCATGTGCTGAAACAGGACGGCCTATTTACTGTTTTGTCCGCAAAATGTGATTCCAGTCCAGGTAGAGATGATTCTTCTTACTTTGACCTTGTAGAGAGAGAGAGCGAGGAAGGAATCTGCATTGTTATCAATGTTCTAGCCACTTCGTTGGTGAGGAAAAGGAGAAGCCATACTTCCTGGGTTCTGGGTTTGTAAAACTTTTAGGGAGCTATTCTCGTTGAAGGTGAAAGTTGCCCCTTGATGAGAGGGGCTCCTGCAGAAATGTCAGCATGGCAGGAGCCACCTGAAGATTTAGTAAGAAGCAGAGATAATGTAAAATAAGTGAAATAAACCATCAGAGAAAGACAAGGATCACATGATGTCACTCATATGTGGAATCTAATGAACAAAATGAACTGATGAACAAAATAGGTCCAGAGACATAGAAGCATGGAACAGACCGTCAAATCTCAGAGGGAAGGTGGAGGTGGGTGGGTGTGGGGGGTGAGGGTGAGGATGGGAGAAGATTAACCATAGCTCTTATATGCATAACCCATGGACACAGGCAATAGTGCAGCGAAGGCCTTGCGGGGAGTTGGGGGAGGGAGGTATCAATGGGAAAACTGTAATACTTTCAACAATAAAGATTTTTTTGTTTTTCTAAAGAAGCAGAGAAAATGCCTAAAGCCACTTGGGTCCTGTCTTAGCCTTTTCTAAGAGCTGGGGTGAATGCCCTGGAGAATAACAACCCTCCCTGATCCTTCTCTCTGTGCATAGACTCCAGAGAGGACTTGAAAAAGATGTGCCCAGACTGCCCCGTGCTGGCCCCGCTAAATCACACCAAGGTGGTGCATGCTGCAGACGCTGCTCTGAAAGCTTACAACACTCGAACTAATGGCTCCTATTTCCAGCTTGTGGAAATTACCCGGGCTAACATTGGGGTAAGACTGAGACTGTTTGATAAATTGAGCAGTTTGGTGGCACTTCGGGAATGCACATGGTGAGGGGCAGAGCAGGTGCAGGGGCAGCAACAGGAAGGCAAGGAGGATGGGGAAAAGAGTCCTGGAGAGTATGAAGACCGTGAGTGTCATCAGGATTTCAGTGTCTCTCTAATATAAAACAGCCAGAAGCTTTCAGTCCACAGTTTCTCAACTCTAGTTAACCCTGTGGCTATCAGTTCAGTGGGTGGGAGTTCCCACTTTGTTCAGAAGCACCCACGGGAAATTCATGGGTCTCCCATCTTTATCACCCATCCTCACTGACCCTCTGCAGCACCCTCCTAACTGATATTTATAAAGGCGTGGACCTACTTACACAGATAGGTGTATAATGCTGGGGTCCTAAAATGCCTTTTGAATCACTGACAAAATCTGATTATACTGTGGATAATTTAGCACATTTGAATGCAACAGAATTCTAATATTTAAGGAAACTGGTTTACTGAATACCAGCCATGGCATATTTGGAGATCTATTACCAGAATATGTGCTTCATGGGGGGGAGACCCTCACCCCCAGACTATACCAAATATCAGAAATTTTATTATTGTGTCTATATGTTCCATAAGAACTATAAAAAAAGAAAAGTATAAGTATCTTCTATACTTTCATTTCTATTTTTTTTTCCATTTGATCCTGCTCTCTACAGTTGATGGGAGAGGAATAAATCGATTACTTTACTTTCCCGCTCTATTTTGGAATTACCGGAACCTCGGGTCTCAAAGTGCAGCCCAAGAGGGAAGGCTGGGGTGGGGGAGGCAGGGTTCTCACCCAGCTCATTGTAAGGTTGGCCACTGGGTTCCTGCTTCCAATTTGCAAACTCACTCTGCCCTGAATGATGGGCAGTGGATCCTTAAACCTCTTTCAGGGGAGACCTGCCCCCAAACTCTGTATTTAACATTGGAGAACATGAAGCCACAATAACCGCCCTCTACACCCCATTGGACCATCTTTTCTGGCCACTAACCGTGGTCTGTGTGAAAAGTGCTCTCTGGAGTGTGCACTGACAGGGCCCTTGCTACTTCTCTCCAGCCTCTCTTTCCCTGCCTTTTTCATGTCAAGTTGTGTGATCTTATGAGCATTTTCATTTCTCTCATCAGTTTTTATCACGTTCGACCTATGTGGAGTTTGCAATGGCTGCCACTGACTGTGCTGCTCAAGAGGTCACAGACCCAACCAAATGTAACTTGCTGGCAGAAAAGGTAAGTGGGCCAGGCCCTGGGGATGGAAAAGCTGGTTGTAGCCGAGACCAGTTTGGCTCAATGGATAGAGCGTCGGCTTGGGGACTGAAGGGTCCCGGGTTCGATTCTGGTCAAGGGCATGTACCTTGGTTACGGGCATATCCCCAGTAGGGGGTGTGCAAGAGGCAGCTGATTGATGACTCTCATCGATGTTTCTAACTCTCTATCTCTCTCCCTTCCTCTCTGTACAAAATCAATAAAATATATTTTTTTAAAAAAGAAAAAAGAAAAGCTGGTTGTAGAACAGAGCATCCTTAGAGCAAGCTAAGGGAGTTAATCTCAGGGCTGTGGAAAGGGGATCACAGTGCAAAATACCCACTCCCTGTGGGGCTGGGTGCTGCCAGCCTTCTTCTGAGGTATCACCTCCTCCCTCTAAGAGCTGTCCTCACATCATTTCACCTGCTGAAGGTCCCTGGTGTTAGGAAAATGACAGAGATTGTTCCTAACTAAGCCAAATCATGTCTGATTGTTGGGACTGTGGAATGTAGATTTTTCTAGACATACCTAGTATTAAATCTTTCAAGTCATTGGGCCAATAAAGTCCACTTCTAGGAATTTTGCCTAATGAGAACATTGGATATGTTTGACAGAACTATATCTATATACACATGAAACTAATACAAAAAATAATATTGAATATAAACTGTAATTAAAAATACAATTTGAAAAATACATTAATTAATTAAAATAAATTAGTTCCATAATTAATATATATCTGTAAAGATAATTTACCATCCATACATAATGACCCATAGAAGATCTGAAATGTCAAACAGGGGAGAGTGACTGAGTAAAATAATGGCACATCAGTAAATAGAAAATTATACAGATACTAAAAATTATGTTTTCAAGAAATAATGAATGACATAAGAAAATGCTCTCATATTATAGTAAGTGAAAACACATAGTATCAAATGTTATAGTTACAATGACCCAAATTTTTAAATGATATTCAATCATTATTTTAAAATAGAAAAATACATAGACATTAATGAAAATGCTCCTGAGGGATTATGGGGGATTTCTCCTACACTCAAAGTGTTTCTGTATTTTTTGCATTTTATACAGAATTATATGTTATACTAGAGACCTGGTGCATGAAATTCGTGCATGGAGAGGCAGGGTGTATGTACCTCAGCCCAGCCTGCACCCTCTCCAATCTGAGACACCTCAAGGGATGTTCGACTGCATGTGTAGGCCCAATCCTTCTTAGAATCCAGTACTGCTGGCTCCCAATTGCTCACCTGCTTGCCTGCCTGATTGCCCCTAACTGCTTCTGTCTGCTAGCTTGATCACCCCCTAACCACTCCCCTGCAAGCCTGATTGATCCCTAACTGCTCCCCTGTCAACCTGATTGCTCCTAACTGCACCCCCCTCCCCTGCCGACAGCCTGGCCTCTCTTAACTGCCCTCTCCTGATGGCCTGATTGCCCCTAACTGTCTTTCCCTGCCAGCCTGGTTACCTCTAACTGTCTTCCCCTGCTGGCCCAGTCACCCCTAACTGCCCTTCCCTGCTAACCTGGTTACCCCTGACTGCCCTCCCCTATAGTCCTGGTCATCCCTAACTGCCCTCCCCTGCTGGCCTGGTTGCCCCCTACTGCCCTCCCCTGCAGACTTGGTTCCCCAAACTGTCCTCCCCTGCAGGCCTAGTACCCTCCAACTGCCTTTCCCTTCAGGCCTGATCCCCCCAACTGCCCTCCCCTACAGACCTGGACCCCTCAGAACCATCTTGTGGTGGCCATCTTGTATCCACATAGGGGTGGCCATCTTTGACCACATGGGGTGGTCATCTTGTGTGTTGTAGTGATGGTCAATTTATATATTACCCTTTTATTAGATAGGATATCTTATGTAAGCAGAAACTGTAAACTTTAGAAAACTGTATGTGTTTTTTAAAAAAGAAATTAAGAACTCAAGGATTTGTTTTCTTTCCTTTGACATGTTTATCAATGAAACTGGGGGAGAAATCTACTATTGAACCAGTTCTAATAACTCCTATCTTTCTGTGGCAGCAATATGGCTTCTGTAAGGGGACAGTCACTGAGATCCCTCTTCAGGAAAAAGTTTCAGTGACCTGTACAGTGTTCCCACCACAGGTAAGGGAGTCATGGTTACATTTGCCATCATGTCCCCTTGACATTTATGTAGTGTGTTAGTAATTACAGGGAATTTGCTGCCCTGACCCACATTGATAAATAGCACTGGGGTATTTGGAACCATCACCAAATGGAAGGGTATTTTATCCATTCCTTCCCAGCCCAAGAACTGGTACCTATAGGGTAGAACTGTCCTAGTAGGCATTTGACAAGGCCACTTTTTATTTGTGGGGTGGGAGAGGTTTTCTGAGTTGCAGAGACTAGGTGACTAGATCTTCCCAGCAGCTCCCAGTGGCTACAGGTGTAGATGACAAAGAGGGTGACACTGCTGGTGAAGATTAGCCATCAGGTGGGGTGCTTTTGCTCATGGGACATGTCTAAGTCCACTATTCCCAAGACAATTGGTGAGAAGGGGCTACTATATACCAATTACCCATCTCTTATAATCCTTTGCACCTAGTTCTTTTCTGCCATATTCCATGTAAATTGAAATTTTTGCTGAGAAAGAATTGGGTGTGGTTCCACCCAAAAGCATGGGTGGCCTTATCTGGGAGGAGAAAGATAGATAACCAATGCAACGGTTCTCTCTCCTGCCTGTGTCACCACAGACTCAACCAGACAACAGCCCTGTGGCTTCACCTTCTCCAGCTACCCTGCTCGCAGCTCCTGCGGCGTTGGGACCCCTGCCAGCCCTGCAGGCGGACCGGGCACACCTTGACCTTCGCTACTCCCTCAAGAGTATGGCCTCAGTGGAGTCTGCCTCAGGAGAAGCAGGGAAAGCACCCAATGTGGTGCGGCCTGGAGTGCCTGTTGCTGCCGGTCCAGTGGTCCACCCTTGCCCGGGGAGATACAGACACTACAAGGTCTAGATGAGAAGACTGGCAGAGAGAACATAGCCACCATTTTGTCCAAGTTTGAGTAAGGGTAGGGGCCTTGTCTGCTACCAAGGCAAGTGCTATTACATGTGGTCTAGATTAATATCAAGTCCTGAATTCCAATTCTCTTCCTTCTTCAGAAAACAGAAGCAAAGGGTACGATGGTTATGTTTGATGAAAGGCATAAGGCTGGCAACTTATCATTGTTCTGATACTAAGCCACCACCATTATGTTCTCTGCCTTCTTTGACCTCACAAAAACAATTGTAACAGTGACTTTCAGAGGTGCTCTTGCCAAACTTATATTTGCTTGTTAATAAAAGTGTCAGAAGTATCTTCCTGAATAAAGAAGGTTCTAAGCAGAAATGTAGTCATAATTATTGCCTACTTCCTCCCAAGCTCACGTGTGTGGGCTGTCTTCCCAACAACCACTCTACAAGTGTCCCTAAGCAAAAGCAAAATAAAAATAGAGACAAAATAGAACAAAAATATGCTGTATTACAAAACACAGGAAAAAGTGAAACTAGAATCTGCTAAAATACCATAAGATATTCCCATTTCCTTATGAGAAAATAATTATTTTCATTTCATAAAGGTAAAAAAATATGGCTAAACAAAGACCAAGTGCCTTAACTTTGTATAGACAAACCAACCATTGTTTTCCCTAATACCCAGGTAAGGCGAGATTGACAATTAACACAGGCATGAAATTTAATTACACTGCTTATTATTTACTTTTAAAATTACTGTTGATTATACCGTACACACTTCATGTTATGATGCAGGATTGGTCTTTCCAACCAATCTATTTTAAGGCTTTAAGTGAAAGCTTTATTTATAGTATGACTAGAGAAGGGGTATGTGGACAGATAAATTCAGTGGACATTTGTACGCACCATTAAAGTAGTTGGATAACATAAAGGGATAAACAATTCCCATTATAGAATGGTGCCTAGACAATTTCATTTTTTTCTGAGTGACCTAAAAGATGGGCCCTTTCATATGGAATTTTAAAGGGCAGGACTAACAACCAGTTAGTAACTTCACTTGAACCAAGAAGACTGAATCAAACATTGATCCTCACCTTATCACTCTTGCCTAGAGGTGTTGCCAATATTCCAGAAGGAATGGCCAGGAAGGTGGGAAAAACACTAGGTATCTTAGCAGTCAAGGAAGACAAGGACAGAATGGTCATCTGGATTAAATGCTGCAAAAAGATCAATGAAATGGGGACTGAGAAAAAGCCATGGTTAGTTGACCTTCTTGGAGGTCATGGTTACCACTGGCAAATGCAGTTTTACAAGTAGGATGGGTGTAAAAGTCTAGTTGCAGAGGGTTGATTGGTGGTATGTCTATGATAAGGACATGGAGGGGCATATATATTCTCTTTCAAGTAGTTTGATGGCAAAGGGTGGGAGAAATAAGATCTAATTTAAAAGGATAATTGGGTGGAAAAAAGACTTCTTTTTAACAAAGAGTTTTGAGACTATTTAGGGCAAAATATAGAAATAGGTGGGAGAAGAAATAAAGGAAATGATGGGGCAAGATGCCAGGAGAGATATTTAGTGAAGAACTGGGATGAGATTTGAGCAACTCTGCTAAGAATTCTAGTTCTTCACTGGAGCTTGACTTAGATCCTGAAGAGTCCCATTTCAACTAGTGCTAAAAGAGACCTTCTGTCCAACCTTGTACACAGGTTTGGCTGTAAGGAAGTATTAGTCACAATATTTTCCATGAAGAGTGAGTGATAGATTCTCTACCCAAAGTAGCTTAGTAAAAAGGAGAATATGTACTGAGAATTCAAATGGAGGAGTCCTACCTAAGGCCCATCTAGATCCAGAGATTCAAAAGTTATCATATCTTCCCTCTCCCCCCCCCTCCTCCTCCTTCTCCTCCTCCTCCTCCTCCTCCTCCTCCTCCTTCTCCTCCTCCTCCAATAGTTGATGGATGTTAGGATAATATAAAATTAATTTCACAAATAATCCTTTTTTGTTAAATTTTGCTAGTGTTGACACAACTCCTATCTCTGCATTGACTTTTAGGATATTTTACCACCATCCCTAAAATGTTCATTTTCTTCTGCAATTGGGACGCCCATTTCCATCTTATCATTAAGACTCTGACAGCCTCAGGGACTACCCCACATTCACCAATAGCTTTAGTGTCTCTCCTCTCTAGCCTCAGCCAACTTCAACACCTCATGGTCCCCATCCCAATCTCTCTCCCCCACATTGCCTCCTCTACTGTTTCTGCCACCCCTTGTTCCCATTGTCACACCCTCACAGAGCAGTTGACTTCATCCTGATGATAAATGCCTCCTGATGATAAATATGCTCTGCCCTTATTCACCTTTTCATCCACCTCTCAGTTACCCTGGATCAGGTTAAACTGGTTGTTAGGCCTCACTCAGAGCTTCATCCTCTCTATTTTTATGTATTAGTCCACCTGTCAGACCCCTCCTGGTTTCACCTCCTTATTTGTGAGCCCCAGGCCTCAGTCAGTGATTTCATTGATAATCACACAAGCATTCTCTACCTCTGTCCTCTGTACCACATGCTTTTCCAGTGCCTTACTCCAGGTGGACCTTTCCATTCCTGTTTATAGCTTGCTCTGTCCAGTTGAAGGGCTTCCTTTAGCAAGTATGTTGATACCCTGACAAATGTTGTTTTCTATCCTCAGATGGGACCATGAGGTTACCCACCCTCATACTTCTCATTTTTACTTTATTTCCCATTACATACAATGGCTAATCCACACATTTGCTTTTCTCAAGTCCTTGATCACACTCTTACATCTTGACTCTCAATTGACTGAAACTCCCAGTTTCCAAATAAAATGTTTCCAAGTAAAACTTCCCTCCACTCCCCTCCAGTAACTCTCCAATGTCTCCAGTTGTTGCTTCCTTCTCTCTAGCTTAGATTAGATGTTTTTCTCCTCTCTCAAGCTGTGGCCCCACCCTACCCCACTCACTCATCTTCCCTAACTAGTATGGCCTCCACTAGGGGGCATGCAAGAGGCAGCTGATGGATGATTCTCATCATTGACTAGAGGCCCAGTGCATAAAATTCGTGCATGGGGTTGTGGTTAGGAGGCTCAGCCTGGCCGGCCTGCACCCTCTCACAATCTGGGGCCCCTCAGGGGATGTCTGACTGCTGATTCTTGTGGGATCGGACCTAAACCGGCAGTTAGACATCCCTCTCAAAATCCGGAACCACAGGCTTCTAACCATTGGCCTCCCTACCTGCCTGATAATCCCTAATCACTCTGCCTGCCTGCCTCATCTCCCTTAACCACCTCTGCCTCAGTACCCGCTGCCTCAGCCCGTCATGACTTTGTCCAGAAGAACATCCATGTTCAGAAGGTTGTTCAACTGTCTGGTCTAATTAGCATATTATGCTTTTATTATTATAGATGTTTCTATCTCTCTCCCTCTCCCTTCCTCTCTGAAATCAATAAAAAAAAATATATTTTTTGTTATTTTCTTATATGTACACAGCTAAGATTACAGAAGTTAGGTTAAGTTTGAGGTTAGTAACAAACTATATCAATGGAGTTAAAACATTTTTGTTTTTTATTGAATAGGCTCACTAGCCACAGCCCTTACCATGTTCAGAAATAAGGATGGAAAATACTATCAGGCTTAATTCATACTAGGATTCATTACATCATGTCATTTGGTGCGGTATTATGTTTGTTTCACTCTAATTTCAAAACTATAAATTTTGCACTCTTTCAACCTGGCCTTAACCTAAGTGGTCTCCTTTTTCTTTTAACTGCAATTTGGTTTTTATCTCCACTGCTCCACTGAAACTATTTTAAACAAAGGCCACCTGGGACCTCTGGGGTGCTGAAGCCAATAGATTCATGTTTAGCTTTTTATCTTTGTTCAAGTTCTGGGGTCATCTAACACTCCTTTCCTTTTTTAATTCAATCCTTTCTCATCCATGAAACCTGACTCTCTCCTGTGTAGCCTTTCAATCTCTGACTTTTTTCCCCTGTTTTTTTAAGCTCATTTTTCCTCTGCTTGTCCCTTAAATATTAATTTTTTCAGAGTTTCACATTGATAGTTATCTTATTACCTTACCTGCCTCCCAGAGTGAGCTCATCACTGTCCTGGTCTTAGCCTCCATGTGGTATTGATGATGATCTACTCATCCCCTTTAAGCTTCAGGTCCATAATTCCAGCACCTATAATAAATCTCCACTTACAGATCTGTCAACCTTTCAAATTTAACAGTCCCAAACCAGGTTCTCCATCTCCTCCCTCCCAAATTGGCTCCATTCCTTTGATAGCAGCTCAGCTCTGCAGCCCAGTCATAGAGCCTGAAGCCTCTGGGGATATTCTGGATCTGGCCCTCTTCCTCACTGCCATTCCTGATGGGTCATCAGATCTTTCTTTTCTACATCTGAGATCCACCCCTTCCTCTCTGTCACTTCTGTCTCTGCAGCTGAACCACCTCCAACAGGTCTCCCTCCCTCAGGACTGTATCAGGAGTCAACCAGAGGAGGTATTACATGGGATTGGCTTAGGCAATGATACACCCCTTATTGTGGCAACTGGATAAACAGGATTCTGTAAGGCTGCCTCTATCTGATCCTGTAGCCTGAAGTCCACAGGGCAAGTGCTCAGGAAGAGAAGATCAATGTGAAGTGGGGGGATCGAGAGCAGGCTGACCTCACAAGTATGAACTGGAACTCGATGAGGTCAGACTGACACTATGTTTGTTCTTTTGCCTCTGACCCTGGTGGTGAGGGTGCCCTGCAGAAGTTGGCATCATTCATAACTGCTACTTGGAGAAATCTTTCTGAGAACCAAGTCTTAAAAACCTTTCTGTGATTCCCCAGTGCTTTAAGAATGCTATGTAAATCCTTATAGCAGGGAGGGCCCCCAGGTCCCCAATGGCCTACTTCTCTGGCTTGGTATCTTGTCATTATCTCTTCCTTTCCTTTCTGTCTTTTAACACACACACACACACACACACACACACACACACACACACGCACACGTTGCATAAAACTACAGTAGAAAAAAATTAACCATACTACTTGGGGACTGGTTTATTTAAAATTAACAGCATTTCTAAAGTTTAGATATTTAGTTCCAAAAGAGAAAACAGTTGAAAAATTATATCACTACCTGCTAAATTATAGAAAAGGTTGAGCATTATCACAAATTATGTCACAAGCCAAGCATCCCCCATAACAGAGGGAGATTTCAATATAAGGAGAATGGCCCTGTGCTCCTACACAGGGCACTCCTTATTGTCATTAGTCATTTGCAACCATATGGTGTTTGTTAACTGCCACACGACACTGAACAAATGATTACCCAAGTGGAACAATAAAAAGGATTGAAAAATAGGCACTCACTTAAAAAGCCTTTTTTATTTTTAAAAAGATATATTTTATTGATTTATTATTTTTAAAGCGAGGAAGAGAGAGGGATAGAGAATTAGAAACAATGAGAGAAATATGGATCAGCCGCCTCCTGCACACCCCCTACTGGGGATATGCCTGCATCCAAGGTACATCCCTTGACCAGAATCAAACCTGGGACCCTTCAGTCCACAGGCCAATGCTCTATCCACTGAGCCAACCAGTTAAAGCTAAAAAGCCCTTTTTAGAATATTTCTGGGTTTGAATTCATTGGTGCTTAGATTCCTGATATAATTCCCCTGAATCTGCCTGCTCCTACTTCCTGGTCTTGAACTGTGATCCCTCTAACCTTCCACACTTCTTGGAACTAACTCCTATTCACTCTTTAAAGTAGGGGTGTCGAACTCAATCAGAGAAGGGGCCAAAATCTAAAATCCAGCCTAAATCGCGGGCCGAATGGTTTACTGAACAGTCATAAACTGACAATGTCATAAACTGACAGCGGAGTGCAGTGATGACAGCGTGGTGCGGGCCACATTGCAAGGCCTGGCGGGCTGGATTTGGCCCGCGGGCCTTGTGTTTGACACATGTGCTTTAAAGCTTATCTAAAATGTTACCTGCTCTAGGAAATCTTTACTACTTCCTATTGCCCCCTCTGTCTGCCCAGGCCTAGAGAAAGTGTTAACCCCTAGACTTGCTTGTGGTTAGACTTATCACACTGTATTGTAACCTGCTCCACAGAGCAAGGAATATGTTTTAATTCTGTATTTCCAGTGTCTAGCATTGTGCCAGTCACAGAATGACTTTACTCACTAGAGAAAAAACTTACCATATTAGTTGAATGCTAACCTTCCAAAGTCCTGATCTATCTGTCCACTGAGGAACTGAGAAACCAAGCTTGGGACATTCAAATGAAGATCATTTATGAGTGTTTTATACACTGTTGTGAACACTATTTGTTATAATTTTTTTGGAGGGCAATGTGGCAAAATATTTAAAAACCTGAACATTAGGAATTGTCTTTAACCCAGAAATCCCATTTCCAGGCATTTGTACTAAGGAAATAATTAAGGGTGTGAACAAAGATTTACTCATAAGAATGTTAATGGTAGCATTATTCATAACAGCAGATATTAATATTTGGAAATAAGCTATACATCAATCAAAGAGAATTGCTTTGAATAATTGAACCGTCAATGAACAATTACAGAGTAATTAAAAATTAATTTGTACAAGTGGATTTATATGTTAACATGTTCATGATCTGTTGTGGGATTTTAAAAAACAAGTTAGCCCTAGCTGGTTTGGCTCAGTGGACAGAGTTCAGCCTGTGCTATGTAGGGTGCCGTGTTTGATTCTGGTCAAGGGCACATGCCTGGGTTGCAGGCTTGATCCCCAGTGGGGTTGTGCAGGAGGCACCTAATCAATGATTCTCATTATTGATGTTTCTATGTCTCTCTTCCTCTCCTTTTCTCACTGAAATAAAAATATATTTTTAAAAAAGCAAGTTACAGGGGGGCAGAGCTTGAAGATGGCGACCGAACAGACGGACTTGTTCTGACTCCAGTCCCAGAACAGAAAAAAGCAGCGTCTGAGTTGCTCAGGGAAAGTTGATTGGCAGCTGAGGGACAGCGGAAATCTCAAGGAGGATAAGGAAAGGTCCGCTGGACAGGATTTCCTGACCAACCGGCCAGCACTGTGGCCGCCGCTGCGGCTCTCCCGGAGCTCCGGGCTTGGAGAGAAGGCTGCGCCATCTTGCCAGAAAAGAAAGAGATTCTCTGAGGCCTGGAAAAACCCACAGCGGCGGAGACCATCGAGTAGCTGAGACAGCCCAATCGGCGCAAACACTTGGTTTCAAGGGAGTCCTTCAGTCACCCACGGAAAGGTCAGAGTTTGCGGGAAAAATTTGAGGGATCTGGGTCCCACAGCGCAGGCAGTGACGGTAGCCGCTGAGCTCCGGCAAGGCCCCGCCCCCCACTATAGCCGCCAGCGCGGTGCTGCCGCCTGCGCTGAGCTGAGCGCCCAAAGAAGGCTGCAGCGAGAATTCTGCCTGGGACACCCAGTGCTGGGTTTGGCATAATCTGGGACTTTTTTAAAAAACGCCAGGGGACACGGGACAGATTGTTAAGAATCGCGGCTGTCCCGACAAGGGTGGATCATCTGGAAACCTTGGCGCCTGACCCCCTTCACCCCCTTGCTTCTGAAAACTAGGGAAGGACTGCTCAGTTGGGCTTATCCGGGGAAATTGCAAGGGGAAATTGCCTCCCTGGAAACAAGGGATCGGAGCTTTAGAGATAGTCTGGGAGCCAGTTGGCACTCTGCCAGCTACGGCCATAGAGAAAGAAGGCCAGAGCAACCAAAAGGACTGGGAGGTCAAACCGGAAACACTGACACCTAAGAGTTGAATTACAAACTGTTTTTTTTTTGTTTTTTGTTTTTTGTTTCTTTTTTCTTTTTTCTTTCCTTTTTCTTTTCCTTTTTCTCTTTTTTCGTTTTCTTTTTATTAATCAAAAATAAATGGACACAAATAACTAAGATATAGCCTACTTAAAATTAAGGATTACCCTACAAAACTGAGGTGCAGTGGAATGCTGGGAACTGCAAGTCTGTCTGCTTCGTGAATCAGGCGTGCCAAATACAATAACAGAGGAAGTGAATGACCACTACTGAACATTTTTATGCTAATTTTACCATTCTTTATTTTATTTTCAGTTTTTAATCTTTTATTTAATTTTCTTTTTTTTCCATCTTTTACTTAAGAAACAAATTTTTTTTTCTTTTTTCCTTACTTGATTTTACCTTTTCAATTATTACATTTTTCAATCTCTATCATCACTATTACTACTGCTATTTTGCAATTTTTGTTTCTTTTTTCTTTTTCCCCTCTCCACTACCATTTTATTTTTTCTTTATTTTACATAAGGAGTAACCTTCATTCTATTTTAATCTCTACTATATCATCATTCAACCCTTTCTCAACTTGACCTTTACACCATCACTCTCGTACTAAACTTTACCCTTTTAGTCTCCGGTTTATCCTATCCCTTTCCTGCTTTAGTTTTTCCTCTATTCTTTCTGCATACCCCCTGCTAAAGCTCTCACTATACTTATAGACCTAAGTTCCAACCCCTGACCCAAGTGTATAAATATCACTCTCTGCACTATATTAACTAGTTAAAAAAACAAAACAAAACAAAAACAAAACAAAAACAAAACAAAACAAAAAAAATGGTTCTCCTCTCTATCCTTTTCTCATTGTTTGTGTGAAGGTTGATTATTGTGATTTTTTATGCTTTTTAGTGAAATTGTTATGCTTATACCTGTGTTGTTATTGTTGCTTTGTATTTTTTTTTAAAAAAATCCTCTGTTTTTGTTTGTTTCTTGTACTTCTGTATATCATAGCCTTACTTAATAATAGTGGATATTGTAGTTTGTATTGATCTCCAAGTATTGTTACTGGCATTGGCTGGGTTCAGTGGTTGTTCTATGGCAATTTTCTCCACAGATATATAGTTTGTCTCCCATTTCTCTTTTAGTTTCCTTCTTCTCTCTCTTTCTTTCTCTCTCTCTCTCTCTTCTTTTTTTCCGTTTTCCAACTTCATTTTGTCATTACCTTTATCCTTCTTTTTCTATCTCTTTATCCTTCTTTTTTTTATCTTATTTACTTATTTTATTTATTATTTAAAAAAATTTTTTTTTATTTTATTTTTACCTTTCTTCCTTCTCTTCTATCCCCCAATTTGCCTTTCTCTAGTGGTCACCTTTGTTGGAGGTTATTAATATTGTAAATACATTCCTGTTAAGTGCCTCTTGTGTTGTACCTGGTAGTGTTGTAGTTTGTACCTTTAAATCAATGCAGGGGAAGAAACACCACATAACCAGACATCCTGAAAAGAGAGGCCATGGGGAGACAAAGAAATAGCCCGCACATGAAAGAAAAGCAGGCACCACCAGAAAAGGAAGTAAAGGAGTCAGAGGCAAGCAGCCTACCAGAGCAAGAATTCAGAATAATGACCATAGGATGGCTAAAAAGAATGGAAGAGAAATTTGACAATAACCAAGAAGAAATGAGGAAGAACCATGAGGAATTGAAGAAGAGCCATGAGGAATTGAAAAAGAACCAAGAGGAATTGAAGAAGAACCAAGAAGAAATGAAAAATGACATCACTACCATGAAGAACTCAATAGAAAGCATCAAGAATAGACTAGATGAAGCAGAGGACCGCATCAGTGAGCTAGAAGACAAGATGGAAAAAAATACCCAACTAGAGCAGCTTCTAGAAAAAAAGATTAAAAAGCAGGAGGAGAGCCTACTTTGGGACAATACAAAACAAAATAATATTCGAATAATTGGGGTTCCAGAAGGAAAGGAAACTGAGGTAGACATGGAAAAAGTATTTCAAGAAATAATGACAGAAAACTTTCCTGAGATAGAGAAGAAAAAACCCACACAAATCCAAGATGCTCACAGAGTCCCAAGCAAAATAAATCTCAGAAGACAGACACCAAGGCACATTATAATTAAATTGGCAAACAACATCGACAAAGTAAGAATCTTAAAAGCAGCCAGAGAGAGACAAAAAGTGACATACAAAGGAACCCCCATCAGACTAGCAACTGATTTCTCAACAGAAACATATCAGGCCAGAAGGGAATGGGATGAAATATACAAAGTCATGCAAAGGAAGGGTCTGAATGCAAGAATACTGTACCCAGCAAGGCTATCAATCAAAATTGAAGGGGAAATCAGGAGCTTCACAGACAAAAAAAGACCGAAGGAATTTATATCCACCAAACCAGCAATGCAAGAAATGCTAAAGGGTCTACTGTAAAAATAAAGAAATAGGAAGTAAAGAAGGAACACGGTTATAGAATAAAAATGGCGTCAAATGAGTACCTATCAATAATAACCTTAAATGTAAATGGATTAAATGCTCCAATCAAAAGACATAGGGTGTCAGATTGGATAAGAAAACAAGACCCATACATATGTTGTCTACAAGAAACCCACCTCAGAAAAAAAGATGCACACAGACTGAGGGTGAAGAGATGGAAAAAAGTTTTCCAGGCAAATGGAAATGAAAAAAAAGCTGGGGTAGCAATACTTATATCTGACAAATTAGATCTCAGAGTGAAGGACATAACAAGAGATAATGAAGGCCACTTCATAATACTAAAGGGAAAAATCCAACAAGAAGGAATAAACCTGGTAAATATATATGCATCCAATACAGGAGCACCCAAATACATAAAAAAAAACTGCTGGAGGACATTAAGGGAGAGATTAACAGCAATACAATCATAGTAGGAGATTTTAATACCCCACTGTCACCCTTCGACAAATCATCTAAACAAAAAATCAGCAAAGAAATATCAATCCTAAATGACTCACTAGACCAGATGGAATTAATTGACATCTTCAGAACATTCCACACCAAAGCCACAGAATATACATTCTTCTCAAGTGCACATGGGACATTCTCAAAGATAGACCACATTTTGGGACATAGGCAAAGTCTCTTCAAATTCAAGAAGATAGAAATCATATCAAGCATCTTCTCAGATCATAATGGCATAAAACTGGAAATTAACTACAATAAAAATAATCCAAAGAAATCAAACACATGGAGACTAAACAGTATGCTATTAAACAAGGACTGGGTTACCAGAGAAATCAAGGAAGAAATTAAAAACATCCTGGAAACAAATGACAATGAAAACACAACAATCCAAAATCTATGGGACACAGCAAAAGCAGTTTTGAGAGGGAAGTTCATATCCTTACAAGCCTATTGCAAAAAACTAGAAAAAAAGCTAACAAGTGACCTAACTCTACAACTCAAAGAGTTAGAAAAAGAGCAACAAGAAAAGCCCAGTGTAAGCAGAAGGAAGGAAATCACAAAAATCAGAGCACAGATAAACGACATAGAGACCAAAGAAACAATACACAAGATCAACAAAACCAAGAGCTGGTTCTTTGAAAAGATAAACAAGATAGATGGACCTCTAGCCAGGCTAACCAAGAAACAAAGAGAGAGGACCCAAATAACCAAAATCAGAAATGAAAGAGGTGAAATAACAACAGACCCCACCGAAATACAACGGATTGTTACTAAATACTACGAACAACTCTATTCCAACAAACTGAACAACCTGGAGGAAATGGACGTATTCCTAGAAAAATGCAAACTTCCAAAACTCAATCAGGAAGAATCTAAAAATCTCAATAGACCAGTGACTTGGGAAGAAATTGAAACAGTCATCAAAAAGCTTCCAGCAAACAAAAGCCCAGGGCCAGATGGCTTCACAGGAGAGTTTTACCAAACATTCAAGGAAGAACTAAAACCTATCCTCCTCAGACTATTCCAAAAAATACAAGAGGAAGGAACACTTCCAAACTCCTTCTATGAAGCCAGCATCACCCTAATACCTAAACCAGATAAAGACAACTCATTGGAAGAGAATTACAGGCCAATATCCCTCATGAACATAGATGCCAAAATCCTCAACAAAATTCTAGCAAATCGACTCCAGAAGAACATCACAAAGATCATACACCATGACCAAGTAGGATTTATTCCAGGAATGCAAGGATGGTACAATATCTGCAAATCAATAAACGTGATACATCACATTAACAAATTGAAAGATAAAAATCATATAGTCATATCAATTGATGCAGAAAAAGCATTTGATAAAATCCAACACCCTTTTCTGATAAAAACTCTTAACAAGGTGGGAGTACAAGGATCATACCTCAACAAAATAAAAGCTATTTATGATAAACCCACAGCCAACATTATACTCAATGGGCAAAAACTAAAACCATTCCCTCTACGAACAGGAACAAGACAGGGATGCCCACTCTTGCCACTCCTGTTTGACATAGTACTGGAAGTACTAGCCATTGCAATTAGACAAGAGGAGGAAATAAAAGGCATCCAAATTGGAAAAGAAGAAGTAAAGTTATCCTTATTTGCAGATGACATGATATTGTACATAAAAAACCCAAAAGACTCCATTAAAAAACTAATTGACTTAATAAATGAATTTGGCAATGTAGCAGGATACAAAATTAATGCCAAAAAATCCATGGCATTTCTATACACCAACAGTGAAATTACGGAAACAGAGGCTAAAAAAGCAATTCCATTTACCATCGTACCAAAAAAATTAAGATACCTAGGAATAACTTTAACTAAGGAAGTAAAGGACCTATTTGCGGAAAACTACACGACACTGAAAAAAGAGATAGAGGAAGATGTAAGGAGATGGAAGAACATACCATGTTCATGGATTGGTAGGGTCAACATCATCAAAATGTCCATACTTCCTAAAGCAATCTATAGGTTCAATGCACTCCCCATTAAAATACCAATAGCATACTTCACTGACCTAGAAAGAACTCTCCAAAAGTTCATTTGGAACAATAAAAGACCCCGAATAGCCACAGCAATCCTGAGAAAGAAGAGTAAAGTAGGAGGGATCTCAATACCAGACTTCAAACTATATTACAAAGCCACGGTCCTCAAAACAGCCTGGTTCTGGCACAAGAACAGACATATAGATCAATGGAATAGAATCGAGAACCCAGATATCAACCCAAATCAATATGCTCAATTAATATTTGACAAAGGAGGCATGAATATACAATGGAGTCAAGACAGTCTCTTCAATAAATGGTGTTGGGAAAATTGGACAGACACATGCAAAAGAATGAAACTAGATTACCAACTTACACCATTCACCAAAATAAACTCAAAATGGATACAGGACTTAAACATCAGACGGGAAACCATAAAAATACTAGAAGCATCCACAGGCAGCAAAATCTCAGACGTATGCCAAAAGAACTTCTTCACTGATACTGCCCCTGGAAGCTAAAGAGAAAATAAACAAATGGGACTACATCAAAATAAAAAGCTTCTTTACAGCAAAAGAAACCATCAACAAAACAACAAGAAGGCCTACGGTGTGGGAGAATATGTTTGCAAATGATACCACTGATAAAGGTTTAATCTCCAACATTTACAGACAACTGATACAACTAAATAAAAGGAAGATGGATGATCCAATTAAAAAATGGGCAATGGACCTAAATAGAATATTTTCAAAAGAAGACAGAAGGAAGGCCAAAAGGCATATGAAAACATGCTCAAAGTCACTAATTGTCCGAGAGGTGCAAATCAAAACAACAATGCGGTACCATCTCACACCTGTCAGAATGGCCAACATCAACAAATCAACAAACGACAAGTGTTGGCGAGGTTGTGGAGAAAAAGGAACCCTCGTGCACTGCTGGTGGGAATGCAGACTGGTACAACCACTGTGGAGAACAGTGTGGAGTTTTCTCAAAAAACTGAAAATGGAACTCCCATTTGACCCAGTAATCCCACTTCTAGGAATATATCCCAAGAAACTAGAAACATCAATCAGAAAGGATATATGCACCCCTATGTTCATAGCAGCACAATCTACAATAGCCAGAATTTGGAAACAGCCTAGGTGCCCGTCAGCAGATGATTGGATCCAAAAACCATGGTACATCTACACAATGGAATACTATGCTGCCATAAAAAAGAAGGAATTCTCATCATTTGCAGCAACCTGGATGGAATTGGAGAACATCATGCTGAGTGAAATAAGCCAGTCAATGAAAGAGAAACACCACATGACCTCACTCATTTGTGGATGACAGAGAACATTATAAATTGATGAACCAAGAGACAGATATAGAGACAGTAAAACAACAGGCAGACTGTCAAATTACAGTGGGGAGGGGAGGAAGATCTGGGGGAGATAATGGATCATCCGAAGGACTTGTATACATCCATATAAGTACAATCAATGGACATAAAACTCTGGGGAGGGAGGGTATGTTCGGGAGGGAGGGAGGGGGGCAAAAAAAATCAATAAAATATATTAAAAAAAAAAAAGCAAGTTACAATATAGTAGATAGAGTAGTACTATATTATCCTATCTAATAAAAGGGTAATATGCAAATTAACCCATCACAAAGATGGTGGCACCCATAGCCACAAGATGGTGGCACCCAGTCCTCTCAGCCCCGCCAGAGTCCCCCAGTCCTGGATGGGCAGCTACTGAGAGCGGGCAGCATGAGCAGCCTGCCAGAATGCTGGCTTCATCACTGTGGCATTGAGGCAAGCGTTCCCTCCCCAGCTGCGGATGGGCCTCTGGATTGTGGCGAGCCTCTGGGCAGCAGGTGTGGAGCAGCCAGGCCTTGCAGAGAGCTACTGGTGCACAGATTCGTGTGCAGGGCTACTAGTTTTATATAAAAGCTCACATGATATATTCATAGAAGAAAATCTAGAAGGATATCCATCAACTATTAACATTGTAATAGAATATTACCATTTTCCTTCTGTTTTTTTTTAAATTATTCTAAATATACATAAATTGCTTTGATAATGTTGTTTTAATGAGAAAAATGTTTAAGCAACTTATATTTCATTTTCTAAACTCTCCACTCAGCTCCATAATAGGCATAAATGCTTTTGTATCAAAAGGAAGAAGAAAAACATACCCAAGTATTAAGACTTATGATTGGTTGGGCATGTATCACACGCAGGGTTGCAGTTAGTCCTGTGAAATATGCATGTTGTTTCCATTTTTTATCGATGAAAAAACTGTCAGAAAAAATAAATTGCACCTGTGATTGATGTCACACAGCTCTAACAGAACCCATCCAACAAGTCTACCCAACTTTCCACTACACCACACATCAGAGGTCCTCTTTGGAGTGCCTACCTCCAAGGCCAGTGTCTACAGTGAGAAGAATAAAAAGAAATTAATCTCTGACATTATTGCCCTCTGATGAAAGCCCACGAGAGGCCAAAACTCTTGTATTAGCAGAAACTGGGTCAAAGTTTTGGGGGTGTATATTGATTTTGCACTGTGGTTAATGAATAGTAGTCTGTTTGAATATTGACTTAAGATCCACAATGAAGGACAAAAAATACTACATACTCACTGAGAAGAGCACTGTAACCCAGTGCTGGGTCACCTTAGCTGGATGTATTGTCTTGGGCAGGTCATCTAATTTCTCAAAACTGGCTATTTCACTTAAAGACAGTGGGTATTGGCCAGCCTATCTCTCAGGACACTTCAATCTCCAATGCTCATCATATCTGTGATAAGATATGCATCCCACAGCATGCAGAAAGGGCATCTTCTTACAAGAATGGGAAAGAAACACGTTTTCAGTGCCACAAAGACTTGAGTTTCACTAATCCTCAGAGAGAGATGTTTTTGCAACCAAAGACCTTGCATGCATATATATGCATAACCTATGGACACAGAGGTGATACAGGCCTGAGGGGGGCAGACAAAAAGGAGTCAATGGTAGGGAAAAAGGGGGACATATGTAATATTTTCAACAATAAAGATATTTTTTTTTAAGAGAGAGTTTCTTATTTTTATTTTCAAGATGAGGAAATTGGTTGTTAGAAAAGTTACAGGGACAATTTCTCAAGCTTTTGAGCAGCTTCCTGTGTGAAAGTTACACCCAATACTGCCAAGATACTGCCTAGATTCACCCAGAACTTCTCAACTGTGTTTTGAAAGTAAAATAAATAAATTATCAAACTTTGTGAGCATTAAAAAGTGCAAGGTCATGCTCATAAACGAAGAAAATAACTTCAGACATGTTGTTCTCTGTTCATTTCCTGCTAACCAGAAGATACTAGTGTAGTGTGGAAGGGGCAGAAAATGTTAAATTCCACTCACTCTTTCTCTGCTAACCCATCCTTGTATTCTCATCCCCAGCCCTCCACTTTCCTCCCCATTCATCCTTACTCTAGTAGTACCAACAGGAATTGCTCAATTCAGCTGATAAGTGCTAATTACCAGCAATAGGCATAATTGAGGTGTTACATCTTGGAGAACAGAACCCTTATTCCTGCCTCTAATGCACTGCAGATAAGCTTAATTGATAATTGTCTCTTCGTGCTCTTAGCTGAGTTTCCCCTGAAAGAAAATGTGCCAGGGCTGCAGCCATCCATCAGAACAGGTCTGGTTGTTAGTTTAGCAGATGTTGCCACACTGGGGGTATTAGAAAGCAGACATGCTTTGCGTGACCAAGTCATCAAATGGTAATGAAGATACCTCCCAACAAGACGTCATGAGGATTAAATGTAAGTACCTGGACTCAGCAGTGCTGGCACGCAGTAGACTCTTGGCAGTGCTGCTTCCCTTTCCTGTGTATGGGCAGTATCGGTTAGAGTAGAATTTAACAATAAATCCACCCACTGGGAGTGAAACCCATGAGAACTGGTGCCTCTGGGTGAAGGAAGCCATCTGAAGGGAGGCCACACCCTCCGAGTTGCCTTCAGAAGGTGCTGATGTGGTAACTTGGGAAGTGCCCAGGTCTGACCCAGGCGCTGGGCAGTTCTGCCCAGGACCCCACCTGTCATGCAGGAACTAGGGTGTATGCCTAGCAGTGGAAGCCACTATTGAAGGCTGTGGCTCAGCCAAGTGCATTGTTGCCTGGTGTTCTGGAGTGACCACAACGCCTGGTTGCCGAATATAAAAGGGTGATCTGAGAGGAAGAACTTGTCCAGCCTGGCTCCGGAGACGCTTGGAGAGGCAGTCCCTTCCCAGGGTAAATTAGCCACCAGGCTTCTGGTTTATACATAAGTTGCTTGTGCATAGGGTTCGTCTGAGTCAACCCCCAGGCCTGAGTGACCCTGCGTTCTCAGGAAAGCCTGACATCCTTGACATCTCTTCATAAACCGGCACTGCTGCCTCCGTCCTCCTTCAGACTGTGAGTATGAGACCTACGTGTGGAGATCCTACTGGCCTTCTCGTCCCCTCTTATCTTATGGATTCTCTCTTTTATATTCTCTTTGGTGAGATGCTGAAGGTGAAGCATGTCTCAGGTACTTTTGTGTGGGATCCCATCTTACCCTCACATCCATCCTATGGATTCACTGTGGCCTCAATTTATCAACAAGGAAGCTGAGATGCAGAGAGAGCAAGAAGCCTTTTTGTCACACTGCTGATGAGTGGTAGAGCTGGGGTTCTAACCCAGGTTCGTTCGAGCCCATGGTCTGTGCTTTAGCCCACAACACCACAGGGATTCTTGGAGGAAATCCCACTTTCGAGGTTATAAGGCAGATTTTCCCCAAGGATAAAGAATATGTTTTTATTGATTTTGAGAGAGAGAGAAGGAGAGAGAAAGAAACAACACCCATGTGTTGCCTATTGCATGTGCCCTGACTGGGAGTCAAACCTGCAATCCTTTGATGTACAGGACAAAGCTCCAACCAATGAGCCATGCATCCATAGCATCCTAAGAATATTTTTGATACTAAAAAAATTGCTCTAAACATTCTGAGTTTTTTCATACATTACCTAAATATGATTGATAAAAGTAAGAGTATCCAGATGTATAGTACTTTAGGAGACAAACTGCCAAAAGAGGCCTGATGGTACTGGGTGGATTGGCAGTGACAAATACCATCCAGTTAAATAGGAGACAGTGAAAGGGTTGACAGGACAGAAGGTAAACTATGTAATTCACATTCATTGCTTTTATTTCTCCTGCTCCCACTTCCCTGGTCACCCTCCCTGCCTTGCCATCAGGCATACTCCTATTCATCCTTCAAGCCCCAGACAGAATGTAATCTCTTCTGAGAAGTAACTTCCCAATAATGCTAGTTTCTCCCTCTGTTGCTTTCTTGGTATTCAGTCATTGAAGGCAAGAACTATGCCTTCCTTTCAAAAACCACAAGGTAGACACAAACCCTGGCTGTAAGACCTTGGGCAAGCTACTTAACCTCAGTTTTCCTCATCTATAAAATGGGAATAACAGTGGTATATACAGTCCTGGGTTGGTTGTGGACCATAAATGAGAAAAGAAAGGCAGGGTTTAGCACAAGACTGGGCACATACTGAGAATTCATCAGTGTTATTTATTATATTTGTAACACTGGACCTTGGCAGCATAGCGAGTAGATGTTCATTTGGGATGTGGAAAGAAGAAAAGATAAAAGAGAAAGGGAAAATTAGAGAGAAACCAACCAACCAGCTGCAGAGATCATTTCTAACTAGGTCAGAGGCAACCTGACATTTTAGAGCTGTGGCTGCTGCACAATTCTTCTAAGTATACACCTCACCATTTCAGGTCAAGACTTTGTACCTGTATTTCTAACTGCCCAGAGATCCCAAGCACCACACCTCACCCAGCTCTGTAGTAAACAATGCCTCACCTGGCTGACCTATGCTGTTCTGAAACCAATCCTAGATTGCTGCCCTGAATTACACCTGCCAGGAGAAAAAATCAAATCCCTGTTTCTCCTAATCTGGCTCACCTGGTGGAGGCTCCATCCAGGTAGACTGGGGAAAGGCAGCCAGCAGAGTCACTTGGGATCTGCATTGTGGGAGGCGAGGTAAGAACCACAGGAGCAGTCATAGCACTGACGGCAGATGTTGTTTCCAGGTGTCCTGTGTGCCACGGCAGTGCCAAGTACCTGAAATTGTTTTTTTCCATGGCCAGTCCTTATAGCAGCCTTAGGAAAAGGCTTATAGAATGGTACACCTCCTGTGACAGGGAGGAGCCTGTGCAGTCTCATCGGGTGGCCACTTGAGACTATAGACCACCATAAATGAGATTAGAACAAATTGAGGTATGTGGTAGTGTGAAACAAAGAATGTAAACTCTCTCATTTATATATATATTTATTTATTTATTGTTTGTTTGTTTGTTAATCCTCACCTGAGGATATTTTCTCATTAATGTTTGGAGCTAGTGGAAGGAAGGGGGAGAGACAGAAAAAGGGAAACATCAATGTGAGAGAGACCCATTGATTGATTGCCTCCTCCACGTGCCCCAACTGAGGGTGGGAATTGAGCCTGCAAACGAGGTATGTGCCCTTGACTGGAATCAAACCTGAGACCCTTCAGTCTGCAGGCCAATGCTCTATCCACTGAACCAAACCAACTAAGGCTCATTCAGATTTTTATATCAATTACAGATTGAAATGATGTTTTCAATACATCAGGTTGAGCAAAATATTACAAGTAATTTCATCTGTTGCTTTTCACTTTTTTAATGTGGCTGGAAACCACAGGGAAAGAGGAAATATGTCCCCTTTATACAACTGAGTGCAACTCTGTGTGTGTGTGTGTGTGTGTGTGTGTGTGTGTGTGTGTGTGTACTGGGAGTACTGCTGTTTTATGGATAGGGAACTAAATATTATGGCATACCCAGTGTCTTAGGCCCCCTACTAAGCGAATGGCAGAGATGAAATTTAAGCCAAGCCTGTTTGACTCCAAAGCTGGCTTGTTCCCTCTGCCACTGCACCCAAGGCTCCCATGCTTCACAACCTAGAGGGAGGCTGGGGTCAGGTTGTTTGAGACTGGGCTGAAACCCTGATCCCTGGGGCAGTGCTGAACAAATTCCATTGTACTGGATTTGAGGAGTGATATCTTCTAGAAATGGCCAGGTAAAGAGAAAGGCAAGAATGCCCTCCTGTCAGAATTGAAAGGGCTCTCAGCAGTTGTGTGGTTCTACACCTGACTTCACAGGTGAGAAAACTGGGTTTCAAAAAGCTTATACTACTTGCCCTTGGTCACAGAGTTAAGGGTCAAATTAGAATATTGAGTTAAAGTCTGTTTTACTCTCCTATAAGTGTTTAATCCCCCTTTTAAATTTAAAAAAATTTTTAAATTAAATTTATTGGGGTGACATCATATAGTAAAAGCCTAATATGCTAAGTGTCCAGTCAACCCATCGACTGTTCAACCAATCAAAGTGTAATATGCTAATGATATGCTAAGATCTCTCAACTACTCGCTGTGATGTGCACTGGCCACGGGGGAGGGGGGGGAGGGAATTGGCAGACATAGTGACTACCAATGACGTGCATTGACCACTAGGGGGCAGATGCTCTGACCAGTAGGTTAGCTTGCTGCTGGGATCCAGATGATCAGAACTGAGCGAGATGGGCCAGACAAGCCCTGGAGCTTTCCTGCATACCTCCCCAGCCCTGACTGTGCACTGGTGGGGGTCCCTTAGCCTGGCCTGTGCCCTCTCACAATCCAGGATCCCTTGGGGGATGTTAGAGAGCCAGTTTCATCCCAATCCTACAGGCCAGGCTGAGGAAATTCATGCACTGGGCCTCTAGTTGGTTAATAAAATTATACAGGTTTCAGGTGTACCATTCTATAAGACATCATCTGTATATTGCATTGTGTGTTCACAACCCTAAGTCAGGTCTCCTTCCATCCCCATTTATCCACCTCCCCCTACCTGCCTTTCCCTCAGTCCTGCATTTCATTTTAGTCGCAGTAATGGCCTTCACCAATGTACAATGCACATTTGATGCATTTTCTCAGGCCTCAAACTGTCTCCTCCCATTTGGGCCCCTCTCCAATCTTGTATCCAGTGCTTCCCAACCTTTATTCATACATCGCTTCAGTCCTGTGAATGTTTGTTCACTCACTGACTGCAAATCTTTGTTGTACCTCAGATTTTTTTTATTGTTTAAAAGTGTTACAAATAGTAGTACATATGTCTCTTTTCCCTCCCATTAATCTTCCCCCAGCCTCCCCTCCCCCATGCATACTCCAGAATTTTAACATCTAGTTTCTGAGCCCATTTCTGGTTTTCACATCCATTTTGTAGTGTTGCTCCTATTTGAAAACACTGCCTAATGCCCATCTCTAAGGACCTGTGCTTATTAGATTTGGGTTTTTAAATAAAGACTCTAAAACTGTTTATTGGCTTGCAGAAATTAGTTAGGGACTGTATATTATTAATCTAATTAGTCTTATTAACCCTTGATTACAGAGGCCTGACACAGTTCCTGGCATTGTGGAGGTATTCAATAAGTGTCTGTGGAATTTTAAGTAACTACCATAACTATACTTATAGCAAAGCTACCACTGTGTGCCAAGTGTGTGTCTAGTCCTCCATGTACATAATATCCTTTGAGGTGGGTTCTATGATAAGCCCATTTTACAGATCTGGCTACTGAGGCTTATAGTGTTTAATTGACTTTCCAAGTTTAGTTGGTAATTGAAAGAGTTACAATTAAGCTACTGTTATAATGCTTGGTTTGATAAAAAGAATTCTAAACTAGAACATTTCTGTACTGGTTCTGCCACTAATTCAATTATAATTTTTGTTTATGCACTCCACCTTCCTACACTTCAGTTTTCTTGGATGACATGTACTAGTTAGATTGACTAAATTCCCACTAAGGGTACTTTTAGTGAGTTTATTTATATACTGCCACCAAGTGTCCTACAATGCTATGTCTTGGTTATCAAATAAGAAAAAACGATTTCCCACTCAACTTTTTAATAAAAATTTAAATTGTATCATAGTAGCTAATTATAGTACAGTAATCCTAACTAGTGACACAAATGATAACATTTAAGTTTAGTGTGAAATTAAAGTTTTAAATAAACATGGGTAACATTAAATGTCTTGCTTAGGTTTAGTTCATTGTTATCAGCCATGACTTACCATACCCTGAATTTTGGTTTAGGCTAGTCACTTTTCCCCCCCCAATCCATTTGAAATATCTTCACTTCCAGTTAAAATCTTCATACCGTTGGATAGGAAAAAAACAACACTTCACAGATAGCAATCCTTATCAATTAGTACAATAATTCCCAATTATATTCTGTGTGTTAGTAAAGTATTGCAAAGGCATCTCTTTTTTAAAAAAAATATATTTTATTGATTTTGTACAGAGAGGAAGGGAGAGAGATAGAGAGCTAGAAACATCGATGAGAGAGAGTCATTGATCAGCTGCCTCTTGCACACCCCCTACTGGGGATATGCCTGCAACCAAGGTACATGCCCTTGACTGGAATCGAACCCAGGTCCCTTCAGTCCCCAAGCCAACGCTCTATCCATTGAGCCAAACCGGTTTCGGCACAAAGACATCTCTTATAGTCAAATAATGTAGGACACTGAGGTATAAATAGATTTCTTCACCTCAAAGCTTTGGAGAGCTGTTAACATATAATATGTGTTGAGAAGCTGTAAGACTGTACACCTGTGAATGCACAGTCACTATGGATTCTAGGGAAAGGGTCAGGATATGTAAGTTTGTTTGGTTGTATGTATGAATAAGAGTTTGCTCAGCTGTCTAAGACATTGGCAAATCCCATCCAAAGTGCTGACTCATGGAAATCCCCATTTAGAGTTCAAGGAGATAAAATGGGACATTGTTTTTAAATTTCTGGTCCAAGGTTCAGATTGTGGTTATAAAACTACTCACATTGGCCTTACAGAGTCCTATAAGTATCCCATCCTTGCAGCTCCACATACTGAACCATCCTGGGTCTTGTTCCTCACAGAATGGGTCTACTCCTACTCCTGGTGCTCAGCACCTTGGCCCTGTGCTGCACCACTACATCTGTGCCCCAGGAGGTCCCCAGACACTCGCCTTTCTTGCTTCGTGGCTGCAATGATGCAGATATGCTGGCTATGGCAGCATTTGTCCTTCAGGACATCAATAACAACCTAAAGGAAGGCTATGTGCTGAGCCTCAACCGAGTGAGCGCTGTCCAAGAACACAAACAGGCAAGTAACAATCCCTTATTTGGGGAAGGTGTTTGCATAAGCTGCATAGGCCAGCTAGGGGGTAGATATCTAGGGATATGTTGGCATATTGGAGCCCCTCGTTTGGGCATCAATTACTGGGGTTCTTTCCCCCAGCCTTACAAAGGGTTCAGCATTCTGGAGAAAGGGCTATGCATAGATGATTAAAGAGTCCATGGAATGAAAGATATTTTTGATAGGCATTGGGAGTCAGAGGAGCTTCCAGTTGAGGAGCTAGAAGATTCTACCCTTGACCAAGGACCCCTGCTTTTATTAAACACAATTTGTCCCAAGGCAAGGTGGAAATATATACTTCAAAGGGTAAGGTATCAAAGGGTTTACAGAGATTGTCAGTTTTGGGACTAGCCTGCAGCTGTTCAGGTGTTTGGCCAACAGGAGGCAATAAAATATCCTGAGCTGTCTGGCAGTTAACAATCCTATTCAGGATTGGGGGGAGTGCCTTTTAGCCGCTCCCAACAGGTAAATTACATGTGACTCAACCCTGTGAGCTCCTCAAGCTTCACCAACCTTTTGGTAAAACTCTTGTATTATTATATGCTGGAATTGGTTCTCCAGCATTGGCAGGTGCTTTCCAAGTTGGAAACCTGCTGAGAAGTCTCTGCTCCCCTCATCTGGGTTGTACTACATGCTTTTACTGTTAACAGAAACAAGTGCTAATAGTATCTTACTCTGACACTTGTCCAGTGTCCCACAATCTATAAGACACAATTACAAACATGATAGCCACTGCCATAAATCAGAAACATTTTTTGACCTGCCTTTAGGGGTTTCTGCTTCATGTGGGCTGCGGTACATTTTTTCACCCCTTCCCATAGGATGGTCTGGGATCTCTGTTCTATTTCACACTGGACGTACTAAGCACTACTTGCCATGTGCTCAGCAAGAAGCCGTGGAGGGAATGTAAGGAGAGGCCCATGCATGAACAGGTAAGTGTTTGTGTCTCAGGAACTCTAGGGTAGAAGCAGGGTGTTCTCTGTCTGCAGGGTGAAGATGGCTCATTGTGTGCCATCTTTTATTTTTAAAATTTATCTTTAATGTTGAAATTATTACAGATGTCTTGCTCCCTCTCCTCCTCCCCTCCCCCCATTTACACTCTCTAGTCTGTCTCTGCCCCCCACCCCAGGCCTTTACCACACTATTGTCTGTGTCCATGAGTTATGCATATATGCATATAAGTTCTTTGGTTAATCTCTTCCTACCACCTACCTACCTATCCCCACCTTCCCTCTGAGATTCATCAATCTCTTCCATGTTTCTATGTCTCTGGCCATCTTATATTTTTTTAAATATATTTTTATTGATTTCAGAAAGGAAGGGAGAGGGAGAGAGAGATAGAGACATCAGTGATTAGAGAGAATTGTTGATTGGCTGCCCCCTGCATATCTGACACTGGGTTCCTCCTGCATATCCCACACTGTTGGATAGAGCCCAAAACCTGGGCATGTGCCCTGTCTGGGAATAAGTCAACGCTCAACCACTGAGCCATGTGGGCCAAACCCTAGCCATCTTTTAAATATCCTTCTTTATAATCTCTTGACAATAGTGTCCCTGTGGTTATTCCAATTCTATTGGACAAAACAGAGTTTAATTGGGGAATTTCTGAGAGTCCTATTGGGGTTATGACTCCCAAATTGTTTCCTACTTTTAAGACCCTTCTGTAGGCTCCAAGCCTGTGTTTAAATTGTGAGAAAAAGATCTGAGCTGTAGTGCTCCGGATGCATGCTTTAGGAAGACTGTGGAAGTAGTAAAGGGAGAGATTTTTATTTTTTAAATTTTATTTATTTATTTATTTATTTATTTATTTATTTATTTATTTATTTGTGTGTGTGTGTGTGTGTGTTTTAAATGAATACTAATGTGAAGTATTAGTATTGAGATTGGGAAATGGAAGGACTTACAGGATGAAGTTCTCAGAGGTGCTGTGGAAGAATTTTCTGAAATCTTAAGAGCTAAAGGGCCTGAGAATTGATCCTTTTAAAGATGACCATTGAAGAGGCTTGAAAATAAAAATAAAATGTCCAATTTCATTTTGGGGGGTATTTTAAGAAGTCAGAGTTTGTACCATGATGTCATAAAATATGTTTGTTGGTTTCAGATTTATGGCCAATGCAAAGCATTATATTATGTGAACATGCCACTAAGAATTCTTTATTTACCTGCTTATAACTGTACTCTTCGCCCAGGTAAGAGAGCGCTCTGATTTTGTTTCATTTTAATGAAAGATGAAAAAAGTGAATTAAGCAGGGCTATGCCCCTGATCTTATTTCCTATTCATACCAAGGCCAGGTTCTTAATATATCCGATATTTGCTTCCTCTGTGAAATTCAACTTGCACTGCTCTTCTTCCCATAATTAGTCTTCCTAAATTACCTGCAATAGTTCATTCATGAATATTGAATTAAATCCTAAATTTTTAGTCTGACATAAGTGGGATCATCTCTACACTGATCCCAGGCTCCCTTTCTAGCTATCTCTGCCATTACTTCCCTGACTACATCACCTCTGTACTTCATTCAAATGAAAACCCTACTCTTTTCTGAATATTCATCGCACTTTCCAATTTCTGCATCTTGCCTGTACCTTTCCCTCTGCTGAGGATGCCTTCCCCTGATACCCCCTCCCTTGTAACTCATATTTATTCTTTAAGGATCACCACCAATGTTCTCTATAATGTTCTTCTATAATGTTCTCTATTCAAGAAAGGAACAAACTCTCCTGTTCTCATTCCAATGAAACTTTAACCTAATCACTCATGGAGCACAGACTATAAACTGCCTTGATTTGAAGTCTTCTATTTTATTTCATGCAGAATATTTTACAACTTATTTCTTCCTGCTACAGCCTCCCCCGAGTTCCTAGCAAGTGTAAGGAGTCCATATATTGTTGAGCAAATGAACTAAGAATGAGGATGAAACTAATGACATTTCAAACATGCATATGTATTCATTCTGGGTCCTTCTTTAGAAAGCAAGCATCCAAGGCATAGGAAAATTGGATATGGCTACTTGCCAAACTAATAGGTGCATGTGACTCCCCTGGTGGATCTTGTTCAAGTACGGACTCTCATTCCATAGTTCTGTGGTGGGGCCTGAGAGTCTACATTTCTAACAAGCTCCTGTTATTACACTGCTGCTAGTTCCTTTGAGAAACAAGGCAACAGAATAAATGTTGTATTAGCCACAGTTGAAACTTCTTGGTTGAGAAGATAAGATTTACTTAAGTTAGAGAGCATCAACTTATAAAACAGATCAGGACACAAAAGTCTCAGGTACCAGAGGTATGGGAGGTCAGAAAGTGGCACATAGGGATGGTGCCACGAGTGACAAACTGTGGATGTAACTCCCCAAAGAATACCCAAATACACCCAAATAAATGCATAATTGATCAACTGTTTTGCTCTGTAAAAACAACTTGCAGAGAAGTTCCTAGACTGACTTTCACTCTAGTTTTGTAATCCCCAGTTTCTCTCAGTCAGAAATTCTTAGAATGATTATTCTAGCCTATCATACAATGAGTTGGCCAATTTCTGGCTGATTTGTATTTTTGAATCAGAGAGAGAGAGTGCTTTTACCTTTCATATGTCACTCATTCATTCACTCAACAAGCATTTGCAAAGCACTTGCGTTATCTCAGGTGTTTGGAGACTAAGAAATGAATAAAATATACCAATAATAACATTCCAACCTTTTAAGATACTCAGCTGGTTTACAGAGGCAATGATGATAGAAGGTATTGAGCTACAAATAGGGGGGGGAGGGTTATATCAATATAAACACATATGTGTTTTTGAACAAAAAACATTCAGTTTACACAACAAAAATCATAGCATAAATACAGTTGTGTAAGGTAAAAAAAATCTTGCTTTGATTTCTTTAATACATGATTGAAGGAATACATGCTCATTGCAGAAAACTCCCTGCTGATAGCTAAGTTTCATTCCAGATAATGCCTTTCCATGCCATGCCTTCCAAAACTGAATATCTTTTTTATTTAATCTTTGATTCTGTTGTGGTCATATGATTTATAGGATTAAAAAAACATTAAGGAACTTTATTTTTAAACTACTCTCTTTGGCATCAACAGTTTCTCGAAGTAAGATTCAAAATATGTGTCCCGACTGCCCCATTCCTGCTAACTTGTCAGATCCCAAAGTTCTGGAAACTGCCACTGAGACTCTTGAAAGATACAACAGGGACAGCGAATCAGGGCAGTATTCTCTTGTCAAAGTCACCCATGCTTCTAGCCAGGTAAGGTGGAAATCCCCAGTTACACTCACAATGTCTCATGCCTGTAGCTATTGATTTCTAAACTGAGAGGAGAATATTAAGGCACTTCTTTTGGTTATAATCCAATCTTTACTCCATGCTTTGGTAGACCTGATGCACATTCAATCAATTATGTTTCAGTTTCTAAGTTAGTCCATGAAATTTCTACAGGAGTTTTGGGATTTGATTTTACCTCATTGCCTTTAAGGCATGAATAGAAATGGACTCAGAGTCTCCTTGGTTTATTCTACCTAGGTTCACTATTTACTGCTACATTCTCATATCTGATTGACCATGGATTTACCAGGTCAAGGCCTGGAGTAGATGCTGAGTTTTGTGGATTAGGAGAAATGGAGGCTCATCTGTATTTGAATTATGTTGATATTTATCATATAAAGAAAAACTAATCTAAAAACAAAACTACTTGAAGAAAAGTAAGCTCACCCAAGGAAAGGTTTTTAGAATCCATTCAAATTTTTAAAAGGGGAGGAAAAAAATGCTGATTATGTTTTCTAAATAATGAAATCATAATACAGGTTTTAATCATGGTGGGAATTAGAGGGACAACAGAAGACCTGTATTGACAATGACTCAGGGAATGAATGGTTTCTGTAAATATAATGTTGCCAAACCTCAGCTGTTTCTCTACATAGAGAGGTTTGATTTTTATTTCTCAACTTTTGTCTCATACCAGTGGATGTTTGGCCTCTCCTACTTTGTGGAATATTTAATCAAAGAGTCACCATGTATCGACACCGAAGCCACCATTTGTGGATATCAGCCCACTGACTCTGGGGTGAGTATTCCTGAATGTCTTTATAATTTAAGATTTGTGTTCTCAGATCATCTATAAGTATGTATTGAGCATAAATTATATATGAGTTGTCAAAGACACTTTTCTCTTCTCAAGGAGTAACTGATTAGAGGTTGTGGTAGCTCAGATGCAATAATGTTTTATTGTAAATACAATTTTCATCAGCCTTTGCAGAAAAAGATCATAGAGGCTGTAAAATATAGAGAAACTTCCTCAGTGGTTGATTGTGGTCCTACTTATATCTGAACAAATACAGTTACATTTGGAATACAGTTTTATTCCTTGGACTATTCCTTAAGAAGGACAAAGTCAAACAGGACATTTTTGAAAGAATGCATCTAAGATGGAGAGGGTGCTTTGAAGCCATCTGACCTACCTGGTGGGATGCCAGTTGGCACATTGGTTGGTAACACAATTGGACAAAGTGCATCAAAGTCTTTTCTCCATTTATTTACTTACTAGAGGCCCAGTGCATGAAATTCATACACTGGGGTGGGGGCGGAGGGTGTCGGTCAGCTCATCCTGCCCCCTCTCACAGTACGGGAGCCCTCAGGGGATGTCCTACTGATGGCTTAAGCCAACTCCCTGTGGGCCTAAGCCCTCTGCAGGAGGCAACCTGGCTGATCAGGGAAGACACCACTCCCATCATCCTGCTGCTGCTGCCACTGCTGGCCACTGCAGCTGCCAAGATATTTTCGTCAACATGGATTCCAGTTCCTTCACCATGAAAAAATGACAACTTTCTTTAGGCATTTTCAAGATGTTTCTTTTGTAGGATATGACCTTTCTTTTTTTTAATCCTCACCTGAGGATATTTTTCCATTGATATTTAGAGAATGTGGAAGAGAGAGGGAAAGACGGAGAGAAACATCAACGTGAGGACATTTTAATTGGTTGCCTCCTGCATGAGCCTTGACCTGAGCCCCGGCCAAGGAGGAGCTTTCAACCTACGTACATGCCCTTGACCAGAATCAAACCAGACTCTGGTTGGCAGGCCGAGACCCCAAACCAGCTAGGGCAGGATATGACATTTCTTAGACCCTTCAGCAGCGGACCTTTATTTTTTTTCCTCCAGGAGTGTGGTGGAAAAACCCTAGATCACCTTCTTGGATTCTTATTAGGCAAGTTACCAAGAACACTGTGAGAGGCGTACAGGGAGCTTAGCCAATGAACTGAGAGAAAAGGTGTTTCCTCTGCAGCTCACACGCAAAGGCAGGACTGCTGGTGAGGTTCTGCCCTCGGCTGCGAGCATGCCCTCTCCGTCTCTCCCTCTCCCTCACTTTCTTCCTCTCCATCTCCCTCTGGTCCTCTCTCTCTAAAAAGCAGTGAAAAAATATCCTCTGATGAGTATTAAAAAACAAAACAAAACACAGAATAACAGATCTCCTGCTTGGAGATGCTGAATATGTAGGCCTAAAAGAAAATTCTTAGCTCTGTGAGGTTCCCTACATGAATTTCATTAACAATATTTGGAAAATTAGCCTAAGCCACACCAATGGTCCAAGTTTGTGCTTTTCTGAGTTTCAGGGAAGAATCAAATGATCTTTTGGTTTATTGTGTCAAAACAAAATTTTTCACATGTTAAGTACATAATTCTTATTCAAATACATAATAGCAGATGCAAAAGTTCTGTTTAACTCAGTGAAGGGACTGGCAGGATGGTAATGCTGTTCAAAGGAGATTACCAAAGATGAAAGCCTGAAGTAAAATTGCCAAATTAGATAAAATCTGGCTAATGACCTATAGGACAATAAAACCATCGCTTTTTTAATTGGTTTGTCTTCTAGACAGAAATTAGTTACATCTTTAAAAGAGTAAAAATTCTTTCATCTTCTCACTTTGCTGATCATTACATGTTGCTTTCAGGGCTGTAAAATGTCAAAGTATATGGAGCTTATTTTATTGTAAATAGTGTGTCAGAGTTATTGTTTCATAGAAAAAGAAATGATCACTCTGTGGCCTCTAATGCCCCAATTATACTGAAAGGACTCTAGGCCTGCCCTTGGCCTCAGAGGCTGTGGGTGGGCTGCCCTCTCCTGACTGGGACTGTGCTTGGCCACAGAAGCTGCAGGCCAGCCCCTCTGTCCCTGTCCATGTCTGTTCCAGCCCCCTTGTTTCTGTCTCTGTCTTAGCTTTGGGTCTCTCTTATGAGCACAACCTCCTCCTGTCCAGTAGTGACCTGTTATGGTATCCCAGCCTAATTGGCATATTACACCTCTCTCTCTCTCTCTACCAGAGGCCCGGTGCACAAAATTCATGCATGGGGGGAGGGCCCTCAGTCCAGCCTGCACCATCTCTAGGACCCCTCGGGGGACATATGACTGCTGGTTTAGACCCAATCCCCAGGATCAGGCCTAAACCAGCAGTTGGTCATCTTCTCATAATCTGGGATGGCTGGCTCCTAACTGCTTGCCTGCCTGCCTGCCTGATCATCCCTAATTGTCCTCCCTGCCAGCCTGGTCACCCCTAACTGCCCCCTGTGCCGGCCTGGTTACCCTCCAACTGCCCACCTGCTGGTCTGCCCCCCCTGCCACCCTGGTAACTCCCTAAATTCCCCCCCTTCCAGTCTGCTCGACCCCAACTGCTCCCCACTGCTGGCCTAATCGCCCTAACCACCTCTGCCTTGGCCCTGCCACCATGGCTTTGCCTGGAAGGACATCTGATCTGGTCTTCCAGTCTAATCAGCATATTACCCTTTTATTAGTATAGATTTTTAATAACAGCTTTATTAAGACATAATTCACACACCATTAAACTCACCCTTTTAACCTATGCAATTTAGTGACTTTTTAGTATGTTTTCAGACTTGTGCCACCACCATCTGTATCTAATTTTAGAATATTTTCATTAGTTTCCAAAGAAACCCCAAACCCATTAGCAATCACTCTCCTTGGTCCCTTACCCAAATCCATGGAAATCACTAATCTATTTGCTATCTCTGTGACTTTACTTTTATCTGAACATTTAATATAATGAAATCATATTGTATGGCCTTTTGAATCTATCTTCTTTCACTTAACATAACGTTTTTAAGTTGTATCCATTTTGTTGAATGTATCAGTGCTTCATTTCTCTTAATTATAAAATAATATTTAATTGTATGGATATACCATGTATTATTAATTCATCAGTTGATGAATATTTGGGTTTTCTTATTTGAGCTATTATGAATAATGTTGCTATGAACATTTGTGTACAAGTTTTTATGGACACATATATTTTCATCTTTCTTGGGTATATACCTTGAAAATATGTATCCTCTGTGACTAAAATTTCTCTTCCAGTAATTTACCCTAAGAAGTTTACTAGGTATATATGAAAAGATATAGCTTCAATGTTTAAACAAAACAAATGAGATACAATTTAGTGTCTAACAAAAGAGAACTTGTTAAATAATACAGAGGAATATTAGGTAATCATAAAGATCAAAAAGGTAATCATTACAAAGATCATAGAAGCCAGTGTGGCTCAGGGGTTGAGCATCAATCCATGAACCAGAAAATGGTGGGTTTGATTGCTGATCAGGATACATGCAGGCTCAAACCCCAGTAGTGGGCATGTAGGAGACAGCCAAATGAAGTTTCTTTCTCATTGATGTTTTTCTCTCTTCCTCTCTCTTCCTCTCTCTCTAAAATCAATAAAAAATATTTAAAAAATATCATAGAAGACTACTCAATGCCATAAAAGGATTTTCACAAAATATTATTAACTGACAAAAGAGGGTTATAAATAATATACATAGTATAATCGTATTTTTTAGAAGAAAAACTATATATGCATAGAAAAAAATATTAGAGAAAATAAATCAAATCATTTTAGGAAACAGGTTCCTTCCATGCAATTATAGGTCTTTTTATGTTCTTTCTGTTTATCCATATTCTAAATAACTATTACATGTGTATTAAGAAAACAAAATTATTTTATTTTTAAATAAAGAAAAGTTGAAGGAGCCCATAGTGGTTTTGTCTGAGAAGAGTGTTAACATGAAAGCATTCAAACCTGTAAAGAATTTTCTGAGTTTATTTATGCCAAACTGTCCACAATTCCTGAGAAGCAGAATTCTCAACGGATTTGGATAATGCTTAGGAGAATGGCAGTTTTTCACTTTGTTTTATACATTACAGTCAAAAAAGGAGATGTAAATGGGTTACATAAAATCCATTGGTGATAGATTAGGGAGGCAGGAGAAAGCAAAACTGTGGAGGAAGGAACCTCTTGGATTGAATAAAAAGTAAAAATAAAATGATAGACAATTCTTTTACTTAGTTGGGTATAGGATAGTTAATGTCAACAATTATACTTATTAATTTAGGTGGGTATAGGATAGTTAACAGTTAACAATTAACATGATAACAATAATAATGTAAGCATTTATGGTCTCTGTTCTTATAATTATCCCACTGATAATTGTAAACATTTGGTTGTGCCCTGAGGGATCCAGAAAAGGGGAAGATACAAGTTAAGCTGACATTTTAGGTATGTTATCTTAAATGCAAAAAGACAATAGGTTCAGTTAAGGTAAAGATTGACATTTGTCAGGGAAGATATTGGCCAGGACATGACTACCCACTATAAAGTGCCTTTAGTTAAAGTTTTAATTTCAGACCATCCTTTGTGATTATTTCAGATCTTTGAGTTTGCAAGACTTCCATGCAGGCCTTCTCTGAGCTTGTCAGGTTAGCTTGTGGCCGCTTTCATCCACAAGAGTTAACTCAGATGGAACACACATAAAGGGCTGCTCCATGAGAATTAAGAACAAATTTTTTAATTGACCCAAGGGTAGAAATAGGGCCAAGAGGTACTGTGTAGACACAGATTTCTACTTCATATAAAGAATTTTCTAGTAAAGTTTGTTCCTTAAGAAGTTTTAAATTTTCCATCATTGGAGGCAATTTAGACTTGTTAGGTGGTTACCTGGAGGGATAATCTACTAGTCCATATATAAAAGGCTAATTTGCTAAGTGTCCCTCCCTCCACCCAACTGAACATTATGATACACACTGACCACCAGGGGGCAGATGCTCAATGCAAGAGCTGCCAAGCTACAGTGACTTGGCAGGGGCAGTTCTTAGGTGATGCACCCTGAAACCAGAGAGGAGGGAGCCCAATTCCTACTGGAGCCACATGATTCCACCTTCGGTTGTGGGTTATGTTGTTGCTAGGGAACTGTCAGCCAGAATCTGGTTTACTGCACACTTGCATTTGTATTCCATATCCGGTATGACAGCAACTTTGCAGAGTGTCCTCTCGCACTCTGGAACCTCCCAGGAAAAGTCAGAGAACCAGTTTTGGCCCTATCCCCACAGACCAGGCCAAGGAACCCCACCAACCAGAGGAACCCCACTCATTCCACAGACTTTCAAGGCATGGTGCCACTCCATGGTACTGGCCAGGAAGGAACCACGGGAGGTTGGCTCCAGGGCATGTCCAGTCCCACTCCGCCAGCCACCTTCTAATTAATTTCCTTTCAATGTGCATGAATCTGTGCACCAGGTCACTAGTCTAGAGATAACTGGCTCAGGGCTTACCTATTGCATGATAGTAGCATATAATATTGGTTGGCTGTTTGTCCAAATAAGCAGAAAGCAAGTTGTTTTCCATTTATGATCATTGATAATTGTAAAACTCAAACAGCTTTGTATCTTTTCTCTCTCTCTTTTTTTTTTTAGCCTGTTGGTATTTGCAGAGGTTCTCTGGGTCGAAGATTTGAAGTAAAGCTTGTCAATATAAATTGTGACTTTTTTAAATCACAGGTATATTTTTTTTAATTCTAATTGTTTGTCTTTCTGTGAAGAAAAAAAGCAGAATATCTATGTTTTAGCTCTCCCCACCTCATTTTCTCATTTTATTTTCCTAAGATCCATGATCACCATTTTATTTAGGCTGCCCTGAGGTCACAATTATAGGATAGATAGTTAAAGACCTTTCACTCTTTGTTTTAGTCTCATTTTGTTCCTGCAGAATAATTACAACTTTCAGAAATAAGGACCTCTGAGCTGGGATGGCTCAGGCCCTGAGACATTAAATTCAGTATCCAAAGACCCTTACCCTGAACTGACAGGAGAAGTTGTTTCCATGGAAATACTTGGTCCCTCTCCAGAAATATTTATTGAGCACTTAATATGATACAGCCTAATATAGTTGATAGGGTTGTTGAGAGAGGCCACCTGGGTTCCATCCAGTCCTGCTCTGCTACCTATGAGCTGTGTGACCATGGGCAAATTCTTACCTCTCTGAGTCATGGTTGCTTCATCTATGAATGGGCTTGCAATGATTACTTCATCCAGTTCCATGTGAGAAATAAGTGAGAAGACTTGGATAAAAGTTGCTAAATTGGTCCTGGCAGAGAATAAACAATTAGTAAAGGTGCTATTGCTGCCATACTAGGAGCAGGGAAACAGTCCACTAGGGACTTTGAATACGCCATTTAAGTTCTCTGGATCAAGCTAGCAATCAAGCTTCTACCAGTTTTGGTTTCCCCTGGCCCTTATCTGTTTTGCTTTATAACCCTTTAACCCGAGGCCCATCTCTCTAGCTGGCTTCCCTTGAAACATTCCATCAGAAAGGCATAGAACAGCTTAGCCTGGCACCAGCGACAGCAGAGATTTCCCTAGGGAACATTCCCTTATTGAAACCATTTTTATTTCAGACTCTCATACCTGGAAAGCGAAAATTTGCTGTTTACCGGAGAAACAAAAAACCTGCACAGTCACCCTCCAAAGCTGTGCTAAATGGATCTGTCCAGTACCTTCCTGAACTGGATGATGCAGAATCTCAGGAAGTGGATCCTGAGGAAGCCTTCCTTGTGCACTTGGATCTAACCACAAATCCCCAGGGAGAACCCCTCGATGTTGACTTCCTCTTCCGGGCGCCTTTGTTTAAGAAGCTGATTGTCCTACCTTTCCCCAAAGAAGAACAACCCTCTACTGAGTGTCCTGGACAAGCCTATTTTAGTAACCCTATTATTCTCCCACCATCAGAATCACATAGAGAATTCCGTGATTACGTGATGATTGACAGGAGATGAGAGGTAATGGGAAAAGGAGACAGAAAGAGAGAAAGGGTTTGAACATAGAGAATAGCTAATAAAGTGTGTCCTTTTGAGTCCTCTTAGTCTTATCATTTTGGCTGGAAGTGGGAATGGGATTACAACCTCCCCTTGTACACAGAGCTGCATGCCTCCTAAACCATCCACGATAAAGTGTGTCCTTTTGAGTCCTCTTGGTCTTATCATTTTGGCTGGAAGTGGGAATGGGATTACAACCTCCCCTTGTACACAGAGCTGCATGCCTCCTAAACCATCCAAGATATCATTGCATGAATATTTGCCTTATGTCTTTCACCTTTCCCTTTGTAACGATTACTGACTTTTAGCCAAATGTCTCTGATGTGGGACCTGCCATACTTAGGAATACCCTCCTCTATCTGAGCAAGAGCATATTGTGATTCTTTTTATCAAAATTAGATAAAAATGGAAGGACACCAAGAGCCTGAGAGTCATCACAGAGTTTCATGCTCCTTCTACTCCATAATTATTTCAACACTAAGTATTGATCAGATGTTGTTGGCACAAACTTCAACCTAAAGGTGGAATTTCCGGGGGGAGGATCCAAGATGGCTGCACAGGTAAACATCTAATCGCAGCCGCACACAACAATTTCAATAAAATTCAACTAAAATATAAAATGAATTTCCAGTCAGTCAACAAGAAAGTTGACTGACTGGAAATTCTACAACAAGAAGGAAAGAGAAAACCAGAAGGAAAATCAGAGGAGCTGTAAAAGCCTAAGGTACAGAGACACGCTACGCGCCGAGAGGACTGAGCCAGAGAGGAGGGGAAGACTGAGTGCCTGGCTGGAATTCCCTAGCGGGAAGGAGATAAAAGCTCCAGACTGTGCTGAACCCTAGACCCGACAACACTGAACCCCAGTTCTAGGCCAGTCCCTGGGGACCCAGGCTCATATAGAGGAAGCCTGGGCTGTGAGGCGGAATAGCAGGGGAGCGGCGAAAGGCAGAGCCCCCAGAGGCACACACATTGCGCACAGAGGACGGACTGTTGACTCTGCTGCTAGATTGCCCTAGCGGGAAGGAGACAAAAACTCCGGACTGTGCTGAGCCCCAGTTCCGACTGCACTGAACCCCAGTTCTAGGCCAGACCCTGGGGACCCAGGCTCATACAGAGGGAGACTGGGCTGTAAGGCAGAAACCTGGGGGAGTGGTGAAAGGCAGAGCCCCTGGAGGCATGCACATTGCTTGCAGAGAAGGGAGGGTTGGCTGTGCCACGGGATTGCCCTGGCGGGAAGGAGACAAAAGCTCCAGACTGCTCTGAACCCACTTCCAATCCCACTTCCAACTGAACTGAACCCCAGTTCCGGGCTCATTGGGGGAGAGATTAGGCTGTTTGGTAGCAGGCAAAACTGGAGGGCACCTGACTCTCAGAGGTGCTTGCAATGAGTACTGAAGGACCCTGAGAAACACTGAGACTCAGGAGCCGCATAGGGTGTGGCTGATGGAAGCCAAGGCTGTAGGCTCCATCCTGAAACTCCGCCCCAATCCAAGCAGAATACAGAGACTTTTAAGGCTACCAACTCAGGGAAGCTGCAAAAATGCTGAGACAAGGAAACAGATCACAAACAAAAGAAATGGAGGACAAAAAGTGACTGGATATAGAGTTCAAATCTACGCTTATAAGGTTTTTCAAGAATTTCCTAGAAAGGTCGATAAGACCTATGAGGATATGAAAAGGGATCAACTAGAAATAATAAGGAATCAACAAGAAATAATAAGGGATCAACAGGAAATAAAGAATACATTGTCTGAAATAAAAAATATTATACAGAGTCCTAAAAACAGAATGGAAGATCACAAGAATCAAATCAAAGATTTGGAACATAAAGAGCCAGAAAATACTTCTCCACAGAAGCAGGAAGACAAGAGAATCCAGAAAGATGAAGATAATGTAAGAAACCTCTGGGACAATTTCAAGCGAACCAACATCACAATTATGGGGGTCCCAGAAGAAGAGAGAGAGCAAGATACAGAAAACATACTGAAAGTAATAGTGACAGAAAACTTCCCCCACCTGGTGAAAGAATTAGACTTACAAGTCCAGGAAGCACACAGAACCCCAAACAAAAGGAATCCAAAGAAGACCACACCAAGACACATCATAATTAAAATTCCAAGAGCAAAAGACAAAGAGAGAATATTAAAAGCAGCAAGAGAGAAACACCTAGTTACCTATAAAGGAGCACCTATACGATTGTCAGCTGATTTCTCAACAGAAACCATGCAGGCCAGATGGGAATGGCAAGAAATATTCAAGGTGATGAATAGTAAGAACCTATAGCCAAAAATAATCTACCCACCAAAGCTATCACTCAGAATCAAAGGCCAGATAAAGAGCTTCACCAATAAAAAGCTAAAGGAGTTCATCACCACCAAACTGGAATTATTTGAATTGCTGAAGGGGGTTCTTTTGGAAGAGAAAGTAAATAAAGATAAGAACTATGAACAACAAATACGTAACTTTCAACAAGTGAATCTAAAATCCAAGGAAATTAAAAAAAAATCTGATGAACAATATTAACTGTTGAATATAATAGAATCAGAGGTATGGAAGGGGAGTGAACTGACGATTCTTGGGGAAAAGGGGAGAGGGGGATGTGGGAAGAGACTGAACATAAACTGTGCACCTATGGATGAGGACAATGGGGGTGGGGAAAGGGCAGAGGGTGGGGTGGGAACTTGGTGGAGGAGAGCAATGAAAGGGGAGGGGGCATAAAGGAACATTTGTAATAATATTTATGAACAATAAAAATTTATTAAAAAAATAATAAGGGATCAACAAGAAATAAAGAATGCATTGTCTGAAATAAAAAATATTATACAGAGTCCTAAAAACAGAATGGAAGATCACAAGAATCAAATCAAAGATTTGGAACATAAAGAGCCAGAAAATACTCCTCCGCAGAAGCAAGAAGACAAGAGAATCCAGAAAGTTGAAGATAATGTCAGAAACCTCTGGGAAAATTTCAAGCGAACCAACATCACAATTATGGGGGTCCCAGAAGAAGAGAGAGAGCAAGATACAGAAAACATATTGAAAGAAATAGTGACAGAAAACTTCCCCCACCTGGTGAAAGAATTAGACTTACAAGTCCAGGAAGCGCACAGAACCCCAAACAAAAGAAATCCAAAGATGACCACACCAAGACACATCATAATTAAAATTCCAAGAGCAAAAGACAAAGAGAGAATATTAAAAGCAGCAAGAGAGAAACACCTAGTTACCTATAAAGGAACACCCATACGATTGTCAGCTGATTTCTCAACAGAAACCATGCAGGCCAGATGGGAATGGCAAGAAATATTCAAGGTGATGAATAGCAAGAACATACAGTCAAAAATAATCTACCCACCAAAGCTATTACTTAGAATCAAAGGCCAGATAAAGAGCTTCACTAATAAAAAAAAAAAAGCTAAAGGAGTTCATCACCACCAAACCAGAATAATTTGAATTGCTGAAGGGGGTTCTTTTGGAAGAGAAAGAAAATAAAGATAAAAATTATGAACAACAAATACATAACTATCAACAAGTGAATCTAAAAACCAAGGGAATTAAAAAAACCTGATGAACAATATTAACTGTTGAATATAACAGAATCAGATGTATGGAAGGGGAGTGGACTTATGATTTTCAGGGAAAAGAGGAGTGGGGGGTGCGGGAAGAGACTGAACATAAACTGCGCACCTATAGATGAGGACAATGGGGGGTGGGAAAAGGGCAGAGGGTGGGGTAGGAACCTGGTGGAGGGGGGAAAAAATGAGGAACTTTTGTAATAATGTGAACAATAAAGTTTTATTAAAAAATATATAAAAATACAAATTCTGGCCCTGCTGATTTTCCTCAGTGAAGAGAGCATTGGCCCACAGACTGAAGGGTCCCAGGTTCAATTCTGGTCAAGGGCCTGTATCTCAATCTGGGGCTTATGTGGAAATGTTGGAGGCAACCAATCTATGTGTCTCTCTGAAATAGATGTTTTTCTCTCTCCCCCTCCCTTCTACTCTCTTTAAAAATCAAAGGAAAAATATCCTTGGCTGAGGATTAACAACAACAAAAATAATAAAAATTCTGTTCCTGACTTTCCTGATCTTATAACCAGGACACCCAGAAAGAACCTGCATGCAGAGAGAACACATGGAGGTGAAGATCTATCTACCCCGGCTGCCCTGATAATCATCTTATGAAAAGTCACTAGTCCCCTGTGCATTCCACACCATTGACCATTCTCTGGCTCATGACTGCTAGAAAGCTTTCCCCAAGCCAGTCAGATGCTTCACCAATGCTAAATGTCACTTCCTAGTGAAAAGGAATACGGGAGGTGGTGGGGGTGAGAGGTTGGGAGGGATTTGCAACCTAGTTCAGCATCTGATTAAAACTGTAGTCTTACTTCCCCACTCTGAGTGACTTGGGCGGACCTGCAGAGCCTAACCCCAGAGCCCTGCCACAGCTGACTTGGATGGAGCTGCGGGGACACTCAGGCACCCGCCACATGAGGAGGTATATAGGTCAGAGCCGCCCCAGGAGTTCAGTTCAGGCTTTGGATCCAAAATTCCCCTGGACTAGTAGATCTGTAAAAGAAAGGTTAAAAAGGTTCTTGCTCATAGTTCTGGCTGATCATTCTCTCATACATTCTGCCACAACACTAGATCAGATAATTCCCCAGGAAAGATCAACTCTACTACTCACCATCAGTCTTTCTCCTCCTGACCATTGCCACCCTAGCACATTCACTGGCTCCCTGAGATGTCTGTGTCATCTGAAGCTACCCCATAACAGTGTGGCATCACTAGCATTGTGTCTGTATTTAAGATTCAATAAAGCAAGGGGGAGAGAAGGCATGGCTCTCGTGAGTACCCCTAAGTCTTAGCAAAACAAAACTGTAGGAAGAGCTTATTCTCATTTGTGGTGGCTTTTCCCTGCCCCATTCCTTTCCCTTTACCAGAATCTGATTTGTCCATGGCACTCTATATTGGACATGACCAATACATCAATAATTGCAAGACTTAATTAAGGAACTCAACTCATTGAAGCATAAAACAGTTTTTGTTTTAATCAATAGCATTCCCCAAACCCACCTTTGTGAGACCCCCTTAATAACATCTTGGCCAGATTTCATACTTTTCCAGTCATTGCACTGGGGTGGTATTGTTTGGGTACTTAAAAGCTAGTGTTGTTAATATTAACAGCTCAATATCAAACAAAAGTCAAACTGTGTCCCTTCCACTTTTAGCACTCCCTAAGCCAATCTGTGACTCTGGGAAGTGTGGTCTGCTCTTTGTATGGTGTACCCTGCCCTTTCCCTCTCTCTTTGAAATCCTTTCAGGTTCTGTCTGGTGCCCCCATCATTTTCAACCTTGACTGCACATTTGAATCATCTTGGAGTTTCAAAACTACTAATGCCCGGGTTTAATAACCAAAGATCCAGGTTGAATTGCTCTCAGGGGAGGCATGGACACAAGGACTTTTCAAAACTCCTCAGACAATCTGAGCTAAGGCTGGGCACCAATGCTGTGGACACTTATAGACACTCACTACAGAGAAGAGAGCAGGGAGGAAGATGCTGTCTAAGTGGGAAGGAAGTCTGAGCTGATTCCCTCTGGTCTGATGTTACTGGGTTCTCCTGGTATGAAGGATCCATGTAGGTATATTGTTTCTTTGGAGTAATAGGGCTGAGGGTCAGCTTAATCCCAGCTCTGTTCCCCAATACAGAGCCCCTCTTCCCATTGTGTAAACACTCTAACCCCTTCTCTGGGTTAGGTGGGCATCAAATGGCTGGATTTCCACCCTCACCACAGTTCTTTTCCACAGGAAACAATATTTTTGACATGTTTCAAGAGCCATAGGGAACTGAGATGATAGCTGGTGTCCTCAACTTCTTCTCAGGCACAATAATAATAATAATAATAATAACAACAACAACAAAAATAATAATCAATAGCATCATTTATTTAGCACCTGAATCTCTGCCAAGAATTGTATTATTTACTTTATGTTTTCTTATTAAATTATTATACAAGCCTGTCAGGAGGTATTAGTTTCCGTTTTATACATGAAGAAATGAAGACTCAGAGATGTTTCATAGCTTACGCAGCATCACACAGGAAGAGGGTAACCATCTAGAGATGAAATTCAGATCTGAGCAACTGGCTCTTAATCATTTTATTCTACCTGAACTCAGGTCCTCCCTTAAATAATATAGCTGTTTTTGCTAAAAACTTCTATGTCTATAATTTAACAATGAGAGTGATTGTGATAATCCCTGGCTGAGACAGGCCTGCAGATAGAGGAAAATTACTAATAACCTTAACCCCCACACCAATGAAAGAGGCAGTGCTTATGTTCAAAAACACTTTGGACCTTTTACCTACTAGAAATATCCAGATTTGTTCAGCTCACAATCTCACCCACACATCAGAGGCATGTCTCAACTTTCTGTCCCCAGAACCCATTAATCATTTACGGCATGGTAACAGAGATTTTAACCCAGGGGTCAAGGTGAACATTCAGTTTACACAACAAAAATGTATAAAGACTGATTAATCAATAGTGTGTGTGTGTGTGTGTGTGTGTGTGTGTTTAAAAAGTCTCTATAAAACTCTCTGCTGTTGTATACCATAGTAAGGGATAGTTTTCCCATTTTAACAAAATGAAGACATTCACTGCAGCTCTGCTTTCCATCCTTTGGATCACACTTAGATATTCCTGCGCTATGAGTCCCATAAACTGCAATGCTACTGAGCCTCTGGCTATGAAAGCACTAGACATGATCAATAAAGGACGTTCGAATGGCTACCTTTTTCAGTTGCTGAGGGTCACTGATGCCCACTTGGACAAAACGGTAAGGAATTGCCAATGGCAGAGCTAAATTGGGAAACTATGTACCAGGGGCAAGTGTGACTCTAGCCACTAAGCCTACTGCTTTGCACAATGGAATGGACTTGGTCAGTGTTTTCTGTTTGGTTTCTGCTGCTGCTCTAGAATCTTCTTCTTCTTTTTTTTTTTTCCCCCACACTAACATCTGTTATTAGTATATCCTTAACAATAAATCAATCTGTGAATACTTATAAGCACAAATGCTAAGTGCTATAAGAGAAAAAGTAGAATGAACTGTAAGCCTAGCCTTAAGGAAATAAGTATCAGCTCACACATTCTCTCTCTCTCTCTCTCTCTCTCTCTCTCTCTCTCTCACACACACACACACACACACACACACACACACACACACACACACACACTGTGTAGGGTAGGATATATTTAATTGACCGAGTGAATATTATAGATGTGGGACAATTAGAGAACTATTATCACTGAATGAGAGAATGCTTCATTTAGGATTTGAACAGGAAGTTGGGCTGGGTTAAAGTCATCGCAGGGAAATTCCAGGACTACCACCTCTCTGTGAGTGAAAAATCAGGAAGGAGAGTATTAGGGAGTAATTAGACACAAGCAGGGCAATTCCAGAAGTTCTATGTGAGATTTGGCATAGCAAGCAGGGTGGAAGAAAGAATGTAGACTTATCTTGCAAAGCAAGCCTACAGTCTTCACTTTGATCAGCAATTTTCAACTGGTGTGCCACAGGAATTTTTAAAACATGAAATACCTGACTATTGAGTGGGGGGTACTGAACTCTTGTCCCTTAGATTGTCAAATGAAAAAAGGCAATAGCCAACACACCAAAGCTGTTCAATGTGAATGAATGAAAATTATTATTTTTTTTTGTCAGATCGGCTAAACAACAACAACAACAACAACAAACTTGTGTGTGTACCAGAGAATTTTAGTAATAAGTTTATATGTGCCATGAGATGAAAATATTGAAAATCACTGACATAGATTATATACTTATTTGAATAGATTTGAGGGCTTGATAGAGATGAAGGAGGGAGGCCTCTCTTCCCTACTCCCCAAAATAATGTACCCTTTGGAGGAAGCACTAAAATCAGAGAGGTCAGATAATAGAGCACCAAAGAGGACAAGCAGATAACTTGATGCTTGTTGAAGTATTAGATGTGGAGGCTCTACAGGTTGCAGAGAATGAGTGCAGGGATTCAGGATTCAAACAGCAATTTAGTGACCTCTAGTCCCAGTCCAGGATCTCTGCCACATTATAGGACACAGGATGAACTGACCCAGGGCTACCTTTGAGTGGGAGCAGGGAGCACAGTGTACCTGGGGAGATAGATGCAGGTGGCAGGGGATTAAACTAGAAAACTATATTATGTATTCCAGAATGAGGAAATGAAGACAGACCTAGAAAATATTATTTTTAATATTAACAGCTCAATATCAAACAAAATTAAAAATGTGTCTCCCACTTTTAGCACTCCCTAAGCTAATCTGTGACTCTGGGGAAGTATGAGGTGGGACTTATGGCAATGAGAATTTAAAAAAGACATGAGACATTTCAAAGAAAGATCATTCAAGATCTGGTTACTGGATAGCAAAAGCAAAGAAAGAACTCAAAGCTGATGTCACATTTTTTTAAATCCAAAGATTAAGACAAGAAATAATTAATGGTGTCATTGAGAAAAGGCAAGATAAATTGAGAGAGGTAGCTAGTTTGTAAGAGAAGAGCTGATTTTGGGCAAGTTGAAATTAAGTCAAGAAGTCCAAGTTCAGGTAAGAGCTGGGTGAAAGGACAAAATTGTGCATACAGATTGGAGCTCATGGTGTGGCTCTCATCACTTATAATTTCTAAGTTTACATCTCCGCCCAAAATAATGGTACAATTTAGTGATTGTTTGTTAAAGCTCATAAACAGAAGCAACATCATGGCTACTTAAAAAGAACATTGGAATAAATAACTATTTATTTGAAGAGATAACTTTTTCAAGCTATTTATTCAAATAAATAGATCAAATGACACAAAAATAAACATCTGTAATGATTTGGAAAGGAACAGAAATTCTGTTTAAGAAATCAAGAGATTGTTTCTAATGAAAACATACTGGGCTCCCACATGTTCCTCACCTGTTATTCTCTTTGAATTTTTTCAGGAATCCACAGATGTCTATTATTTAGTCTTAGATGTCAAAGAATCTAACTGTCCAGTCCAATCCAGGAAACACTGGGATGACTGTGATCCAAATATTTCTAGATATCTACATGATATAGTAAGTAAACATGGTACAATTCCCTCTTTTTATTATTCTTGACTCTGTGTACTCTGTTTTCCCAGGGTAGCTGAATACCACAGCAAAAGAGGAAGAGCAGTTTCTGTCTTTTGACTCTTGAAGATTATGTTGACCTTGAATAATATTCTCTTGAGAGCCTCACCTAGGAATCCAGTTCAAAATATGTCAGTGGGACTTGTTTTAGCATGACCAGCAATCTTGTGCAAATCGCCTAATGTTGCTAGATGTTCATGTCCTGGGTTATAAAATAAAAGGAGGAGGTTGGAGTAGATAAACTCTAAGATCCTCTCTGGCCCTGACAGTCTTTGGGTGTAGAACCTAGGATACACTTGTAATTGTGTCCTATGAAGACTGGTCCCAGGAGGAGGAGTGACTAAAGGGGATTAATTGCAATTATCATGAGGAACGAGATCCCATGTTGCTTTGCACATGGATAATCAGGTCCCAGGCTGTCTGCCACAGGAGAAGAACACAAAGATGAAAAGCACAGATCTAAGATTTTAGTTCCAGAAAATAAGACACTTACATACCTAGAAATTATAGCATTTTTTTCTTGTCTTGAAAATGTTTGAGATAATGCCATGACCTGTTAAAACAGTTTATATGTGGTTCTCATGAGGGTTTTGGGTGCTTCTGACATCTAACTCTCGCAGAAACAGATTAAGAAAATACAGGTTTGAAAGAGGATTTGTTGAGAAACCAAAAATAAATTTTAAAGGACAATAAGGGATGTTGCATTACTTTTTGTGTTTTTTTTCAACCTGAAGAAAGCAATACACAATAATAAACTCCTCTTTTTTACAGGTGATTGGACAGTGTAAGGTAATAGCTACCACACATTTGAGTGAATTTCAGGATCTTAGAGTGAATGACTTCAACTGCACCACAAGCTCTGGTATGATAATCTATTAAAATACTACTTAATTCTAGATTGATATAGATTTCAATCATACAGTGGTATCCTATATAATAAAAGAGAAACATGTAAATTGATCTTCTATGCTCACCAGCCAATCAGGAGTGAGTATGCAAATTAACCCAACAAAATGGCTGGTTAATTTGCATACAAAGGTATTAGGCAGAGAGTGGAGCTGGAGAGCCAGTGGAGAGTGGAGGGGCTTGGGGAACTTGGCAGAGCTAGAGGCCTTAGGACAGAGATGGAGCAAAAGGGGAAAACCAAGAGTGAGGGAGCACCAGGAATTCTGAGAATAGTAGTTCTGGTGGCAGCCTCAGGATTGGAAGCAGAAGCCCAGAGTACGGGGAGCACCAGGAATGCTAGAAATCGTAGTTCTAATGGCAGATGGATATGCTAGACACTAGAGCAAAGTGAGCCTGGCACAAGTTACTGTTGTTGAAAGTTACCTGATCTCTTTAAGGTGGGGGACAGAGGGGAAGCAAAAGTGAGAGACCTAAGTAAATCAATGTCTAGGAAAAATCAAAGGGAAGATATCCTAAAACTTCTAGGAAATCTCCACCAATGAAACAAAGAAAAAAAAAAAAAAGCCTTTATTGTTCTGTGAGCAACAAATCAAACTGGGTGGCGGTATCAGACAATTCGCTCACATGATTGCAAACACAGACAGAAACTTGGGCATTGGAGAGAGCTCTCCTGAGGGCTCCCAGATTGGAGAAGTTGCAGGTCCGGCTGAGAGACCCACCCCCTATGCACGAATCTTTGTGTACTGGGCCCCTAGTTTAACATATAATACTATGATGTACAATAGTTCCTAACTATGCTCATGGACTTGATTATTACTCACTCTCCTAAAAAGTCACAAGAGGACTTCCTCCTATTATTGATACATTTTTCAAAAAATTAAATATATAAAAATAGAAAGCTATATAAGGCAGTGGAGCATCATTATAGAGAACATGGGTTCTGTCTGGGTCAGATTTGCTTGAATTTGAATTCCAGTCTCATAACTTACTAGTTGCATGGTCTTGAGGGAAAGTTACTTAACCTCTTTAAGGATTTCTCATGTGTAAAGCAAAGCTAATAATAGTAGTAGCTCATTGGGTCTTTGTTAGAATTAAATAAGATGCTCTGTATAGTACACTTCCAAAGTACTTAGCAATATGTTGACTTCAACATCTGAAACTTATGTATTAATACTACAGTTTTTACAGCAGCCTCATTTAATCTCATAAGACTATGTAACTTTCTATTTTAACTTCATAAAAGAGTTTCAGAGAGATTAAATTACTTGGCCTCATAAAATAGCCAAAATGTAATGAACCTTAACCTATCCCACCAGTATTGACTCTATAGTCCATGTTCTTTTTATTTACTTTTTCCAAGAGAATTATCACAGAGTTCCTTTAAAAATAACAAATTTTAGCATAATTCAATATACAAAAATTCAGCAGCTGAGCAATTCCAGGAGTTTTCCTTAAAGAAGACTGAGCTGTACCTTCTCTCTCTGGGCACAACTTCACTTTAATGATGCTCTTCCTCCTTGGCAGAGATACGAAAAGTTCATTAAAATATTAACACACTTTATGAATGATGGGATTGGGGCATCTGAATAGGGTAATGACTGAGACTTGAGCAGCAGAAGGATCTGTGTTTAAGTTTAGCTCTGCTGCTGATTAGGTGATTTGCTAGAACAAGTTTTTTAGCCTCTCCAACCCTCAATTCACCCATCTGTAAAACAGGAGCTATTGTCATAGTTTCTACCATGCATATATGTATTAAGTCACAGCACTGATAGTGCTGTTTAACCACAAAACTGCCATCTTCTTTCTCCAGTCTTTTCTGCATTGGCCAATACTAAAGACAGCCCTGTACTCTTGGATTTCTTTGAGGAGACTGAGGTCTACAGAAAACAAGCAGAGAAAGTCCTTGAGATGTACAGAAAGGAGAATGGTGACTTTGCTTCTTTCAGAGTGGACCAAGTGGAGAGAGTTGGCAGAGCTGTGAGTTTCCACTAATGTCCAACTGGAGTCTGAGGGCCCAGGCTCCAACCTTGCAGGCACAAATTCATTTACATTGACCCTCTTTCTACTGGCCTTCTTGGGCCAGATGATTTTTATTATTATAGGTAACATTCAATATAATATTAGTTTCAAGTGTATACAAATTCAAAAAAATACATGTATCCTTAAATTCATTGCAGCCTTATTTACAACAGACAAGATATGGAAGCAACCTAAGTGCCTACTGATAGGTGATTAGATAAAGAATATGTATTATATATTTATAAAACATTACTTAGCAAAAATGGAATTAAATCTTACCATTTGTGACAATGTAGAGGGTACTATGCTAAGTGAAATAAACCAGAGAAAGACAAAAACAAGCTGCTTTGTTTGTTTGCTTGTTTTAATACAATAGCAACTTTATTGAGGTGTAATTGACATTTAATAAACAGCATATATTTAGTTAGAATACACCATTTAATAATTCTAATATATTTATATACCAGTGAACACAACACCACACATAAGATAGTGAACATATTCATCACCCCCAATACTTTCTTGTTCCTTTTTGTTATGCTTCTATCTTGACCAATTGCTCTTGCCTCCTGATGCAGATTTAAGAGACAGACAGCAGATACCACAGAACTACCCTCCTGCAATTTTTAAAAAAAATTTTTGGAGATGTGGAGAGTGTGATATCAACAGAGATGAAGAATCCAAATGAAAAAAGAGCAAAATGCTGAAGAGCATACTAGGGTTATGAGTCATTAAAATCATCTAGTCCAGTGGTGGGCAGACTGTGACTCTCTAGTCACATGCAGCTCTTTGGCCCCTTGAGTTTTTAGCAAAGGCCAGTTAGGAGTACCCTAATTAAGTTAATAAAAATGTACTTAACTATATAGTTTAAGTTTAAAATATTGGGCTCTCAAAAGAAATTTCCATCGTTGTATGTTGATATTTGGCTTTGTTGACTAATGAGTTTGAAGACCACTGATCTAGTCCTATCCTCTTTGTATTATGATGGAAAACAGGCTCAGAGCAACTTCCTCACCACATCCAGGACAGTCCTTCCCCATCCAGGGACTCAAGTGCTTCCCACCCATAACAGTCTTGTAGAACAGCTAGTTTATGTTGTCTTCTATTCTGAAAACACAAAGTGAGATAGATAATGTTGCATACAAGCAATGGGATCAGTACAATGCAATTACGTACTAAAAAGAAGGTTTTTGGACCTGTATTGCCAAGGGAGAAAAGCAGGTTACAGAATAATACTTAGACTATGATCCCCCTTATATTAAACAATTAGATATGTGTGTATATACACAACACATTTAGGAAAAGGCTAGAAGGAAAAACACATCAAGTAGATGATGGTGGTACCTCTGAGAGGAAGAGGCTGGGGTACAGGAAGAATGACTTTTCACACTATGCTTGATTATGTCTGTATTATCTGAGCTTTTTCAATCAAATAGTATTCATCTTATCACTTGGTAAATTTTAAAAAGACCCAGAAAATAAGAAGAATGGCACATATTGGTGGATCCTGATAGTGCCTTTCCAGTATATTAGATAATAGGTATCTAATAGCTTTTTAAAGATGTTCCTGAAACTGCTTTGATCCTATTTGTTCTAGAGAGGAGGGAGGAGAACCAATTACTATATTGACTTCTCTGTGAGGAACTGCTCCAGTGACCATTTTCGCAGGCACCATAATGTGAGTATAATATAAGTGTGGAATACCTGGTAACATTTGGAGACTACTTACTATGCGCCAGATACCCTAGAAAAGGTTTACATGTATGTTAGCCTATTATCCCCACCACCACCCTATGAACCATATAGCAATTTTCTCCCAGATTTACCTATGGGGAAACTGAGGCATGGTGACAAAACTAATGAGAATATTATTTCATAAATATACATGATATATGCCTAAACTTAATAATGAAAGGTTTTTTTTTTAACTCATCAGGATTAAAGACAGCTAATACTAATAACTAGAATGTATTAAGAACCTATACTCAGGGGTGCTTTCATTCACTTCATTTCATTCGCTCCTCACAGTGACCACATTTGACAAATGGGAAGGTAATGGGCTCAGTAAAGTAAGGCTCTTGCCTAATGTTCACAACCAAGATGCTCAGTCAATGGGATTTTCCCCGCTACTCATGTATAAACTGATACTCATGTGCCTACAGAAAGTATGAATGATAAGCAGCATTTGTATAGCAAGCTATAGTTTAAAAACCACTACCAAATATTATTGCTTTGTTGGATCCCTGTGACTATCCCCTTGACCCCAACAAATCCTTAACTATCTTGATGTGGAGAATGCAAACTCAGTGCAGAAACATGGAGGCTGGAGAAGAGAAGCTCAATGATAAATGTTCTATAGCATCATTTCATTTGATTAAGCCCTCCCACAACCTGTGGGTAGATAGTAGTGTACTCATTTTAGAAATAAAGACTGAGTTTCGGAAATTTTATGCAACTTACCTAAATCTCATAGAACTAGTACATGATGGAGCCAGGATTAACATAGGTCTATCTGACTCCAAAACTGTACACAAATTTTTTTCTTCTTGTTGTTTTTTGTTAATCCTTGCCAAAGTTTATTTTTCCTTTGATTTTTAGGGAAAGATAGAGAGAGACATCGATGTGAGAGAGACACATCAATTGGTTGCCTCCTGCACAAGCCCTGACCAGGGCATGGGACCAGGGAGGAGTCTGCAACCAATAAAGCACTCTTGACCAGAATCAAACCTGGGACCCTTTGGTCCCCAGGTTGACACTCTATCCACTGAACCAAACTGGATAGGGCTGTACTCAAAATCTTACTGCTTAACAGTCTTCTCAAAAAAAGGAGTTTTCTATTTGTAACTTTGACAGCGGGGTTTAGGGATCTCTGGGGCAGAGGGATGTCAGCCAGGTGTAGCATCTGAACTTAGGGTAGGGCCAGATGAGTCTCTTTGACAGGGTCTGTGCAAACCCATTTTTATAATGGCTCCCTTTTTTCCAAAACTTTTCCAAGGGTCTTGGCTAAAGTGTACAAATCTCGCTTCTACATAAATCTTCTTTTTCTCTAGGCACAGGCAACTCAGGTCTTCAGTGCAAAAGAGCTGATCTAACACTGAGGCATCAGTGACATAATATTCCCAACTACCACCCCTGGGGAAGGCCAGTGCTAGTGACCAGTCATGGAAGAGAACAACAGCAGTAATGAAAATCTTTGGAACCTGTACTTTCCCCAAAGTGTTGACTAGGAAATATTGTTAAATAACTGGTGGAGATATTTAATGATATTAACTTGATTTTTTCTAGAGCTCTCCTTCCTTTCTAGAATATCTGGAAGTTCACAACTCTAGCTGGGCATCTTCACACACCACCTGCACACATACACACAAATACACATACACTAACAGGTTTATGTCTTATTTATAGGTCTTTGGATTCTGCAGATCAGTTTTGTCTTATGATGTAGAGGCCTCTGACATGGAAACACCAATAGGGGTTGACACAAACTGTGAAGTCTTCAACCTTAAGGTGAGTTATCTAAGCAACCTTTGTCATGAGCAGTGCCAGACTAAGTAATGTTTTCACACACATAGTGTATTTTGTTCTTATGGTTTTTTGTGTGTGTATATGAGAGAAAGAGAGAGAGAGAGAGAGAGAGAGAGAGAGAGAGAGAGAGAGAGAGAGAGAGAGAGGAATGAGATGTGGTGGGGCAGCAGGGAGGGGGGAGAAAAACAGAAAATAGCACCTGGAGAAGTTGTACAATTGTTGGTAAGACACCAAAAGTGTGACACTTTTTTCAAGAATTTGGAAAGTGTAAGATTTGGCATACAAGTAAAATCACGACCAATTTAACCAACCTTTAATGAATTTGAAAATGGTTCTTGTAGCTAAGACTCCATTGCTGACTTAATAATCTAGTTTTATTATTAGGCACAGAATATAAGGGTAATGAATTTGTGTCAAGTTTATTATATAAACATATATAAAATACAGAACAACATTTTAGTAGAATATCAGTGTGTAGAAACTTTTGTTCTACACACAAATATTCTTCACAGAATTTTTTATATTAGAAAAAAATAATTCAAACATCCACGTGACAAATCAAAAAGGGGTGCAAGTTTATTACCATGGGGATGGCTGCACATATTTTTTTTAAATATTAAAACCTGAATAAGGATCCCTAACCAGTTTGGCTCAGTGGATATAGTGTTGGTTTGTGGACTAAAAGTTCCAGGTTTGATTCCAGTCAAGGGCATGTACCTTGGTTGCAGGCACATCCGCAATAGGGAGTGTGCAGGAGGCAGCTGATGGATGTTTCTCTCTCATCGATGTTTCTAACTCTCTATCACTCTCTCTTCCTCTCTGTAACAAAATCAATAAAATATATTTAAACAAACAAATAAAACCTGAATAAGGATAGTGAAGAGGTGAAGTGCTCATTTTTCAGAAGAAAGAGATGCGAGAGTCTCAGAACTCTGTTGAGAGCAGAAATTATAAGGCACTAGTTTTCCAAATGTTGATCTACAGATGAGTACCATTCTGTAATATAATTTTATCACTTTATATGGAAATGAGAAAAATAACAATAGTAAGAAAAAATTTTTTTGTGGTAGAACATATTACAGGCAGTCCTTTGGTTATGTCAACTCGACATACATCATTTAGTGGTTGTGTCACCATCTCCCATTCATTTCTTTTTTAAAAAAAGTTCCGTCATTTTGACGTTTGTACATATGTGCTTTATGTTTTTTATTATTTACTATATGTACCACAAGAAAAAGTAAGGAATTGTTATCTTTCTTTAAAATGTTTTTTTTTTTTTTACTGTTTCACTTCATTACTGCTGTATATGTGCTCCATGTGAGTGAAGTAGGTGCTTATATAAGTGGGTTCCAACTTACGGCGAAAAGTTACATCACCTTAGGAATGGACCTCCGACATAACCTGGGGACTTACTGTATATACAAAAGAACCATCCTTTACTCTGGGATTATCTTTCTGACTGTTGTTATAAAATATTGCTATTGTGAAATGATGGTGGTAAGTGATGATTTTTGTTTGTATTTTAAATACGAACTTGCCTAGATAAAAATATGAGAACCCTTTTTTGATACCTACTTTTAAGATTTATTCCTGCAATCCAAAAGTATGGATTTAGTTGAATGAAATCAAGTTAAACATCTCATTTCTTCTTTACATGATGATATTCACTTTTCTATGTCCTTCACCAGGAACACAGAAACATAAGTGATGTAAAACCCCATCTGGACCGTCCCCTCCACTCTGGAGGCCATAGGCATTCCTCTGCTAGCAAGACTCCATTTACACACAATAGATCCAGAGATAACCTCCATCGCCACAAGTCACATGAATCTGGATGCCCACCTCCTCTGGATGACAAAAATCACTCAGACAGACCACCACTTCAAGCAGGAGCTCCTTCACGATTGCCCCCTTCAAGATGCCATCACCTCCATTTTGGCACCAATGGCACACATGCACCCCCTCAAAATCATAGTTCCAATGAGCACCATCCCCATGGACATCATCCCCATGGACACCATCCCCATGGACACCATCCCCATGGACATCATCACCACGGACACCGTCCCCATGGACACCGTCCCCATGGACAACATCCTCATGGACACCGTCCCCATGGAAACCATCCCGATGGACATCATCCTGATGGTCATGGTTTTTATGACAATGGACCCTGTGACCCACCGCCCCATAGTCAAGAACCCCAAGATCGCTATCACCAGGGCCATGGCCCACCACCTAGGCACTCAGAAGAAAAAAGTCCAGGAAAAGGACACTCCGCCTTAAAATGGAGAGAAATTGGATATGTTTACCGACTCCCTCCGTTAAAGAAAGGTGAAGTTCTTCCTGCTCCTGAAGCCAATTTTCCCAGCTTCTCATTGCCAAACCACAGCCATCATCTAAAGTCAGAAATTCAGCCCTTCCCTCAATCAGCCTCTGAATTATGTCCAGGGATGTTCAAGAGTGAATTTCCACAAATTTCAAAGTTTTTTTAAAGAAACATTTCCAAAAAGAAATCTGAGTTCTTTAAAAAATGAGTAATGTTCTGAATTAGAACCATAAAAAAAAATGTAACCAATAATAAATGCAACAATACAGATTATTGTAATCTTAACTTTCATATTCAGAACAGGAAAAAAATGTGGATAGGGGAGGTGATGTGAGAAGAACAAGAAAAATGGAGAGGGGGAAAAAAAAAAAAATCTCAGTATCCCAAGCCAAAGGTAATTCTCTCACTGGCTACTATACCACTCAAGACAAATATCTGATCCTCAGATTTTCTTTACTTCCTGGGCTCAACTCTTTTAATTTTAAGATCATTCCTCTTTTAGTACTTATGCTGTAGATGGGCACACCATGAAAGTATTTATTTTCATATAAAGAATTGTTCTATAGTAAAAGTGATCCAAATCCACTCCTACTTCTCCTTTCTAGATCTCTAAATCCCCTTTTATTTGGAGAAATAAGTTCTAAATTTAATTATTAAAAAAACAAAACAAAACAAAACAAAAAAACCTCAGGATATAATTGTCAAAGAAGTTATAGGCATGACTCATGAACATAAATTCAAGTGCATAAATTCAGAAATATCACTTTATTTTCAAAACATCTATACTAATAAAAGGTTAATATGCTAATTAGACTGGATGTCTTTCCAGACAAAGCCACTGGGTGCAAGGGCTGAGGAAAGCCATCATGGCTGGGAGGGCCCATCGAAGAGCGCCGGCCAGGTGGGCAGGGCCTCCCTCTCTGGAGTATTGATGACAGGGCCCTGGCAGGGCGGGCAGGGTGTGCAGGGCCTCTTGTGGGCGGGTATCAATGATGGAGCTCAGACCAGGTGGGAAGGATCTCCCTCTGCTCTTCAATTGATCACAGAGCCCCGGCAGGGATCTGGCTTAAACCAGCAGTCAGATTCACCCAAGAGGTCCTGGATTGGAGAGGGTGAAGGCCAGGCTGAGAGGCCCCCAACCCCTATGCATGAATTTTGTGCACCAGGCCTCTAGTTAATTTATATTTCAAATTTCCATCCTGCTGGGTTAATAGAAAACTTAACCTAAGTCCTTCTTAGAGTTTCCACTCCCTGCTGCTCCCCACACAAAGAATGCCATAGTTCAAGAGTCTCACATAGTCCCAGGTGTTTGGATGATGAGCATGAGAAGAAGGCCTGATTCTTCCTCACTGGTTCACCACCTGGGGGTGAAGGAATCTCTCCAAAATTACTGATAAACATGACTGCCAAAAATACCATATTCACCTCCCTCTGGGATCTTGCTGTTTGTAAGGCTATAAGTCCAGAAAGCATGGCATAGATGTCCTCTGCTTCCAGATCCCCAAACTCCTCTCTTCTTCTCATACCTTCTTCCATGGTAGGGGCTTTTCTAGTCTCATAAAGTTTCCTTTATTCATTTTTAATGCCAGGGCACATTTTTTTCACATTTGAATTTTCTATCTTTTTTCTTCTTCCTGAACTAGATTCAAGCATTTAAACTTGAGCTAATATGACGTTAGATTCTTTCTATCTGACTTATTGAACCAGTTTCAGGTGTGTGGTGGTGGTAGCATAGATTATAATGGGGGAAGGGAGAGAAAGAAAAAAAAAGCAAACTAAGGGTGAAAGAGTCTTGGATAAGGTATTGGGGTAGGAAGAACAAGATGCAGAAGCTGAGGGTGGGAGATGACTGATATGCATGGTACAGGAGGAGTGGAAAGGAGCCCAAGGCTGATTACAGTGGGTGCTTCAAGTGCAGACTCAGAAACAGGACTTGGAGGAAGGTGATCAAAAGATGCAAACTTCCAGTTTTAAGAGAAGGGAGGACTAAGGTGAAATTTATAGAATCATGTCTAAGGTTAGCACTGCTGCATGATATATAGGAAAGATGTTCAGAGAGTAGATCCTAAGAATTCTCATCACAAGAAGAAATCTTTTCTTTTTATTATTCTACATGAGAGAATTAATGTTAAAACTATTATAATCATTTTAAAAGATATAAATCAAAGAATCATGTGGAATACCTTAAACTTAGACAAGGATGTATGTCAATTATCTTATCTAATAAAAGAGTAATATGCAAATTGACCATCACTCCAACACACAAGATGGCTGCCCCCATGTGGTGAGATGGCTGCCCCCATGTGGACACAAGATGGCTGTCACAAAATGGCTTGCAGGGGAGGGCAGTTAAGGGTGACCAGGCCAGCAGAGGAGGGAAGTTGGGGGTAACTGGCCTGTAGGGGAGGGTAAATGGGGGAGACCAGGCCTGCAGGGGAGGACAGTTGGGGGGACCAGGCTTTCAGGGGATGGCAGTTAGGGGTGACCAGGCCTGCAAGGGAGGGCAGTTAGGGGTGACCAAGAGAGCAGTTAGGAGCAATCAGCTGGCAGGGGAGCAGTTAGGCATCAATCATTCTGGCAAGGGAGTGGTTTAGGGGGTGATCAGGCTGGCAGGCAGAAGTGATTAGGGGCAATCAGGAAGGCAGGCAGGCAAGAAGTTGGGAGCCAGCAGTCCTGTATTGTGAGAGGGATGTCTGACTGCCCGTTTAGGCAGTCAGACATCCCTGTAGGGGTCCCAGATTGGAGATGGAACAGGCTGGGCCGAGGGACACACCCCCATGCATGAATTTCATGCACCAAGCTCTAGTCTTATCATAAAAGAGTAACATGCAAATTGACCATACCTCTGCTATACCCACAAGCCATGCCCACCAGCCAATCAGAAGTGAGTATGCAAATTAACTCAACCAATATGGCTGCAGCCACGGAGAGAGCTGAAGGCTTGGGTTTCCCTGGCAATGGAGGAAGCCAAGCATCCTGCCCACTCTAGCCTGCCTTGGTTCCACTTAAGGCTACAAAGTTGCAATTATAGAAGATAAATAAATCCCAGATACCAGAGCCTCTGCTTGGGTCACTGGGGGTGTGTGGCCGGCATGCAAACCACTACAGGCTCCTCACCCAGGCTGCCCCACACTCCAAGGGAACCACCACCTTGATGCAGGATACCCTTCAGAACAATCCAGCTGGCCCCCACTCATGTACCAGGCCTTTATCCTATCTAATAAAAAAATAATATGCAAATTGACCATCATTCCAACACACAAGATGGCTGCCCCTATGTGGTCAAAGATGACTGCCCCCATCATCTTGGATACAAGATGGCCAGCATGAGAGGGAAGTTGGGAGGGACCAGGTCTGCAAGGGAGGGCATTTGTGGGTGATCAGGCCAGGTGGGGAGGGCAGTTGGAAGGGACCAGGCCTGCAAGGGGAGGCAGTTAGGGGTGACCAGGCCTTCAGGGGAGTGTAGTTAGGGGCAAACAGGCTGGCAGGGGAGCAGTTAGGCATCAATCATGCTGGCAGGGAGAAGCAGTTCAGGCAATCAGAAAGGCAGGCAGGCAAGCAGTTGGGAGTCAGCAGTCCTGGATTGTGAGAGATGTCCCACTGCCTGTTTTAGCTTGATCCTGGTAGGATCCTGGACAGTCTGACATCCCTTGAGGGTTCCCAGATTGGAGAGGGTGCAGGGTGGGCTGAGGGACAACCTACCCACACCCCAAACCCCCATGCATGAATTTCATGCACCAGGCCTCTAGTTTCTTAATAAAATTAGAATCTGGCAATGGGTTCAGGCAGCATAAGAAAATGAAAAATCATGTGACTTTGAAGAAGGCCCATCCTGGTTCTAATCCCAGTACTACAACTTATTGACTATAAGATCCTAAGAAAGTCATTAAACCTCTTTTGGGACCTATTTTCCTTTTGTAAAAAATTATGATGGAGGCATCCCATTTCCCTTTTCTAACTAGAGTAGAGCTAGATGTTATTTCCTGAAACCTCACAATGATATCAGAAATATTTAATAACCAAAATGACACCAGCTCTGACCAACAGAGTTGGTACAACAGCCAGTTAGAATGGTCACCTGCTGTAAACAACCAGGAAGGCTCCAGCCAAATGTCTGCTCTGCAAAATCACATTCCTCCAGAAGCATGAACACAGGGTTGGCTGCTTAGATAGAGAGTAAAGAAAGGTGAAATCCAAGACAAAAAAAAAATTTTTTAAATGCATACCTCAATAACTCACAAGAGCATTTCAGTAGTGTTTTCTAATTTATAAAATACTTTCACAAATATTGCCTGAACTATTGAAAATAGTACCTAGAAAACAAGGGATTGAATGTCCCCAATTCATGTCCATTGAATGCATTTATAATATGCAAACACAGTTGCTGCAGCTGAATAATGGGGTAAGAAATCATCCCTACTCCAGGTAGCTTACATTGTACTAGAGATTTAGACAAAATACCATTGATTGCTCCTTTTCTATATTTGTTTTATTACACAATAGCTAAAAAGTGTTTGTTATTGTCAGAAAATTGGGCCTGGGATTAGAACCCAGATCAGTCTCCTCCAAAGTCACATGCTTTCCTGTTTATTATGCTGCCTGTATACACTGGCAAGTCCTGTTTCTGAATCTTCACTTGAAACACCAACCCTGATCAGCCCTGTGCTCCTTTCCAACTCCTCCTGGACCCTGCACATCAGTCATCTCCTCCCTCTCCCACCCCGAGCTTCTCCATATTTGTGGGTCTCTCTTTCAAGTCTAAGAACTTACCCAAGTCTTTTTCATCCTTAGTTTCATTTCCTACATCTCCTACCACACCCTGGCCCTGCCACACACACACTAGAATCTACCTTCTGCCATCATCACACACCTGAAATTGCTTCAATAAGTCAGGGATTCTTAACCAAACAGCCCTAATATTAGGCTCTGCACATATATTATTTCATTACCCTCAGAAAACCTCATAACATATCATATTTCAATTTTCTAGATGAGGAAATGGAAGCTCAGAAAGGCTATATGACCCTGATTTGCACATAGCAGTTAAGTAGCAGAGCTGGATGGGAATCAAGGTTGGGCTTACTGTCAAGCTCATATTCGTGCCACTCTGCTACAAGGCAATCATTCAGCCCCCATAGGTCCCTCTTTTCCAAGGGCTCTCAGGGAGATTGGCTTGCCAAGCTGGGTATCCGATCACCAACAACAAAAGCATCAAACATCATTTTTGGGGGAAGAGAGTAACATTTGAGGGCAAACATCTACTAGCCCATATCTTTAACCTACCTTCAGACCTCCTCTCCCTGAATAGTCTACTTGATCTGAAAGGTCACTTAGGCTTGGTGAATGAAAGACCCCTAAAAGTCCACCAAACCAGAAACAAGAAGGAAGGACAGGGTAAGCAGGCTTCACTCAAACTATCTCTCCTTATGTTTCTTCACCCTGGAGAACATTTTCCTTTCTACAGCAGATCCAGTTGAGTGGAGAGAGGTTGGCTTGGACAGAGAACAGATATGGTGCCTGTTTTTTATTTTCAGACATGCCAGTGTCTTGGTGTAAGACTCCTTGCACTCACTATGTCCCTGTGCATGGGCTTTCCATGAGGGCAAGGGAATTTTATTGAAAGGTGTCTGCTCATGGTTGCATTGTTGTCACATGTAGTGACCTTCATAAATAGCTTTGGGAAAGTCATTTGGGAAACGGAATAACAGATGGTTGATTTTTTTTCCTGCTCCTTTATTGGATTGTACTCTGATTTGCTATGCAAAGTTGTACACTTTCCCGGAAATGTGCTCACACATGCCTTCCAAATGCAAACAAGCAGGTCAATGACCCAATGTTGTAATGTACCGGCCTGAGATCTGCTTGGATAATCCAGCAGAGCCATTTGCCCTTTTGTAACAGGGCAAATAGTGGAGGGCTGTAGGAAGTTAAGCAGAGAGGAGAGACAGAAGAGAGAAGAAGCCAAAGAGAGTTAAAATCAGCCTCCAAGCTAGCCTCCAATTCTTGGTGAAACTCCCAGAGGGAGACTGATAAGTCATGAAGTTAATTGCCATCCTTTTCCTTTGTTCCACGCTGCTAACAAGTTTAGCCCAAGAGGATCAACCACAAGAAATTGACTGCAATGATGAGGATGTATTTAAGGCTGTGGATGCAGCTCTGAAGAAATACAATGGTCGAAGTAAAACTGGCAACCAGTTTGTATTGTACCGCGTAACCGAAGTCACCAAGACGGTGAGTGAGTTGTGTTTAACCTTGAGGTCATTTGGGATTGGTGCTATCTCTTGAATCCAGGACACACACACACACACACACACACACACACACACACACCACAAAAAAACAACAACAACAACAACACCCTGATAATTAAAAGTAGAGGCTTACAGCTCTTAGAAAAGACCAACCCCACTCTCTGGGCTGGGACTTGTGGAGAGTATGACTAGTCCTCAAACCTCCAAGGTTGGCCTCTTGGGTGATCAGAGGACAGGTATCCTAAGCTGAAATTAAAGAAAGGTAGATAGAGTCCTTTGAAAGGGACTATGTAGAGTGGGAAAATCTAGGAACTCAGTCAGGCCTCAGTAAGAGGATTTGCTGGATGACCGGCTTTAAACGGAAATATAAAGACCTCCAGACCTCAAATGGGAGGAGGTGTTTAAGGAGGTATGTCTAACTCATACTGTATAATTTCATATATAAATGGAATCTAAAAATGTAAAACTTAACAGAAGCAGAAAGTACAATGGTTGTTGTCAGGGACTGTAGGATGGGAGGAATGGGGAGATGTTTTTCAAGGATTCAAACTTTCAATTATGAAATGAGCCTGGTTGCTTAGCTCAATGGTTGAGCATCAACCTATGAACCAGGAGATGTTGGTTCAATTCCCGGTCAGGGCACAAGTCCAGGTTGCAGGCTTGATCCCCGGTGGGGGTGGGGGAGGTGTGTGTGCAGGAAGCAGCCAATCAGTGATTCTCTCTCATCATTAATGTTTCTGTGTCTCTCTCCTTTTCCCTTCCTCTTTGAAATAAATAAAAATATATTTTAAAGAAATAAGATGAGTAGGTCCTGGGGGTCTAATGTACATCATGGTGAATAGAATTAATACCACTGTAATGTATGTTTGAAATATGCTAAAGGGTTAGACTTTAAGAGTTCTTACCACACACACAAAACAGGTAATTATGTGAGGTGACAATGTGTTAATTATCTTATTTGTGGTAATCATTTCACAGTGTATACATATAGCAAATCATTTTTTGTATATCTTAAATATATGTGATTTATTATACCTCAATAAAACTAGGGTAAATGAGGGCAGTGGGTATGTCAAGAGGAGTCAGAAAAGAAATTACTATAGTTCTACTATATTAGATAAAATATATACCATGAAGTCCTGATGGCTGAATGCACCAAGGGTAACAGCAATGTTCTAGTTGATTTTGAATATTCCTTATAGATACACTCAGGTAGAAGATAAATCCTGACAGAATGTGTGATTCCAAGAAATACAACTGGATGCCTCAATACTATTAGATTGGGGCGGGGGGCGGGGGGCGGGGGGGGGGTGAGAGGGAGGGTTTAGTTGTGATTTTTTTGTTGTTTATGTGAAAACATTCAGAACTATGCAACTGAAAGGGGGGAAAATAAAATTCAAACAGCCTTTAGCTTTATTTCTCTTTAAAGTCAACATCATCTCTTAAAATAGGAAAGATTAAGCAAACTGGGCTCAGCATACTACTCTTCTCTTCAAGGACATCTCCAAGAAGAGTTTGTCTGGGTAGCTTTGAAAACAAGCCAATCAGACACAACCCAAGAATGTGTATGGTATTATGTATCTCTGTGGTGTTTCATTCCACGGGACGAATGCATATTTGACACATTGCCTTATTGCATAACTGATCTACTTATCATTGATAGCAGACGTCCTAACATCGTTGAGGGAGTGACACTACAGGACATTATAAATATGTGGTCCCATGGATGCTCTTTTTTGCACTGTCCTTGACATCCCAAGCCCAATGACCTTACTTATATACCATACCTCTTTCCACCAACTGTTTCCAACTTCTTTAATCCATTGAAGTCTGTGTTTTCCACCTTTTGTTGTTCCAGTTCAAACAATTAACTAGGGGAACTAAATAACTACCCTGATTTTCTTCTTTGTGGTCTTTTTCCTGAAAGTTGGGGCCCAGTCTTTGGATGTATCCATATAATGATCTTGGACATTGTAGAAAAAGCATCCAATAGGATCATATGACTTGCAGTCTAACCTTAGTCAATAAACATGTGGGACTTTTAAACAAAAGTGCACATATAAATGTCCTGTATCCAGCATTGTTGAGCTGTCATCAACGTTCTTGTGTCTGTTTTACTGTTACAATATTAGATAAGTATGGAAGCAAAGCCATTCCACAGGGTCATTTTTAAAACAGGAATTTTGGTTCAGTTTTCTAAAGAAATGTAGAAATACTTCATTTGGATCTATTTATAGTTTCAGCTTTCTTCAGCTGCCAGTGTGCTATCCAACTTTAGCCTAAAAAACTTGGCATAAAAGATTTTTGTTTGTTCTCCTAGGATCCTCTTAGACCCTTTCATATTTAGAAAATTAAAATCTTTCTTTGGGGAAAATTCTTGGCTATTCTGCCATAACAGAATATGTATTAACTTTTAGATTCAATGGTTGGATACCTATTTAATCACATGTTGATATTCCAGAAGGATTTCTTGGATTGATGAAAATAAAGATGGGACACAGGGGGGATATTTTCATTTTTGAAGTACCCTGTTTAAAAACTAGAAGTCTTGTGTCATGCAAAAGAAAACAAATTATTTTTAAAGGAAGAAAATAGCAAAGTTAAAAAAAAAATACAAGCTTTTAATAGTTTGTTTAAATGAATTTCACTATGTCTCTGTGATAGTTTACTTCAGTGGGAGAAAAAAATTCATCCATTTTACATTATGAGATTAAAGAAAAAAGGCCATAAGGCATTTTATTTTATTTTATTTTATTTATTTTATTTTTCATTAAGCCATTCTGTTCTACAAGCTAGTGTAGTCATGTGAGTCCTGGTGCCCTCGGCAATGTTTTGTTGCTGTTGTTGTCATTGACTGACTGATTGACATCTGTGGCAAATGTGCTGTTGGGTATTTTTTAAAATTTTTATTGAGGCATCACATATTTATCCTAATCTCCCCATTCCCATCCCAAACCCCTTCTCCCTGTATGCCCCTATCTCCCTGTTGCCTGCGACCAATGGCTAGGTCCATGGGGTATTTTTTTCCCCCTAAAATATCCACAGAATTACTATCACCTACCGCTTTATCAAAATCTGAGACCTGAAACAAACCTCAGAACTGTCCTGTTTGACTCCATCATCTCCCAGATGCTGAGAGAACTTTGCCCCTACACTGGAGACCTGGGTCTGGGTTAGCTTTGCCTTTCCAATGTGGGAGGCTGCCTAAGCTCTGCCCTCTCTCCTTGGGCCTCCTTTCACTTGCAAAGTGAGGGACTAGGCAACATCACCTCTCAGGTCTCATGCTGCTCCAACATGCCAGGATTTTGCATCTAAAAGCTTATCTAATTCAGAACCTTTGTGCTTTAAAGTTTTATTTGTTATTTTAGGACATGTTAGACAAAAAAATAAAATTACTAAAATTACCCATAACAAAAATCTCACCACCCAGAGATACCTGTATGTGTGTATATATATATATATGAAAAAGAAAGTACTCTTGCTGAAACCGGTTTGGCTCAGTGGATAGAGCTTTCAGCCTGCTGACTGAAAGGTCCCAGGTTCAATTCCGGTCAAGGGCATGTACCTTGGTTGCGGGCACATCCCCAGTAGGGGGTGTGCAAGAGGCAGCTGATCTATAATTCTCTTTCATTGATGTTTCTAACTCTCTATCCTTTTCTCTTACTCTCTGTAAAAAAAATCGATAAAATATATTTAAAAAAAGAAAAAGAAAAAGAAAGTACTCTCATTTGTTAGTTTGTTTTCTAATTGTAAAAGTAATATATATTTGGTTTAAAAAAATACTCAGACAATTTAGGAATGTTCGTTTAAAGAAGAGAGTAAAAGATAACCTTACATCCACCACTGAGACACAACATGTTAACAGCTTTGCTGTATAATTTTTTAGGCTTTTAAAATTATAAATGTCCCTTTAAGTTGTTTTCTACAAAAATAGGCTAATACTACATATACTACTTTGTTACTGGAAAATACATGTTTATAAATAAAATGTGAATATTCTTTCAAGTATTTATAACTTTTAGCATTTTTAGTAAATGTTTTGCTCTTGTTTAATTAAATCAATATCAAATATTCATAACTGGACCAGATCCCTCTCCAATGGTCTGCTGTTGTTAATTGAATAAGCCCTATGTATCTTTGATTGCTTTATTTTTTTCCAGGAAGAACAGAACATATTTTATTCTATCAAGTATGACATCAAGGAGGGTGACTGTCCTGTTAAAAGTAACAAAACCTGGCAGGAGTGTGACTACAAAGAACTTGGGCAAGCTGTAAGTATGATGGTCCAGAGCTTCCAGTTTTCTCAATCAAGATTTCCAAATTATTCTATTAGAGCTGGGGGGTGATGAGTACTATTGAACCTGTTTGTGAGGGGTACACATAAACCCTCAAATGTGTACAAAAGTCAAATGGTTGATGTCTATGTTCTTGCATAGACAGAGAGGGCATGAGATGCCAGCCATGAGATGTGAAGAAAGCCCTCCCATGAAGAGGGGACTCTTATGACCAACTGGGTGCTTTGTTTGTGCAGACCTGAGTTGGAATTCTACTATGCCTTTAATTACCTGACCACTTTTAACCCATTGGCTCCCTTGTAAGAGGGTGGTAAAGTTGACCTAAATTGAAAGATGAAAGGACATACATATGAAAAGATCTTGTTTTATTAACAAGGTCTCTTATCCAAACGCCTAACATCTGCTTGCTACACCATAGCTGGTTATTTGCCCTTACCTGTGGGAGCTAACAGCCAGTATCTGCGAGAAAGCAAGCCACTCTTTCCAGAGTCCATGGACTCACCTCTTTAATGTGTGAAAATGTTATTAGTGGAAATGGAGTGTCCACTGGTGGGAAGTGGGGGATTCCTTTTTCCACTGGATGATGGCAGTCCGGTCCTCATGATACCTTGAGAAAAAGAATTTTCTATGACTCACACAGGAAGATGAAAGATCTTTATTTGTGTGGAATTACACATCTGCATTTTTAAAGTGCCATTTCCCTTAAACCAGTCCTAAAAGAGGTGCAGCTGGGGATTCAGAGAGCCAACAGCCAAACCAATGTGCCAAGTTTCCATTCCATGGGGGAACTGGGTCAGGCACTGTTACACAAAGAAGAACAAATCAATACTTAGAGAGATGGAGTTACATTTATTACTCATGGGTCCAGATGAAAATGTGTCTCAAATTCTGGGCCCCAACATGCAGGAATTTCTCCAATTTACATGTTTTGACCTTCTTTGTCTCCCAAATATAAGGTATTTCCGGCCCCTTTTTCAAGTTCTTAAAGAGCCCGTATGTGCTGGCCTTGATACCTTAACCAGAAACCTGCTCTGGAGCCAGCACTGATAACCTTGTCTGGGGAAAGTTTAATGGCCTCTCTGAAGTGGGAGCAGTCTTAGCAAGCAAGAATTTACAGAACCCAAATATCAGGGTTAAATTTCAAAAAGCAGTTTTTATATAATATAATGTTTCAGCACAGCATCAATCTAGTTCCTGTCAATTAATCCATTGTGTTTTTGGGGGAGTGATATATGGCTGTGGGCCATGTGGGAGCATGCAGAGGAGTGTGTCCCCTGCAACAAGAGAGCCAGGAGCCCTAATGAGCAAGAGAGGCAAGAGAGAGAACTTTGTTTAGGAGTTTAATATCTGAAATCTTCCCGTGCTTACAGTTGCCACACCAGCTATGTTCCCAGGTGTGACTGACAGACAAGTACCTTCCCTACATCACTCAGACTTTACTGGGCCTGTGTCTATTTGGCCTTCCCTTTGCTCCTTTTCAGTGAATAACTAGGTATTACCATGGTATCAAAAACTCCACAACCTCTGTGCAGTTGAACCCTAAAGATGAACTGTACGAGGAGAGTCTGCCAGGCTAGTTTTAGGGAATTGTGTTCACCTTGGTGAAAAAGAAATATCTCCTGTGCTCCAAACATAACATTATTTTAAATCTCACTATCTACACTGCCTCTCCTCCCAACATCTCATGAATATCAATAACTTGTAAATAATAATGATTAGGCTACAAAAACATTCATTTTTGTGTCTCAAATCTCCGTTAGAAAAGAATCTTAAGTTTTAAATAAGAGAAAAGCCTACAGCACTAAGTGCACTTCCATCTGAAAGATTAACATAAATTGTCTCCTTTTTCTTTCTTTCTAGGCCACAGGAGAATGCACGGCGACCATAGGGAAGAGACCAAATATGAAATTCTCCGTTGCTTCCCAGACCTGTCACATTACTCCAGGTAGCTGATATATAGGGTGGCTCTGCCCTGGGGGAAATGAACCATTTTCCTGTGGAGCCAGGAACATAACCTGGGTAAATCCCCTTCCCAAAGGGTAGTGTGTGGCTGCACAAGGCCATTTGCAGACTTTGTGGGGGTTGGGGTCTGTGGTGACAGAGTCCTGAGGTGAGGCCAGGCTCCTGCCAATCATCCCCTGGACTCTCCCTGGACAGCAGCGCTCAATTAGGGGTGTGCAAAGGCTCTGGGAAAGGACTAGAAAACATGCCATATACCTCAATTGTGAGGGTGTCCTAGAGCCAGAAAAGCACAGGATTTGAGGTCAGATCTGGCCTGCAATCCTTCAAAAGCACTTCACTTTTTTGTTTCCCTTAAAAGAGGATCATAGTAATTCTCATTGCAGAGGGTTATTGTAGACTGAAACTAGATGGCAGGCTTGAAGTTACAAGCATAAGAATGTATTCATCATCAGAATAAAAGTAATCATAGCTGGTATTTATTGAGCACTTATTGCTAGCCACAGTGCTAATCATTTTACATATGTTGGTTTATTTAATCCTCACAACAAGTCTATGAGGCAAGGGTTAATATTCTAATTTTACAAATGAGGAAACCGAGACCCATCACAGTTAAATATCTTGCCCAATATCCCACAGCTAGCAAATAGCAGGATAGTATAGTAGACCTCATAAGAATGGAGCAATTTATGCAGAGATATAACCACTATTAGCTCCTTCCCTCTGGTGGCACAGTGGCTGGGTGCAGAAGAATGGGCACATCTAGGGAATGTCAATCACAAAAGCCAACCCATTTGGCTTTTTGCAAGATAGGGCTTTAGCATAGGAGACTCCAGAACAGCATCTTCAGCCATGCTCATGAATGTCAGTGAAAGAACAATTGTCTATATTGACCTTAGTCATCCATAAAGAAAACTACATTTCTTAAGTTTCAGCTCTTGCAAGAAGTGGCATTTAAAGAAAAACAGTCCAAAAAAAATTTTTTTTAAAAAAATTGTGGAGTAGCTTTTCATTATTCAGTTTAAGAACTTTAGCTCATAAGCAAATTTTCACTTCATCCAGAACACAGCACTTATGTACTAGGAGAGAAAAAGCTCGTTGCCACATGTTCTAGATCCACAATTACTACTAGGTCGACAATCCCTTATTTGAAACTTTTTTGGCAAAAATTTTTTTAATTGTTTTTAAAAAATTTAAAAAATATCCCCAGAAATGTTGGAGCAGAATGAAAAATCATCCCTTTGCCTGGAATAACTGAATTTGCATATTTCCCTACTCCTTTCACCCTCAAAAGACTGCTCCATAGCTTCTCTTTCCCTAGTCAGAGCTGCCTCTACTGACCAGTGAGTTAAGGCTTATCTGTTATAAACATTACTTGGTAACTTAATACAAGCTCACTCCTGTTTTAATATTGTACATTATTTTATTAAAACCCCATCAGTGGCACCCCATCTTTACTGCCGACCACTCTTCATTCACTTCAGTGGGTCTCTGCACACCCTGAAATTAGAGAATGTTGTGAATACCAGCATTTTCCTGGAGAGAGTGCCATGGTTCTCATCAGGTTCACCAACGAGCCCATGAACCTTGGAATATAGTTCATAACCCCTGGAGAGAAGCCTGGACTCCACAACAGGGAACTCTCTCTACCAATTGCCCAGACCTCAATCACCAGTCCCTGCCTCCCCTTTAAGTCACGGTAAAAAGTATACGCCACATCCCACATGTTGCTCTGACTCATCCTGCTTTCTTGAAAGCCATTCCTCCCTTTGCTCCTTCTTCTCAGGCTCACACTTTATGTTGCCCAGTTGGCCTTGACTGCTTTACACCCTTGTTAGCTCAAGCGTCTTCTCCTCAGGAAAGTCTTTCTAGAGCTCACTCTGGGCTCCTGCCTTTCCAAGCTCCTGCTGAATTATTTTGAAATATTCATCTGTAGTTCCGTCCCTCCTACTCAACTTTGCCCAACACCTTCACCACTTCCAGGGCTGACCAGCAGCCCTGGAATGAGGACTGAACTGATTATTCAAACACAGTTTGACTGTAAAAGACTGGGCTAAGGGGCTCCTGGCTCTTGGGGCCATAGCAGCCTGGATTGTCTGCCTGGTTAGCCTTTTATTGCAGTTTTTATCTTTAGATACAATGAATAGAGTGAGTAATCTTGGGAGGACACATGTGTTTACATTGTCCTCTAGGCAAGAGCATCCAGGAATTAAGCATAAGGATTCCAATAAACACCTGATGCCAGGGTTCTTAATCCAGCATCTAGAAGGGCTTCAGTAATCTGAAGAAGGCACTGTGTGTAAATTAATCAAGAGTCCAGAGATGAAACATTATTTTGGAAGGCATTTAAGGGGTCAGAGGAGCTTGGCTAAAGAAACCAAGTTCTCCAAGTTCTCTTGTCTCTCTGGACCCCTTGCTTTTTATTAACACAAATTGTCCTAAGGCAAATTAGATATGCATGTCAAAGGCCAGGGTTTAGTGTATGGAATCCATTGCCAGATTGGAAGAATTTGCCTTCAGCTATTCAGGTGTTTGGCCAGGAGGAGGCAATAACATGTAGATTGAAATGCCCTCAGCTGTCTGTCAGCAAACAATCATTTATGCAACCTTTTCAGGATTGGGGAAATGCCCTCAGCCATTCCAGATGATTCAGCTCTGCTGTCATGCTGGAATTAGCTTCCAGAAACCTGGGGTTTGTATGTGATCGGACTTGTTTGGAAAGGTCAAAGCATAATTAGGGGTACTGCCTTCAACACTCCCCTATGTCTCCCCTATTTCAAAATTCTAGCAAACAAGGCAGGTGGCCTTCCACACACTTCCCTTTCATCATAATGTCCTCCTTCCATCTTTCCAAACAGGTCTCCTGTGCTTACCAGCACATCACAGTGACCATAACTAACAAGTTAATGTAACCACACAGGCTAGCTCCGCACCTGACATATTCCAGCAGGGGCAAAATATATGCATGTTTGTTAAAATGAATTGATACAAAACATCCTGAATGAGGCTTCAAGGACTTTACACTGAAAAATAAATAATACTACATCTGTATTGTTATACTTCTTTATAAGAGGATAAATTATATATTATTTCTATAATTTACAGTGTTTTTTAAAATAATTATGCACAATAGAATGTACGTAAGATGTTCCTAACTCAATGGTAGGGTTTGTTTTTTTTTTCTTCTGACAAAAAAGCAGACTTTTGTTCTCTTTTTCTAATACATACTAGAATTTACTAGAAAGTTCACTTACCAGGATCTTCAAAATTAACTTACTTATTTAGGACAATGTATCTGAATGTGGGTTTTGCTCATTAACACTGCCCTTTTCCCTACTCTTTCTCTGTCAAGCCGAGGGCCCTGTGGTGACCTCCAAGTATGAATGCCTTGGCTGTGTACACCCCATATCCACTGCCAGCCCTGACTTGGACCCTGTTCTGAGACATGCCATTCAACATTTTAACAACCACACTGATCATTCCCACCTCTTTGCTCTGAAAGAAGTAAAAAAGGCACAGAAACAGGTTTGTGCATTAGTTTTCATTTCTCACAGTATTGTTAAAATTTGTTGGATCTTTATGTTTAGGGTTTCATTGCCTAAAATAAACCATTGGTCATTAGAAAACCTATGATTCCATGACTGGTGGTGAAGGAGCTCTTTCTGTCCTCATCTGACTGGCATAGGAGGTAAAGAACTTTCTCTTAAGTCAAAGTGATTCGGAAACTGCAATATATAAAGGGGAAAAGTGTGGCTAATCAGAACCCTGGCTCTGAGGTGGGTTTTAATGAATGGGTAGTCAGATACATGTTTTTCTTAAAGATGGTGAGATGAAAAGATCACTCTACCATTAAGGTTTTGAGAAAAATTGCATTATCACTTAGCTATCATGAGTCAAATATGGCTCCAAAATATTAAATAATATCCAAATAGTTGGCACAGCTTTTTGAGAACTCTCTAAATTATAGTTTTCATATCATTAAAATAAATGAAATACTTGGAATTCTGGCCTTTTCATTGGGTCCCTTGTATTTCAGTGTCTAATTATAAGGGATTTATTTTAGTCGGTAACATTCCATACTTTTAATAGACCAGTCAACTTCCCTTCATGCAAGACACATATTCTACTCAATTATGTTCATAACAGCTATTGGGGTGGGACTAGCCCAAGATAAAGCAGCACAAAACTTACTGTCTGACTGTATGGGAACCTTAGAACTTATCAGTAAAGGCCATTCTAGCTCCAAAGTGTTTTAACCATTTAGATGAGTATTATTAATATTTCACAAATTCAAAAGGACATTATTTTTCTGTTGCTTGGCAGAGGAAATGTTGCTAGATTTTTCTTAAGAAAATACAGTAACTCCACCTATATACTGCTTTTTTTACTTTCAGATGCGTAGGAGTGTGTGTGTGTGTGTGTGTGTGTGTGTGTGTGTGTGTGTTGAGGAGTGTGAGAGTCATAAAGTGCTCAATATTTATTCAGTCATGACTTTTGTCTACCAATAAGAGTTTATATTTTTGAGTACTTGAAATATACTAGGTAGTATTCTAACTTCCTCATAACACAGTGAATAATGTTTAAACTGCCCTTTAACTGTTCAATTCAACATTGTTTCAGGTGGTGTCTGGATGGAATTATGAAGTTAGTTACTTAATTCAGCAAACTAATTGTTCCAAGGAGAATTTTAAAGTCTTAACTCTAGACTGCAAGACCCTTCCCAATGGTGTAAGTAGGCAAAAATCGAATTATAAAGTTACTAGCCATTGGTGTTCAGTATTTACAGGTCTGGGAATACTCAGCTACATAGGAAGAATCGGTCACTAAGATTTTAGATGACGTGCATGAATTCACAGCCACATTATCCATGTCATTAGTCAAACTGCCTTACCCACCTGGTCAAAAGATCTGTACAACTGGCAATAAGCATTTACAGATAAAACCAGGGCCTGAGATAAAATGATGCCATGTCAAGTTTGTCTGTCCATGTCTTCACACTTTCCTGTCTCCCTTTCTTCCCCACCTGCTAAGGTCCTTCCCAGTGCTCCTGAGCTCTGTGCAGGACACTCCTTAACTTCAAACTTGCCTTTGCTTATTTTCTCTCTTCCTCTCCCACCCATTCCTTTGTTTTTAATAAAACACCCTGAGCTTCCACCAAAATTATGTAACAAGAGAGGATCACAAGGTGGCAGTAGTTAATGTATGTGCAGATGCCTAAGGCACAATAACCACCCCAGGGATCTTTGGATTTTAGCAAAAACTGCTTTAAGCAAGGGACTGCTTCAAGCCCTTTATTCTATTATTCTACTTCTACAATTCCATTATGTGAGAAGATATTAATTTCAGCATTATTATTAATAGAAAAACATTGGGAATGTTTTCAACATAGGGAATGTTTAAATGATTTACAGTATATACATATAGTAGATATATGTAGCCATTAAAAGTATTTTACAGATTTTTTAGTGACTTAATAACATGGTTATTATATGGTAAGTTAAAAAATATATAAAACTATAGATACATATTCATTTAAATACATAAAGTAAATGTAATATCAAAAGTGATGGCGGGGCCCTGGCTGGTTTGGTTCAGTGTATAGAGAATCGGACTGCGAACCAAAGGGATTCAGTTCAATTCTGGTCAAAGGCACGTTACTGGATTACAAGCTCCTCCCAGGCCCAGACTGGGGCCTGGTTCATGTTTCTCTCCATCTTTTCCTCTATCTTCCACTCTCTCTAAAGTCAATGGAAAAATACCTTCATGTGAGGATTAACAACAGTAACAAAAAGTGATGGAGAGGAGCATTTGAGATCTTGCTCCCTGTCATATGTTCTTAGTTTGCCTGAAATAAACTCATAAAAAAATTTAAGTGACAAAAATATGCATAAATATAAAACATAGTTAACTTTCAGTTGGAACTATGAGTGTCTTTTTTTTTTTTTGATTCTTATACTTTCAGGAATTCTTTAGTACTTGCCAATATTTTTAATCAAGCGTGTATTTATTTCATAATTGGAAGAAAAGTTAAAAGGATACTATTAAGAGAGTGAAAGGACAACCCAGAAAATGGGAGAAATTATTTGCATCATATATCTGATAAGAATTAAATATGCAGTATATAAATAACTTCTATAATGCAACAACAAAAAGACAATCAATCTAATTTTCAAATGGGCAAAGGACTTGAAAATAAACATTTATCTAAAGAAGATATGCAAACAGTCATTAAATACATGAAAAGATGCTCAACATAATTAGCTACGGGGAGGGGAGATAGGATGGGGGAGGGGTGTAAAACAAGTCACAATGAGATGCCATTTCACACCTAAAATATGGCTATAATTTTTAAAAAATTGGAAAATAACTAGCATTGGGAAGGATGTGGAAAAATTGAAACTTTTGTCCATTGCTGATAAGAATGTAAAATGGTGCAGCCACTGTGGAAAACACTTTGGTAGTTCCTCAAAAAGTTAAACATAGACTTACCATATAACACAGCAATTGCACTCCTAGGTATGTACCCAAAAGAATTAAGAAACCGGGAGTCAAACTGATACTTACATGCCAGGATTCATTGCACCATTATTCACAATAGCCAAAAAGTGGAAACAACCCAAGGGTCCATCAACAGATGAGTAGAAAAACAAAATGTGATGTATATATAAAACAATGGAATGTTCTTTAGCGATAGAAAGAAATGAAATTCTGCCAAAATCTACAACATAGATGAACCTTGAAAACATTATGCCAAGTGAAAGAAGCCAGGCATAAAAAGACAAATATTATATGATTCCACTTATATGAAATATCTAACATATGCATAGAAGCAAAAGTAGATTTGAGTTTACCAAGTTTACTAAGGGGATGGAGAATGGGAATTTATTGCTTAATGGGTACAGAATTTGTGTTTGGGGTGATGTAAACTACTGGAAATAGCAGTGATGGTTAAATAATGTAATTAATATCACTGAGTTATATACTTAAAAATGGTCAAAATGGCAAATTTTATGTTACATATATTTTACCATAATAAAAAATATAGTAAAAAGGAAGAGAGAGAGAGAGAGAGAGAGAGAGAGAGAGAGAGAGAGAGAGAGAGAGAGAAACATTTTAAAAATGTATGCTCTAGCTACTCTTTAACTTTGTTATTTTTAGTCATCTGGCCTTTAAAGAATCTATTAACACCTTCTATTTTTTATGTTCTTTAGTTAGCCATTTGAGAATATATAGGCCTAAATGTTACCTAACTTTAATCTCCTGCATCTATTTGTAAGGTATCCATTTAGTTCTTTCTTTGCAACATACACAAATTAAGGGCTGACTGTAGTCACAAAATCCAATCAGGTTTTGGCTGGAGTGGCTGCTGGGTCACGGGGCAGTTCCAAGGCCTATCTGTTTGATGGTGCTGATGAGTTCCTAAAAAAAGGCCATTCTATCCTTCAAGATGGCTTGGGTTCTGTACTGGAGTCCCACAGTGGTGGTAGTCTCCGCTTGTCCAAGAGAGCCTGGTCTGCCAGTCCCTGCTGCTCCTCCAGGGATTTAACTGTCCCTTACTCACTCACATACACACTCTCCTTTGATAACCTCACTCACTCACTTCCCCTCCCTCCCCTCCATCCTGCCAGCCTCCGTATTCAAGATTACCAACATGTTCCTTTTGAATGCTTCCACCATTTGCTCAGTAGTCATCTTTTCCCCCTAGTTTATCTAGTCAGTATTTTTAAATATAGCTTTTGAACCTATCCTGACCAAATTTTAATGTATCTTTTGAGGTCTCTAAATTGAAGCTTTTTTCAAGATATCTCAACATTCTTATTTTATACATAAATTTGTGACAACCTTAATTCTATAATAGTTTCTTATGAAAAACCTGTTCTCTACTAATATATTTGTAATGTCATGTTTTATCAGTAGGTTTAAATTTGTGATTTATTATTCTAGTGTTTATAACTTAAAAACTAACCTTAGAATAAGTTTGTAAGAAAAACTTACATTGTCATATAGACTGGAATTGCATTACATTTCTAAATTAATTTAAGGAGCTCTGGCCAGTTTTGCTCAGTGGGTAGAGCACTGGCCTGCAGACTGAAGGGTCTCAAGTTCGTTTCTGGTCAAGGGCACATGCTTGGGTTCATCGCCAGTAGGGAGTGTGCAGGAGGCAGCCAATCAATGAGTCTCATCATTGGTGTTTCTATATCTCTTTCCCTCTCCCTTCCTCTCTGAAATCAATGAAAATGTATTTAAATTAATTTAAGAAGAACTGATGTATCAACTATATTTCATTTTTCAGTCAAAATCTTGGCATACATCTATACTTAATCAAGTTTTATTTTAAACTTTTAAAAGTTGTGTGATTTTATTTATTTATATAGAACATTGCTCACTGAAGTTATTTGCAGGTTTTGAAGTGGTGTTATTTTGTTTGTTTATTTTTGGTTTTTGCTCTGAAAAAATAAATTTTGTTTTTTCATTTCATTTTATTCATTTTAATATTATTTTTATATAAATCTATCAATTTAGATATATTTACCTTATATTCAACAAATGAGCTCTGAGTAACTCTAACAGCTTTGCATTCTTTCCTTTATTGTTCTAAGTGTAAAAGAAGATATTATTTTATCTCTTCTTTTCCAATGCTTATGTTTTGTTCTGGGTCTCAATGAATTGAGCAAACTTCCAGAGATATTCCACACATATTTGTGTTTCACTCCTGATTTTATTGGAAAAATCTCTATAATTTTGTTATTTATAATATTTGCTATGGGTTCCAGGTAGGCATTCTTATCATTAAAGAAGCATCCTTACATTCCTGTTTTTAAAGAAGTTTGTTTTGTTTTTAAATAAGAAATTGGTGTTAACAGACTCATAGATACAGAGAACACACTGACAGGTGTCAGAGGAGAGACAAGATATGGGGTTAAGTGAGAAAATTGAAAGAATTAAACAAAAAAAACCAAACCCCAAAAACTCACAGACATAGATTACCAGAGAGAAAGGGGGTGGAGAAAGTAGAAGAAGATAAAAGGGGGATAAGTGATGACAGAAGGAGACTTGACTTTGAGAGGTAAACATGCAATACAATACACAGATGATGTATTTTAGAATTGTACACTTGAAACCTATATAATTAACCAATGTCACCCCAATAAATTTTTTAAATTTAAGACAGAAAAGAAATTTGTGTTAGAATTTAGCAAATGCTTTAAGTATGTATTGAAATGTCATGTTATATATTTCTAATTTAATCTGTTACATTGTTTTGACAACTTTCCTAATTATAACTTCCCTAAATGTAGATTCATAAACTCTATTTCCTTAGTATTAATTATTCTTTAAATATGCATTTGGATTTTATTTATAAAATAAAGAACTTTTTTTTTTTTTATAAGTGAAAGTGGTTTGACAGTTTTCTGGGTATGGTTCTGTGTGCATTCTATTTTTTCAGGTTTTGGTATTCAGATTATATTTATATATATATATATATATATATATATATATATATATATATATATATTGACCATAACGAGCAGTCACTAAGATGCCCAGTGTGGCCAGCAAACCAGCTCGATCAGGGGGTAGGGCCAGCCAGCCAATCTTGCAGTCCCTCCCCTCTGCCAGCCTGCCCCAGATCAGACTCTCAAACCATAATCAAGACTGGGGCAGGCTGACCAAATGCCCCCTTTCTTCCACCTAGCTAGCCTCACTCAAATCAGCCTGCCCCAACATGATAGGCCTGCAGACCCTCCCCCTGTCTGGCCCACCCCTAATCGGACCTCCTCAACCTAATAGGGGATGGGACCGGCTGACCAACCTCTTGCTGTCCCTTGTCCCAGCTGGCCACACCCCCGATGGGCTTCCACCCCCCTGATCAGCCTTCAGCCCCTCCCCCTGGTCAGCCCTGTGCCTGATTGCCCTCCCACTCCAATAGAAAGCAGAGACAGCCAGCCAATCTCCTGCAGCCCCTCCCCCCATGGCCCCACCCCAGATTGGTCCCATCAGAGGCAGGACCAGCCAGCCAACCACACATGGCCTCTCCTCAAGGCTTCTTGCCTCCAATTATCATCCCCACCTCATTCATGGGTGGGGTCCACCAGTCAATCGCCCCCTGCCCCTTCCCCCTGTTGGTCGAGCACTGATCAGGTCTTCATCAGGGGGGGTGAGCAGGCCAACCTCTCACCATCTCTTCCTCCCAAATGGCCCAGTCCCAATCCCACCTGAGCACGAATTTGTGTATTGAGCCTCTGATAACTTTATAGAATGAATTGGATGTGTGTTACATGCAGTTGAGTCAGCTCTGACTCCTGGTGACCTGATGATGACTGATGGCCACACTGTTTTGACCTCAACAGCTCTGTTGAACACCTGTAGACTCATTTCTGTGGCTTCTTTTATGGAGTCAGTCCATGTCATATTTGGTCTTCCTCTTTTCCTGGTGCCTTCTATTTTGTAGTTAGATGGTTAGCCACTATTTTTTGACTTGGGTAGTGTGCCACTATTTTCTATATTCAGAAACAGTTTACATAGCAAAGAACTAAATGTTTCTTTAATTTTAAAAATTATTCATCTATAAAACATCTATGTTGTTTGGAGGTGAGAAAAGGAATGGAAATTGAGAGTAATGATAGCATTCTCTGTACTTCAGTTACTGGTCCATTCAAATTTGTTCTTGTGTTTAAGTCAGCGTTGTTTATAGTTTTCCAGAAAAGTATTCATTTCATTGGCATTTCAATTAACATACACTTGTTCATAATTATTCTCTTATATTTTAGCTTCTTTTTTAATTTAATAAATCTAATTTTATTGTTCAGATTATTCCAATTGTTTCTCCTTTTTCCACCTATAACTCCCCTCCACCCGGTGCCCATCCTATCCTCTGCCCTTACCTCCCCTTCCACTGTCCTCATCCATAGGTGTACAATTTTTGTCTAGTCTCTTCCTGTATCCCCACACCCCTTTCTCCCTGAGAATTATCAATCCACTCTCATTCTATGCCCTTATTCTATTATATTCACCAGTTTATTCTGTTCATCAGATTTTTAATTCACTTGATTTTTAGATTCACTTGTTGATAGATATGTATTTGTTGTTCATAATTTTTATCTTTACCTTTTCTTCTTCTTCTTCTTCTTAAAGAATACCTTTTAGCATTTCATATAATACTGGTTTGTCAGTGATGAACTCCTTTAGCTTTTTAGTATCTGTGAAGCTCTTTATCTGGCCTTCGATTCTGAGTGATAGCTTTGCTGGGTAGATTATTTTTGGCTGTATGTTCTTGCTATTCATCACCTTGAATATTTCTTGCCATTTCCATCTGGCCTGCATGGTTTCTGTTGAGAAATCAGCTGACAATCCTATGGGTGTTCCTTTATAGGTAACTACCTGTTTCTTTCTTGCTGCTTTTAATATTCTCTCTTTGTCTTTTGCTCTTGGAATTTTAATTATGATGTGTCTTGGTGTGGTCCTCTTTGGATTCCTTTTGTTTGGGGTTCTGTGTCCTTCCTGGATTTGTAAGTCTATTTCTTTCACCAGGTAGGGGAAGTTTTCAGACATTATTTCTTCAAATAGGTTTTCAGTATTTTGCTCTCTCTCTTCTTCTGGCACCCCTATTATTCTGATATTGGTACACTTGAAGTTGTCCCAGAGGTTTCTTACACTATCTTCAACTTTTTGGATTCTTTTTTCTTTTTGCTTTTTTGGTTGAGTGTTTTTTGCCTCTTTGTATTTCAAATCTTTGACTTGATTCTTGCATTTCTCTAGTCTGCTATTGGATCTCTGTATAATATTTTTTTTTCAGACAGTGTATGTTTAATTTCTAGTTGGTCCTTTTTCATATCCTTGAAGGTCTGCTTAATTTATCTGCCTTTTCTAGGAAATTCTTGAAAAACTTTATAACCATGGTTTTGAACTCTATATCCAGTCATTTGTTCTCCTCCATTTCTTTCGTTTGTGATCTGTTTCTTGGTCTCCAAATTTTCACTGCTTCCCTGAGTTGGTAGGGTGGCTTTGTGTGCTAGGTTTCCTATACGGCCCAGTGGGTCGGCCTCCCAGTTACCTGAGGTGGACACTCTTGGTGCACCTCTTTATGGACTGTGTATACAGCTTTGTTGTAGTTAAGTCTTGATTGTTGTTGGTATCACTGGGAGGAATTGACCTCTAGGCCAATTGGCTGTGAGGACCTGCTGTGTCTATAATGGAAGAACTGCTGTGCTGGAGACACCCTTATGATGTAGGACTTGTTTCAGTGGGGTTTTGGTGATTACTGAGTCTGCCTCTTGAATGTGTTACTTATGGATGTGAGTAGTTGAAATCTGGTGTCGTCTTACATTGACCACTAGGTACACTAGCTTCTGGATCTCGAATGGGATGCAGGTCAGCTACTTTCTGAGGCCACCCAGCAAGAGCTACAGGGAGAACTACAGTTTTGTCCTCTTTGCTTGGGGTTTGGAGGTTTTGAAGTTGTCTGACCAGAGCTTTAGTTTGTTAGATTATTCTTCTATAAGGCAGGCCATTTATATGCAAAAACCCCTGTATAGGCTGGGTAGGCTTGTAGATTGTGTGGGGCGGGGTCTCAGGGAGTCCCTAGGCTAGGGCGTGGCAAATAGCGATGGCTGCCAGTCAGCCTTCTCTGCGTTTCCAATTCCCTGCGCCCTGCACCCCAGCTCAGTAAAAAATGATTGCTGGGCGCACCTCTGCAAAAAAGTCACCCTCACTTTCCGACCCAATGGCAAACAGTCCAGCTTCTTCCAGTAGAAGTTTGGGTCCCTAGTGTCTCCCAGGAAACTGGAGTTAAGAGTAATTGAGAGCTTGTCTCCCTTTGGGTTGAAAAAAGCAGTGTACCCAGTTGCCCAATTTGCACATCTCCATACCTCAGCTTTTCAGCACTTGTGCATGTCTCAATGCTCTTTTCTCTTTCCTTCCAGTTGTAGAACTTCCACTCAGCCAGCTTTCTTATGGTTCTGGGTGATAGATGTTTTGTCTTTTAGTTGTAGTTTTGAAATTGTTGTGCAAGGCAGCATTTTGGTGTTTACCTAGGCTGCCCTTTTGTTTTCTCCTATTTTTAGCTTCTTTGTAACATTTCTGAGGACTTTATTTTCTGAATTTGATTTTTTTTTTTTCTATTCCCAAGAATGACCATTTGGATTTATTTACTATTGGTAGTGCTTTCTGTTTTCTAGTTCATCAGTTTTGCTTTATTGTTTTCTCCTTTTTTTCTCCCTTAAGGTTATTTATTATTCTTTTCCTTTTTCTAACTTCCTGATGTAAACACTTTGGTATGAGGTTCTTTTGTTTGTTTCTTTCACCTCTCTTTTTAAATTATGAAAGCATAATAGCCATGAGTTTAATTCCAAATGCTGCTCTGTCAATATTATATAAAATTTTCAGTTTTGTTATTTTGTTTTATATTTTTCCTTATCTAAAGAAGATCTTAACTATTTAGGCAAAAGTGTTTAGATTTCCAAGTAGTTAGTTTTTTGTTTATCTATTTAACTATATATTTTTTAAAAATTTCTTTTGGTGTGGAGGTCAAAGGACATGCCTTTATTATTTTGATTTAAAAATTTATTGAGCCTTTTTTTGTAACCTAATATAAAATCAATTAAAAATGTATGTATCAGACTTATAAAAATCATATTTAAGTCATACAGATCATATAAAAATACCACCTAAATACATTTCTATTTTTTTATTCATTTTTTATGATTTTATTTATTTTTTTTTATCCATTCGGTCCATCTTAAATTTATAGTTGTATATAAAATGTCTCCACCACCATTATTTTACTATTTCTCCATATATATATATATATATATATATATATATATATATAATTTTTGCTTTATGTCTTTTAACTTCTAGATTATATCTTTATAAAAATAAAATTACCTTCATTACTACCATCATGAGTGTTTTTGTTAACTTGAATTTTACTTTGTCCAGTATTAATAATACTCTAGATCTTTTTTCTGTTTTTATTTGCTTCATATAGCTTTGATCATCTATTATGTTTAATCTATCTTTACCTTTTATATTACTAGATATTATTCTTGAAAATATAATACATTAATTTTGTTTTTAAATTAATATGGAAGTATTTGCCTTTCTCTTTTTAAAAATGTTTTTATTGCTTTTTAGAAAGAAATGATGGGAGAGTGATAGAGAGATAGAAATATCAATAAGAAAGGAACATAATCAATCACCTGACTCCTGCACACCCCAATCTGGGGATCCAGCCCATGACCTGAGCATGTGCCCTGACCCATGAATCTAAACGTGACCTCTTGGTTTCTAGGTTGACACCCAACCACTGAACCACACGGACTGGTCTGAAAATCTTTATCTTTCTATAAGAAAATTTACCCATTCAAATATATTATATTTTCACATATTTTTATTCATTTCAGAGAGAAAAGGAAAGGGCGAGAGATATAAAAAAACATCAATGAGTGAGAACCATTGAGCAGCTGCCTCCTGCACACCCCACACTAGGGATCAAGCCTACAACCTGGGTATATGCTCTGACCGGGAATCGAGCCATGACCTCCTGATGCTCAACCACTGAGTCATGCTGACTGGGCTTTATGATTATTATTTTTATACTAAGTATTCTTGTCATCTCATTTCATGTGTTTGTGAAAATACATTTATCATTGTTGATGCTAATACCTAATTGTTTCTTATTCTCTTTTGCAGTGTGATTAGGTTTTGTTTTGTTTTGTTTGTTTTGTATGTAAAGTCAACATCTTATATTTAATGGTACCAGTTGTTTACTTTAAAAATTCTTAAAAGCGTTTTTAACTTATTTGCTTTTTAAAACTAGGATACTGGTGAATGTACAGATCTTGCATATATGGATCCTCAGCTAAGAATTGCTTCCTTCTCACAGAAGTGTGAGGTTTTTCCAGGTATGCAATAATACATGTTTGTGCTATATTAGTACATGCTGATCCCAGACAACTGGCAAGGTCTTTTCATAGGAATTGTGCTTTGGTCCCATGATATAATCAACAGCCCTTACAGCTGTACCCCATTCTGCACAGTTGTGTTATAGCTGATGCAGTTGGGACTGCTCTGCCAGTGGCCAGAGGGAATATGGTGACAGGACAGATTGATGTTCTTTGATCAAAGATGATCTCTAGATGCAATGTCAGCTGGTCTTTCTTGTGTATAAGATGTCACTACATCAGGTCTTATAAATTGGGGAAACTGTATCTCCTATTTAACCACTTAGAATAAAATCCTTTCAATTAAATTTTTTTTTTCCTCCTGCATATTATATTGGGGGGAAAGTGAAATAGTGCAAATTTATGGTCAAGCCAGTGTTTCTTATACCAAGAGTTGGCTTTTCTCATACTTGGAAGATGTTTGCATTCATTCCACAGTGAGAAGCATCATTGAAGCTCCCTGCTCACCAGAATCAGAGGACTTAAAATTTACCCACCTGAGAATCATTCCTTTAAATTAAGTGTTCCTTTTTTACACTTTCTTTCAAAAATGCAAAAACTTAGGAACAGTGCAGCTCATTGATATTGAGGGTGTACTAGCTAACACCTTCTGATGGAAAGTTTCACTAAATACCCTTGACTCTGAGGAGAGGAAAAGAGGACAGGCAGTAAGGTGAAGGTCATACAGACAACCTCTACCCGCTCACTACTGGCCTTTAGGCTGCACATGGCCCTCTGCTAATTAGTGCTGGACAATATGCAGGAGAGGTATTAGGCTAGACTGCTCCTTCGGTGCACACACTGACTTAAAACCTGCTTCTTCTTTCAGCGGAGGATTTTGTATTACCACCTACCATAGTTTGTCCTGGCTGCCCCAAAGAGATACCAGTTGACCACCCAAATCTGAAGGAGCCTCTGACTCATTCCATTACAAAGCTGAATGCAGAGAATAATGCAACCTTCTATTTCAAAATTGACACTGTGGACAAAGCAACATCACAGGTCTGTAAATTAAGGTACAAAAACAGTGATTTTACAGTCTATATGCAAACTGCTTACTAATATCACAACTGGTCTTGGGCTGGAAAATAGTATACCTGGTAAAAGGAATTGAATATCACGTCTCAATCTCATTACATGCTTTTGCTATGTGATCTTAGTTAAGCATTTAGAACATTCCATTTTCTGTCTGTAAAAAACTGGAGTGAAACTCAAATAAGATCATGTATGTCAAGCCTTGGCCAGGTAACTCAGTTGGTTAGAAGCGTTGTCCTGATATGCCAAAGTTGCAGGTTTGATCCCAGGTCGGGAGACATACAAGAAGCTACCAGTGAATGCATAAATAAATGGAACATAAAAAGAGAGATAATATATGTCAGTACATTATCTTCTCGAACTTTAATGTGTTATATAAATTCTAGCAACAATTATGTAATTAATAAAATGTAGGGCAAGGAAAATCTACTTTTATTCTCTGTCTTTCTAGAGTTGTTTCTTGTTGTAGCATCACTTAGTGCCTTGGAATCAGCCACATGTCAGTCTATCATCACCCAGACTCTCTTCACATTCTCACCTCCATGTCACTTCCCAACTGCCTAGGTCTCCTTCGAGCCCACGAATGTGTCCTCTAGGGCAGTGTTTTGCAACCTTCCTAATGCTGTGATCCTTTAATACAGTTCCTCATGTTGTGGTGACCCCCAACCATCAAATTATTTTCATAACTGTAATTTTGCTACTGTTATGAATCGTAATGTAAATATGTGTTTTCTGATGGTCTTAGGCGACACTGCTAGCAGTTCTCAACATGTGGGTCATGACCCCTTTCCCAGGGGTCAACTAAGACCACGGAAAAAAAACAGATATTTACATTACCATTTATAACAGTAGCAAAATTACAGTTATGAATTAGCAATAAAAATAACTTTATGGTTGGTGGTCACTACAACATAAGGAACTATATTAAAGGGTTGCAGCATTAGGAAGGTTGAGAAGCATTGATCCATGCTATTCAAATGGTAAGAATTCCTTCTTTTTTATAGCAGCATAGTATTCCATTGTGTAGATTTACCACACTTTTAATCCACTCATCTGCTCATGGGCACTTAGGCTGTTTTTAAATCTTAGTTTTTATAAATTGTGTTGCTATGAACACAGGGGTGCATATATCTATTTAAAAATTTATTTAATTTTTAGTTTTACATATGTCTCCACCCCCCCTCCCCCATTAACATCTCCCTGGCCATTCCCACCCCCAAACATATGCCCTCACCTCCCTAGTGTCTGTGTCCATGGGTTCTGCTTATGGCATGCATACAAGTCCTTTGATTGCTCTCTTACCCACCCACACCCCCAATGCTATTCTTGTGTTTGTCAGCTTTTCTTCTCACTTCAGATTTCTGCTTTCTTGTGAAATTCCCTTATTCTTGATGCAGGAATACCCTCTACTACACCATATATTGCATATCAGAGGTTTGCTGTCAGGAGAGAGAACCACTCATTTTATACATGACTATTTAGTCTTGATAGCACTTGCATTTCTCTGTAAATTAATGAATCTGTATCCCAGCATGGTGTGTATTTGTTTATGCCAAGGATGCCAGGGGATCAACAGGTAATGCTGTAAATTGAAGGGAGCTGATATCCCTTCACTTGCCAAGTCAATTTGAAATATGATGAGAATCTCAGACTTACTTACAAAGATGAATCTCTACTCAGGGGTCCTCAAACTATTTAAAGTGGGGGCCAGATCACGGTCCCTCAGAGAGCTGGAGGGCCGGACTATATGAACTACTAATTCCTACTGTAACACCTTGGCTGCGCTCACTGCCCAAAAAACCTGGCGGGCCGGATCAGACTCCTCTGGGGGCTGCATGTGGCCTGCGGGCCGTAGTTTGAAGACCCCTGGCTCAGAACAATTTGGCTGTTCTGACATGATTATTCAAGGAGGCCCTGCTGGAAGCAGCCAAGTTACCACTTGATGATTTTGCCAAATAACGAATTTTTGACAAAGATTTATTTTACAGATTTGGTCTTCCTTGGCTTTGCATATTTGGTCCTATTTGGATGCATGTCCATTTCCAGCTGGTTTCAGATGCCAAATATTTCTTAATTTCTCCATTTGCACATGTGAATGACGTGATTTCTGTCATAGGCCATTTCTTTTGCCCTGCCTCTGCCGCCACTGTCCCCACTGTTGGCCATATTCCTCCCTGTCATTGCTCAGATGAATATACTTCAAGGATCTGGGTGTGCACATTTAGGAATTTTTCCTTTAATAAAGTACTAGAAATGTCAAGGCATATGTGTATGTCTAAGACTTCTGATGCCAATTGTCAAATTGCCAAACTATTTGTTTTTATGCCATTTTATATTCATACCACCTGACTATAGGACCTTGATCATCTTGCTTTGATTTCTATTCCTACCAACAGTGTCTGAAGCTGTGTGCTTCCCACATGCGGCCAATACCAGGTATCACCACTGTGTTTTTATCTTTGCCAACATGTGGAAGATTAAAAGTGCTGTTGTGTTGTTGGTTTTTTTAATCTTTGGTTGTTAATGAAGATAGTCATTTGTTTCTGGCTTAATGATTATTTTAACTTCTTTTCTGAAATACTTGTTCATGTCTTTTGTTCATTTTTTTTCCTATTGAGATTTACATGCATAAGAATATTAATTTTATAACCATATTTTCCCCATCTTTTATTTTATTTAGTTTGCTTGCTGTGATTTTTGAGAATCAGTTGTCCTTTCTCTCTGAACAAATTTAGACATTTCTTCTCCATTTAGATTTTCTTCCTCTGCTTTTCACCTAAGAAAGGCCTTCTTCGTCCTAAGACCTGATGAATGCATATTTATATCTTCTGAGTTTATTTCATCAATTTAAATTCTTCATACATTAGAAATTTATTTTGCTATATGGTTATCTCTACTTTAAAAACAAAGATTGAACAGGATGAGTTTGAGCAGGGAAGACTTTTGATAAGAATGACACCTGATAGTAATGGCGATAGAGATGGCATCTTGAGGACCTCAAATGGGAGATTTACATCTGTTTAATTCCTTCTTCTTGACCCTGAATAGAGTTGAGCCATCAGTTGTGGTTTGTATCACATATTGTCAAATTTCTTAGGCAACATTACCTTGATTAACATTATTGTTACAGAAAGTTAGATTAAGATATATTCTGAAATGAGCAAGAAAACTATGATCACCAAAAATATAGACCCTAAAACCCTTTTAGAACATTCCTTCCCATTTACACCTATACCTGGAGTCTTAAAAGTTAAGGATCAAATTTTTCTTAAAAATTTAACCATGTTTACCCAGCAGAACAATGCCAGAAAAAGTAGAGGGGGAGCTAAGTTCTTCCTATGACTCAGTTCTCCTGCTCTCTTCCTCCCGCCACACATTTTGCATGCTTTTAAAAAGCACACAGATAGGGAAGACTGTTGTGGTTTGCTTTTTTAAATGAGATTATACTATCACCCTGTAGCTTCATTTATTTTATTTCTTAATATGATTTTATTGATTTTAGAGAGAGAAGAAGGGAGAAGGAGAGAGAACCACTGTCTCGTGCATCACCCCCCCACTCCTAACACAGCCTCCTCCCCAAACCTGGGAATTAAAGCCACAATTCAGGCATGTGTCCTGACTGAAAATCAGGTGCATGGGATGACATTCAATGGATTAAGCCACACCAACCAGGGCTGTAACTTCATTTTTTAAAATAATAGTCATCTCTCCAGGTCATCTGATATATTTATGTATTCTTTTATACACACACACACACACATACACACACACACACACACACACACTTAGATCCTAGAATTAAGTACTGAATAACTTGGACTAGAAATTGGGCCATAAAAACTAACTCTTTAACATACAATTTAAAGTCACTTTCATCAAGTATATTTTTAAAGTTTGAGATGTAAGATATGGCACTTAAAAATGACTTTTAAAAAGCTATATGTGCAATTTTATTGAAGTCAGTGTAATTTTAAAAAATATGAGTTTAATTTTTAAATAAATAAATTGTGCCTCTTTTATATAAAAATAAATAAATAAATTGGGCGACAAAATATTCATGTGGACACAGCATTCTATAAAGATTAAAGATGTTGCTACAGTACTGGCCAGTGTGGCTCAGTTGGTTGAACATCGTCCTGAGCACCAAAAGTTTGTGGATTCAATTCCCAGTAAGGGCACATGCACAGTCTTGATCCTAAGTAAGGGGCATAAAGGAGGCAGCTGATCGATGTTTCTCTCTCTCTCCTTCTTCCTTCCTCTTCCTCTAAAAATCCACTTTTAAAAAAACTCTTGATAGAGATTAAAATGATTTCTTTAAAAAAAAATATATATATATATATATTGATATATTGATATATATAATATATATATTATTGATTTTTTACAGAGAGGAAGGAGAGGGATAGAGAGTTAGAAACATTGATGAGAGAGAAACATTGACCAGCTGCCTCTTGCACACCCCCTACTGGGGATGTGCCCGCAACCAAGGTACAAGCCCTTGACCGAAATCGAACCTGGGATCTTTCAGTCTGCAGACTGACGCTCTACCACTGAGCCAAACAGGTTTTGGCTAAAATGATTTCTTAATGTAAAACAACTAGAGGGCCAGTACACTAAATTTGTGCACCTGCTGGGGGGTTGTCCCTTAGCCCAGCCTATACCCTCTCCAATCTGGGACCCCTCGAGAGATGTTAAACTGCCCGTTTAGACCCGATGGGATCGGGTCTAAACAGGCAGTCAGACATCCCTCTCACAATCCAGGACTGCTGGCTCCCAACTGCTCACCTGCTTGCCTTCCTGATCGCCCCAACCACTTCTGCCTGCCAGCCTGATCACCCCTATCACTCCCATGCCAGACTGATTGATGTCTAACTGCTCCCCTACCAGCCTCTTTGCTCCCAATTTCCCTCCTCTGCCGGCCTGGTCACCCCTAACTGCCCTCTCCTATAGGGTTGATCGCCTCCAACTGCCCTCCCTTGAAGACCTGGTCCCTCCCAACTGCCCTCCCCTGCTGACCATCTTGTGGTGACCATCTTGTGTCCACATAGGGGCAGGATCTTTGACCACATGGGGGCAGGATCTTTGACCACATGGGGGCAGCCATCTTGTGTGTTGGATTGATTGTCAATCTGCATATTACTCTTTTATTAGATAGGATAGAGGCCTGGTGCATGGGTGGGGGTCGGATGGTTTGCCCTAAAGGGTGTCCTGGATCAGGGTGGGGGCTCCCTTAGGGTGTGGCCTGGGTGAGGGGTCTGTGGTGGTTTGTAGGCCACACACCCTGGAGACCCAAGCAGAGGCCCTGGTATCTGGAATTTATTTATCTTCTACAATTGAAACTTTGTAGCCTGGAGTGAAGACCTAGGTGGGCCAGTGCAGGTGGAAAGCTTGGCTTCCTTCGTTGCCAGGGGAAACCCTAGCCTGCTCTCTCTAGCTCTGTGGCTGCCACTATTTTTCTTGGAATTTATCTTCTATAACTGAAACTTTATAGCCTGTAGTGGAGGCCTAGGCTGGCCAGGGTGTGTGGAAAGCTTGGCTTCCTCTATTGCCAGGGAAACCCAAGCCTCTCAACTGCCCTCTGTGGCTGCAGCCATCTTAGTTAGGGTTAATTTGCATACTCGCTCTGATTGGTTGGTGGGCGTGGCTGGTGGGCATGGTTTGAGTGGAGTGATGGTTAATTTGCATATCACTCTTTTATTAGATAGGATTAAGAGAGGCAAACTAAAAAATCCAAAGGATTTTCCTAATCACAGAATTTAATCCACAATTTCATTTAACCCACAATTTCTGTAGTGACACTAATTCAACATTTCTCTGATTCAAGACTTGGCATGACAGTAAGGCATACTTAAAGAAAATGTTTAAGTTTTTTTCCCTATTCTTCTTAGATTCTATTAAGACTTGAGTGCTTGAATGTTGTTGAATAAGAAAAATCATAAAAGTATAAAAATAAAAATTGTAACTTTGTTTCCTTTTATAGAAAAGGAAAGAAGACAAACCAACAGCCAAATATTTTACACATGTATGCAAACTAAAAATTTAGCTGTCAAACATTTGTACTTTTATTTGTATACTTCTCATTTGATCAGTGTATAATTAAAATTTTAATATTCTCCCCTAAGATCCCTTAAGGTATAAACATATAATCCTATCTAATAAAAGAGTAATATGCAAATCAGCCATTACTTTGCTACATCACTTTGGTCCCCAGGGTTTCATACCCACATTCAAGTGTGAGAAACATTAGTTTGTATCATTTCCAATTTTTAAGAGAACCTTGGGAGGTAGATAAGACTTTTCCCATTATCAAGGATGAGACACTAAAAATTGCAAAGATGCTGAGATCCTGGAGTGGATAAACCCAGAGGGCAGTTAAGGGCAAACAGGCTGGCAGGGGTGTGGTTAGGGGTGATCAGGCTGGTAGGCAGAAGCAGTTAGGGGCAATCAGGAAGGCAGACAGGTGAGCAGTTGGGAGGCAGCAGTCCTGGATTGTGAGAGGGATGTCTGACAGCCTTTGAGGGGTCCCAGATTGGAGAGGGTGAAGGCTCGGCTGAGGGACATCCCCCCATGCACGAATTTCATGCACTGGGCCTCTAGTTTATTATGTAATATTAATTAAGTTTCTACTTTGTGCTAATTAATTTTCCAGGTGGTGGCTGGGAGAAGATATTTTATTGAGTTCACAGCCAGGGAAACCACATGTTCCAAGGAAAGTAATAAAGAGTTGACCGAAAGTTGCGAGATCAATAAACTTGGGGTGAGTAGTCATGCAATTCTCTACTTATCCCCTGTAAATCTACTTAATATTTTACACTTGTCTAAGTATTTCATGAATAACACTGTTCTCTCTTTTGGCTTTGTTTTCATGGATAGGAAATTCTAAAATGCACTTCTGATGTTTATGTGGTACCCTGGGAGAATAAAATTTATCCTACTGTCAAATGCCAATCAACAGGAAAGGTATGATTCTAATTAGTCATCTAGTGTAAATTTTGCTCATTCTTTAAAGTCCTATTTGTGGGTTGAAAATGAACCACTATTTAAATGAATTGGGGGACTATCTTTTTAGAATGTAGAGAACTCTCACATTTCTGTGCTGACCTCTCTTTTTTATGTCTAGAAATGAAAACCACAGCCAGTTCCCTTAATAACTACTCACCCATTGTCAATGTCCTATCCCTCAGGTGGCTCTCTCTTAATGAAGGGAAGCCCTTGCTGGGCAGAGCCAATGCAAGCTCTGCAGATTTAAGCTGTGCCTGAGATGCTTCACTGGCATTTGCCTCCATTCAAGGGACTTGATGTCCGACTCCACTCCACACCGACTTAATCCAAATCTGCAGTTTAATATGGTCCCCAGGGTTTCATACCCACATTCAAGTGTGAGAAACATTAGTTTGTATCATCTTTTCCAATTCTTAAGAGAACCTTGGGAGGTAAGTGAGACTTTTCCCATTGTCAAGGATGAGACACTAAAAATTGCAAAGATGCTGAGATCCTGGAGTGGATAATACGTGATCAAGTGTTTCCTCTGACCCAGGCACTGTACTGAGGATGTCACAAGTATTTTTCTGTTGACAACACCATGAGGCAGGTGCTGCTGTTAATCCTATTTTAGAGATGAGAAAAGTGAAGCTAGTGCTAGTGGTATGTGGATTCAAGTGTAGGTCAAATCAGAGTCATCCATGTTCACATGATGCTTACAACTAGACTCTGGTTTATTTGACCCCAAAGACCATGCTCTTTGCACCACTGAACACTGCCTACAGTAGGGGTGTCGAACTCAATCAGAGAAGGGGCCAAAATCTAAAATCCAGCCTAAATCGTGGGCCGAATGGTTTACTGAACAGTCATAAACTGACAATGTCATAAACTGACAGCGGAGGGCAGTGATGACAGCACGGTGCGGGCCACATTGCAAGGCCTGGCGGGCTGGATTTGGTCCGCGGACCTTGTGTTTGACACATGTGGCCTACAGCATCCTGTTCTCACCAGGAGTGAAATGTAGGTAGAGATCACCCATATCTGCAATGCGAGTTGCTTCTTGTCTTTTTTTTTTTTTCTGAATTAGATTTTTCCCTGTATAGGTTCATATGCAGTGTAAACCAGACATTATACAAAAGCTGAATTTCAAGCTTGTGAACATGTCCTAATGTGTTTCAGCCCAACAAAGTAATTGTGGGCATATGCTGCATATATATTCAATCAATAAAGCCATTTAGGGTCTTTTGCTATAAAAACTGTAATTGTACTAATAGAAATAGTATCTTATATAATAAAGAGATAATATGCAAATTGACTGCCACACTCTTACATAAGTTGGCCGCCCCCATGTGGTCACAAGATGGCTGCCACAAGATGGCCAACAGGGGAGGGCAGTTGTGGGCAATAAGGCCAACAGAAAAGAGCAGTTAGGGATGACCAGGTCTTCAAGGATGGGCAGTTGGGTGTGATCAGGTCAGCAGGGGAGGGCAGTTAAGGGAGACCTTTTCGGCAGGGGAGGACAGTTGGGGGTGACCAAGCCTGCAGGGGAGGACAGTTGGAAAAAGTGTTACATAAAAGGAAGAGAAAAATTGTGTGAGAGTGAGAAGCCAATAGAAATGTAAAATACAATTGTGTGTGAAGGGGAAAACATTTTTTTAAAAAAAAGTTAATAGGGGTGACCAGGCAAGCAGGAGAGGGCAGTTGGGGGTGACCAGGCCAGCAAGGAGGACAGTTAGGGAAAACAGGCAATATGTGAGGGTAGTTAGGGGGATCGGGTCGGCATAGGAGGGAAGTTAGGTGGATCAAGCAGGCAGGCAAAGTGGTTAGGGCAGGCAGGCAGGTGATCAGTTAGGAGCCAGAGGTCCCAGATTGCGAGAGAGATGTCAAACTACCAGTTTAGGCCCAATCCCACTGGCACTGGGACATTCCTCAAGGGCCCCCAGATTTGGAAGTGTGCAGGTCAGGCTGAGGGACTCCCCCAACTCCCTGTGCATGAATTTCGTGCACCAGGCCTCTAGTAAATTAATAAATAATGTGCCATGGTAGTTCAACCTCCCAGTTTTTCCAGATGAAGAAAAACCTGTCCAGTTTAGAGGAGTATTATTAAGAAATATTCACAAATTATAAAATCAATCAAAAGAGAAAAGATATTCATTCTCATCCACTTGGCAATATTAACATAGCACTTAAAACCTGGTTAAAGACTTGCTTCATTGTAAACCAAGATAGCATTGTCAGGTCTCAGTCCCTTCTTTCTTCATTGAGAATGTGGTTTCCACAGTAATGCATTCATCTTAATATTTTTTATTTAGACCTCATTGATGAAAAGACCTCCAGGTTTTTCACCTTTCCGGTCAGTACAAGTGGCAGAAACAAAAGAAGAAACAATTGTAAGTCCACCCCACACTTCCATGGCACCTGTGCAAGATGAAGAGCAGGATTCAGAAACAGTACAAGGACCCACTCGTGATCATGGCTGGGGCCATGAAAAGAAAATAAAACATGGCCTTGGCCATGGCCATAAACATGAGCATGGCCAAGGCCATGGGCACCAAAAGGGACATGGCCTTGCCCATGCACATCAAAGGGAACATGGCCAAGCCCATAGACATAAACATGAGCATGACCATGGCCATGAAAAACATAAAAATAAAGGAAAACATAATGGAAAGCAAAATGATCGAAGAACAAGTTCTTCTGAAGAGAGTACTACATCTGCACAGACACAAGAGAAGACAGAAGGGGATGTTGGCCAGTCAGGTGTAGCAGTTGATTTTCCTGAATTTCGTGACGTAGATCTCATTGCAGACATGATGACTAACATACCTCCAACTCCCACAGAGAATGATGATTCTTGGATCCCTGAAATCCAGATAGAGCCAAATAGCCTTTCATTTAACCTGATTTCTGATTTCCCAGAAACAACTTCCCCCAAGTGTCCTGGACGCCCATGGAAGCCAGTTAATGGAATGAATCCAACTGTGGAAACAAAAGAATTTCATGATTTCGATCTTTCTGATGCTCTTTATTAATGTATGCAGCCATGGGTGTTTCTTTAATACTTCATCATCCCCTTTCACCATTATCCACATACCCTGGTATAATGCACTAAAAACCATGAGCTTCAAAACAGCCTGGAGAGAAGTGGTGATACTCCCAGTGGGGACACCATCAATTTCTATGGACAACACAAAACTGAGTGCAGGATTCTAAATCCTTTCTGTATCTTCCTCACGAGTTTTCTTAACTAGCACAGAAAATGGACAAATTTGCTTGTGTCCTACAGCAATTTGCTTTTCTAATAACAAATATGTAGCTTAGAATGGATGTCATCAACTTTCATTACAAAGATTCTTGCCATTCTGAATAAATGTTGGTATCTTGTCCCTAAACATATGTGAAAATAAGGAAAGTCAAGAGACTGAATACTGAACTTCTTAACAGAGCAAAAATAATAATAAAAGTCACCGGAGGTCAAAGAGGGACAATAAGAAAGACAGACTGGCCAAAGAGAGAACAGTAAAGTAATTGACTTTCTGTTTCCAAAATGGGCTAGTTATATCAAATAGTCACTTCCACTTCACAAAGCTCTTTTAATTCTCTTTCTGAGTCAGAGTGTTTTTCAAAAGTTAGCAATTTCTATTTACTCATTAAATACTCTTGGCAACAAGGCTTTGAGTTAGGAGTTTTCTGTTTGTCTATTTGTTGCTGAGTCTAGAATGATCAGTCCTTAGTTTTGAACAGCTCTGAGTTTAATAACAATGGAAGCAGGAGTAGTGACATAGGAAATCTTTTTTTTTTTTTATAATTGACAAGGGAATATCATAAGATGTAATGCAAAATTTATTTAGAAATTTTATGAGGAAATGCCTCACTAACCACCCTTTATCATTGAATCATCTTTTTGCTACGACATTGAAGAGCACCGATTTTTACAAAAAAAGGACAATATGATTGTTGTTAATTGCTTCTATTGTGAGGGAAGCAGTCATTTCATAACTCTTGCTGTGTTCTGCCTAGGGAAACAGGACAGTGCTTTAAACAGCTACAGTCCCTTGTGGATGCATGTGGCACTGCTACTTCAAGTTATTGGATGCATTTGAGCCTCTGAGGTTTTATTCCATTTCAAATACTATCTGTACTTTTCAATAAAGAACCAATGATGTCAGAAAAAAATCTTGTCATCTTGTCAACTGGTGGCTTCACTCTTCTCTTATTGAACATCATATTAACAGACTTTTACTATACTTACAGAAGCAACTAAGGTCCTTCTGCATGTACAAGGGCCGGCCTCAGGAGGCAGGGACAGAGCCAACATCTGAGAGTGAGGTCTCTTGACCAGTGGCCAGAATCTCCATGCCTGGCACAATAATCCCAGCCTGTCAGCAGCCTTGAATGGAAGGACAAGAAGATGGGAGAGAATGTCAATAGAGAAGAATGCCATTTTATTGTTCTGGTTCTGGGTGAAATAAAGTTTGATCTGCATGTTCTCACTCCTGGTTAATTCACAGTAGTGTGCTTTCAGCCACACCCATCCTGCAGCAAAGTCCAGTTGATCAGAGAGCATGCTCTACCATGGAGACTCACAGTGCAACTCTGAACAGGCAGGGTTCCCTTAAGTGGGCCTTCCTAATACTAGGACTTCATCATGGGCTCTAAATCAAGGGTTTTGTGGGTGATGATTCCATCAGCAATCTAAGGGGTCGCTCTACCTTCCCTTTTTCTTCTCTCTCTCTTTTCCAACCCAAAGTTAAAAGAGATTTGTATTGTTTTGTTATTTTTTTAAAGATCTAGATAATTACCAAAAAAGAAAACAAACAAAAAATATTCTTTGTTACTAGGATGCCTACCAACTTTTCACTAGCAAAAAATATCAAACCTCAAAAAAGTTTAAAGAAAATTTAAAATGGTCTTTCTTCAAATAATGGTAAAAAGTAGATATCTAATAGAATAAAAAGTGGTAAGAGATTTTTTAATTTTCTGTAATAGGTATTTACTAAATGCCTATTTGAGCCATTTACCATGTTAGACAGTTTCTGTTTGGTGTGTGACTTAGTCCCACAACAACGCTGAGGTCCCCATGACCACCTGTCACTTCCAATGAGGAAACTAGCTCCCAGTGCCCTGCTCAGGGTCATACAATTTTATTACATGATAGAGCTGGCGTTCATACTCAGATCTTTTGAACTTAATTCATCATGAGGTATTATTATCAATGTTGGCATTACAAAAAACATGTTTCTGAATCTGAGATGATCATTATCTCAATACAAAAACCCTGATTAAATATCTTACTGTATCTGATGTTGTTCTGAGTACTGCTCAGGGTAAACTATGATGAAGTTAAGCCCTGGCATTGGCTATTTACTGTTTGCTTAGCACTAGGAACTGAAAAGAAGAGAAACAAGTGTTAAGAGACGTAACTCCTGAAAGAATTTACAATCCCATTGAGAAGTTAGGACTAAAGCATGTGGAACTGACATTTAATCCATGCCATGAACATTTGTGGAGCAGTAAGCAGATCTGATTAATGGGATAGGAAGATATGAACTAGGTAGAAAGATAAAATTAAGCCCAACTGGTAATTTGGATTTGAAATAATAGCAGAGAGCCTCTGGCAGTTCTTACGCGGAGACCTGCTGAAAGAGTGTATAAAATACTTTATTCTGAAGACTCTGGAAAGTAATTGGTTAGAATGAGATGAGACTGAACTCAATGCAGAGTTCAGGTACTTTCATAGAAGATGACCACCTGGGCTAGTATTTAAAACCTATGTGTCTCATTCAGCAGCATTAGGTGTTTCTACTTTAGAACTTTGTTAGATAAAATAATCATGAGTTTTCTATGACCCAGAAAAAAGAATATTCACTCTGTAAATATTTTCACCCTCCTCCCACTCCCAAGCCAAAGGCACACCCATGCCTCTGACCTTGGCTCTGAAACCACACAGCTTCATCTATTTATACTCCTCTTCAGGACAGGAATTTCCTCTTGTTCAGCCCGACCCACTTTCCTGACATTGCCCAAGCTGAGCACCTCAAGCTAGATGCCCTTACCAGTTTCCTACCCCTTTTACCATTTCCTGCTAAGCCTCATCCCAGTCTGTCCTGCACTCCTGCTTTACCCCACCTCCTCTCAGGCCCCTGCTGGTGCTCTGTGGGGGAAGCTAGACCACCCCCAAGCTCCTATGAGAACACTTGAAAGAATCCAGCAAATATGATAACAACCCACTCTTCCAGAATTTCTAGTGTCTCTACCTGTAAGGTAGATGATCACCAAGCAAAATGTTATCTAAATACCTTGCAAAAATTACTCTTGTTAAATTATTTACATTCAGCCTTTATTTTACAAGAATCTCCATTTGGCCACACATGCTGTGTCTTGCAAAAGCTTAACTAGAGGTATTGGCCAGTATTCACATTAGAGGCAGTGCAATAAAATGGTTAAGAACCAGGGTTCTGCAATTAGACAGCCTGAATCCAAAAGCTGGAAACTTATTTAAGTTATCAACATCCCAGTTTCCTCATCTAAAATATTAGGTTAATAATATGTTCACATCATAGGTGTCTGGTGAGACTTAAAAGTGATAATTCCTTTAACTGGCATAATGCTTAGCATGCGGCAACTATTCAGTAAAGAGTAGCTATTGTTGCATTCCTGGAACATAACTTTGTTACTTTTAGAATTTAGTCTGGAGCAAAATGTTTTGTCAGACAATGAGATGTGTTTAACAGAGAATATATCCCCTTTTGCCTTTCCAGCCATACACATGTTTCAAAGGTGGTAATCAGCTCATATCAAGTGGCTAGTAACATCTACTCTGTCATTTTCAATTCCAACAGTTCCCAACCTGGCTGCACATTACAATAACCAAGGGAGCTCTAGACCATAGGAAGTCAAATCTCTGTGAGTTTTTCTGAGCATCAGTATTTTTCAAAAGTTCTCCATTGATTCTAATGCATCTAAAGGTAAGAACAATTGATTTAGGCCTATTCTGTTTCCGTTTAATCCAGGTTTACAGTGTTCCACTTTGTTGTCTTTCAAATATATATTTTTTAAATAGGAAGGTTATGAGATTCACAAGGCATGCATGGATGATGGATGAAGGAAAAGATGGAAAGATGGACAGACACATAACTAAGTATTATATTCACTAGCTTTATTGCAGTAAATATGAAGCATACAAAATGGGCATAAATGGCCTTTCAAAGACTTTTAACAAATTATTAACTGAGTATGAGAAGTGAAGGACAGGAATAAGTCAAAGATGACAAAAAGTTTTCTAGTCTACTTGCCTAATGGAATAGTAATACTATTTTTTTTTCATTTTTTATTAAGGTATTATATGTGTACATATCTTACCATTGCCCCCCCTCCCATATATGCTCTCATCCCCCAGAGTTTTGTGTCCATTGGTTATATTTATATGCATGCATACAACTCCTTCGGTTGATCTCTTATCTCCCCCATATCTCTTTACCCTTCCCATTGTAATTTGACAGTGTGTTTGTTACTTTACTGTCTCTATGTCTATCTTTTTGTTCATCAGTTTATAATGTTCTTTATTATCCATAAATGAGTGAGGTCATGTGGTATTTGGCTTTCATTGATTGGCTTATTTCACTCAGGATAATGTTGTCCAATTCCATCCAGGTTGCTACAAATGATAAGAATTCCTTCTTTTAACTAGAAACACCAATCAGAAAGGATATATGCACCCCTATGTTCATAGCAGCACAATCTACAATAGCCAGAATTTGGAAACAGCCTAAGTGTCCGTCAGCAGATGATTGGATCCAAAAACTTTGGTACATCTACACAATGGAATACTATGCGGCCATAAAAAATAAGGAATTCTCATCATTTGCAGCAAACTGGATGGAACTGGAGAACATCATGCTGAGTGAAATAAGCCAATCAATGAAAGAGAAACACCACATGACCTCACTCATTTGTGGATAACAAAGAGCATTATAAACTGATGAACCAAAAGATAGATATAGAGACAGTAAATCAACAAGTAGACTGTCAAATTACAGCGGGGAGGGGAGGAAGATCTGGGGGAGATAATAGATCAACCGAAGGACTTTTATACATGCATATAAGTATAACCAATGGACACAAAACTCTGGGGAGGGAGGGGATGTGTGGGAGGGAGGGTGGGGGGCAAAAAAAAAAATCAATAAAATATATTAAAAAATATATATATATATATTTCAAAAAAAAAAAAAGAATTCCTTCTTTTTTATGGCAGCATAGTATTCCATTGTGTAGATATACCTCTGCGTTCCATGACAGTGCACTCTGCCCTCACATGCTGCTCACCCTAAGTCCTATGAGAACACTTGAAAGAATCCAGCAAATATGATAACAACCCACTCAGAAGGAAGAGAGTAATTGGCCCACAGACAACTACACAGAAAGATAGGGCTCATGGCTGTTGAGCGCAGTGGCGGTGGTGGGAGCCTCTCCTGCACTCCATGATAGCACTAAGGAGCTGTAAGCTGAGTGGTAAGGAGCAGTGAGTAAGTGGGTGGTAAGGAATGAGGGGCCCCGGACTGTGAAAGGGATGTCCGTCTGCTGGCTTAGGCCTGTTTCCCATAGGGAAAATATACTATTTAAACTGTATATAACAAAATTTTATTAAAAGCGTTCCCCTTGGGCCTCATTGTGACTGAACATCAACCAATGCATCAAGAAGTCCTAGTTTGATTCTGGTGAGGGCACATGCCCAGGTTTCAGGGTCATCCCCTAACAGAGGCACTCAATCAATGTTGATGTTTCTTTTCTTTCTTTTTTTATTTCATTTCTCTACTATTTAAAGTTGATATTTCTACCTCTATGTCCCTCTCCCTTCCTCTCTCTCTAAAACAAATAAGATCATACTTTAAAAAAATGTTCCTTAAATTAAAAAAAAAAAAAAGTGTTTCCCTTGGGAAAAGGTTTGAAGAATGAGAGGTAGGAGAAGCTCTGACCAGGTAGCTCTGATGGTTGCAAGCACACACAAAAAGGTTGTAAGCACACACAAAAAGCAACCAATGGATATATAATCAAATGGAACAACAAATCAATCTCTCTCTCTCTCTCTCTCTCTCTCTCAAATGAATAAATAAAGATATATGTTTTAAAAAGCATGAGGGATAACAAAGATATTTTTATTTTACACATTCAATAATATCCTGTGTTCTTTTAACTTTGTATGGGAATTATATTTATAACTAAAAATTGTATAATTAAAATAACTCAAATTTGACAATAAAACCTTATTAAACAATCCAAACAAACCCCAACGTTTATAAACCTTAAGTAGCTTTTAGTAATACCCTTCAAAAACAGAGGTTGTAAGTAAACACTCAACCATAGTGGGGGAGAAACAAGCTTTAAAGAATAAAAATTCTGGCCCTGCTGGTTTTTCTCAGTGAAAAGAGCATTTGCCCACAGACTGAAGGGTCCTGGGTTCAATTCTGGTCCCAGGCATGTACCTTGGTTGAAGGTTCAAACCGGAGCTCATGTGGGAGTGTGGGAGGTAACCAATCTATGTGTCTCTCTGACATTGATGTTTCTCTCTCTCCCCCTTCTTTTCCACTCTCCCTAAAAATCAATGGAAAAATATCCTTCGATGAGGATTAACAAAAACAAAAAGAATAAAAATTCTGTTCCTTACTTTCCTGGTTCTATAGCCAGGACACCCAGAAAGAACCTGCATACCAGAAAGAACACATGGAGGTGAAGATCTATCTTCCTCGGCTGCCCTGATAACCATCTTGTGAAAAGTCACTAGTCCCCTCTCCATTCCACATCATTAACCATTCTCTGGCTCAGGACTGCCAGGAAGCTTTCCCCAAGCCAGTAAGAAGCTTCACCAATGCTAAATGTCACTTCCTAGCGAAAAG